>NW_024429195.1:33393385-33885885 GCF_017639785.1 Mesocricetus auratus | reverse complement strand
GGAGAAATCTGGGAAGAGAAGATCAAGGAGTGAGAAAAGTCAGTCACCCAGCTAGTCAGACAGTCAGACACAGAAACAAGAAGGAAAGAAAAGATATACAGAAATAGAGAAAGGTAAAAATCTCAGAGGCAAAAGGTAAACATATATTAAGAAAAGGTGTCTAGAAACAAGCCAAACTAAGGCCAGGCATTCATAAGAAAGAATAAGTCTCTATGTGAGTATATTTGAGAGCTGGGTGGTGGGCCCCTTAAAAGAACAAAGAATTATAAAAACCAACTACAGGTAAAGGTGCTTGCTGCAAAACCAAAGATCCAAATTTAATCCCCAGGACCCACGGGACTGAAGGAGAGAACCAACTCCCCCAAGTTGGCCTCTGGCCTCAACACGTACCGCTGTAGCCCTGCCCCATATACATAAATAAATGCACCTTTAAATTTAAAAGAAGAAGAAGATTGTCCTTATTTTCATCCAACTCTCATTCCTCCTCTCCAAAGTGAATGCTCTTAGGCCTCCACCTCACTGGTTAGGCACAAGACCTTTGTGAACTGCATTTCCAGGGGAGAAAAAAGTCACAGCTATGTACAAGATTCTGCAAAGCTGGTTAATTAGAATTTCCATGGCTGTGGGGAACTATTGTGTTGCAAGCCCAGAGACAAATTATTTTGTGCTGTCTTTAGCCTTCCTAAGCAGCCATTCATTGCCCACCTCTGTATTTGACCAAGTATCTCTGTGACCATTAAGTAAATGAGTTTACCTAACTGGTGTAGACCACCAGCTCCTACAAATCCTAAGGCTAAGAATGTCATCACACAGCCTTGAGACCTACAGCAGAACTCCACCTGCTTGAATTCAATTTCCACCAATGTATTTTAAAGGTGCTTGGACTCATGACTCTCTCTGTTCTGCTACAGTAAAAATGTCATGGAATTGTCACCATGCTGGAACATGGCATATGAGGTAACCTAGTCTGTGCCTCAGCCATGGTCACTCAGTATTTGGCTTTCAGAGTGAAGCATCCCTTATTCCCATTGCAGGGAAACCTGTGTTTCTACAGTGACACCTTCCATTCTTTTTCTATGTACTTACACACACAAGAGTGAGCACACACTTTTGTTAGGCGAAATAAAATCCTCCCAAGGATGTCTGATGTGTCCTGAGCTGGTAGTCTCTGCCTTCTATGGCATAGAATAAATTATCAGAGGCAAGAAGAATTAAAACTGTTAATCGGTTGACTTAAAATAGAGAGAGCATGTTGAGTCACGTCTGTGGGCCCAATGTAATTACAAAAGTCTTCAAGCGTATAAGAATGAGGCACAATGTGAGACCAACAGATGTGAGAAAGATGCCACTGTCACCTTAACCATGCAAAAGGTCCACAGCCAAGGAAAACATCTGTGGAAGCTGGAAAGACAATTCTAAAACAACATTCTAGAACCTCCAGGAAGCAACGAAACCCAGGAGGCATTATGATTTTATTCCAGGGAGGCTTGCTTAGGGCTTCTGACCCTGATAACTACACATTCAAGCCATTACAAGGCACTAAATCGGTGCTATTTGTTACAGTGGCAACAGGAACTCATACTGACTCTGGGGTTCAGATTAAGTGTCTGACCCTGTTCACCCAACAGTGAAGACCCACCCGGGTACACACCCAAGCTCCAGTTAGCTTTCTTCCACTCACTACTAAGAGCCATCAAGAAGACAGCCACAGAATCTCACAAAGCCTCAGGCATGAAAGGCAGAGAAGATAAAAATGCTTGAAGGCTCGATCTTGGAAAATCTGAAAGAATTCTCCTCCATGAAGGAAGCCCAACTTGTGTTTCTCCATCATAATACTAATATGAGTTTCCTGTTTCTTTTCTGTTCAGATAATAGTCTGAGTTTTCATGTTTAGATTCTCTTCTGCCTATCTGTAATGAGCCTAAGTTGATAGTTATCAGCCTTCTAGGACATGTATAGATCATACACACAAACATATATTACATTATGTTAGATATAATTTATTTATTATCCTATTATATATACATAATATATATAAATTCTTCCCAATCATGGATAATTCTAACCCCCAGGGTTTGGGAGAGGAATTTGGTGCCTACAAAAGTCATTTGAAAAAGTAATTGTCAATTTAACAGAAACTAGAATATGAGCCTCTGGGCATGCCTGTGAGGGATTATCTCTCTCTCTCTCTCTCTCTCTCTCTCTCTCTCTCTCTCTCTCTCTCTCTCTCTCTCTCTCTCTCTCTCTCTCTCTCTCCTGTCTCTCTCTCTCTCTGTCTCTCTCTCTCTCTCTCTCCTGTCTCTCTCTCTGTCTCTCTCTTTCTCTCTCTCTCTCTCTCTCTGTGTGTGTGTGTGTGTGTGTGTGTGTGTGTGTGTGTGTTGGGGGCCGAGTACTGGCATGTTAACCTTTACTGTTGCCCTCTGTTCCCGATTATGGACAATGGACTGTGACCTGTAACTGTGAGCCTGAATAAACCTTTCTCTAGCTGTTTCTGTCTGGGTGTTATACCACAGCACCAAAAGAAATTAAGACAAGTAAGTTCAACACTCAAGGGCAAAGAAGACCAGTATTTCCAACAGCCCCATGCCTTTCCCATCAGCAGGAGTGTCTTTCTGTCCTTCCATTTCTATGTTCCTGGCTTTCCCTCTCTCCATGCTCCAGAATTTCCATTGGGAACTTCTGCATTGCCTGGGCAGACTGACCTTTGCACAGAAGCAACCTGAGATTAAGTCCTAGCATCAACATCTGGAGCAACTTTCATATAAAGCAATTGCCCCAAGCCCATCCTCTGGCTCCCGTCCAGAGGTAGAATGGTATTTACCAGGTCATTATTCCAAACAGAAGCTTCTGCTCTTGGTGTTTTTCCCTCCAGCCTCCAGGGGGTGCCACACATGAACCTAAGCCGTGATTAGAATCCCTCTGGAGGAGACTTCTTAATCAAAGTTCCTTCAGCTCCTCTAACAACAGGGGTGTGTTGAATAAAACTCCCAGAGTGAAGTGCTGGTCCTGCCTCCTTGAAAGGAACGCAGCAGACAGGAAAGGCATCCCACTGAGATAAAAGCTATACTAACAAGTGACAGCATTTCCAAAGCAAACCTCTGGAATGAGGGAGTGAGGGAAGAGCTCAGGATGAACTGGGGAGGCAGAGGCTGACAGAAAACTTTGATAGAAGATTTGTGTTCCTCACAGTTTCTCCGAAGCCAGGCCACACGTTTCCTTCCCTCTCTCTGTTTACCCCACACTTCCCATTCTTTTCCAAAGGTGCACGCTCGGAGGCCTCGTTAGGCTTTGGTTCTGTGTCAAAAATTATTTTCACTTTTTTTCCCTACTGCAATATCCCAGTGGAGAGAAACACAGAGCTGGTTGAGAAGAGCGAGCTTCCACTGTCAGCTCAGCCTGGCTGAGGAGTGGCAAGGAGAGCGAGAAAATGTGGAAAAAAAAAAAAAGAAAGCTTTTGGATAGCGGGGCCAACATCAACCCTGCATCTCTTCCTTCTATATCACTGTTGACAAGGCACACATACTCGACCTCAGAGTGGGCATGTGGGATAAACAGAGAGTGGGGGATATACAGCAGGAAGCCTTCGAAGTGTAGACTTTCTTAGGACTTTCTCTGTGACACGATGCGTTAGGTTGAAGGAAGCATAAAGATAAACAAGACACTTGTACACCAAGGGCCACATCATCTTGTAAACATAATGGACAGATGAAGGCTTGCCTCCAGCCTAGGCTTGAAAGCCTTCTTATAGTAAAGTCCTGTTCATGATTATACATTCGTTTCTCAAGGTTTGAGCTATGCACGTCTGTAATCTTTAACTACAAATGGTTCTGTACTACATGTTCCAGGAATGGCAATCATGACTTTGTTACAAAAAGTTGTTAATGACTGTAGTGACCAGTCCCCCATTTTAGCAGCCATTACAGGCTAACATGTGCTTGCATGGACCTTGCTGCTCCTGTCCTGGTCACTAAGGTCAAATGCCCTCCTCGTGGCAAGGAACCAATCAGAAGTTAGCTGGCAGGGCTGTGCTTTACGGCTCTGGGTGTGCTTTATGGACAGTGCACAACAGTGACATGCAGAACATAGCAACTGCCCTGGGAGGGCCTATGGGCCATAACAACCAGTTGACCAATCAACACAGGGCGGGTCACCCTAACCTAGAAACACTAATCCTGAGACTGTTTCATGCCCCTAGACACTCCCCTTATGCTGCCCTTTAAGATCCCTGCCTCAAGGTTGCTTGGGGTCTTTCTCCAGCTATTTGCCATGGTGGTGGGGTGAAGGGCCAGAGGTAATGGGGTTAGCTCATTAAACATCTACAATAAAAGACTCGTTGCTTTTGCATCAAAATGGGCCTCTTGGTGATTTTGGAGTTCAGAATTTGGGCACAACATGACCATCTTGCAACCCTATCTTGTTCTAAAAGGTTATATGACTACTTTGTTATGACAACCTGCTGTTATTATTACCTTGTTATGACCACCTTGCACCCATGTCTTTGTTTTAAGAGGTCAGTTCCCAGGCTCAAAATCAATTGTAAGCCCAGCTCTGTGGGACCTGTCACCCTCTCTGACATCTACAGAGATCCCCCCAACACACATACACATATTGAAAAATACTTTAAAATATATTGGTGCAGTGTGTGAGAGGAAAGATAAAATGCCAGGAAACCCGACTACAAATAAGATGGTTTACATCCTGCACATATACGTTTGCGCACTGCATAAGTAGAACCAAACTTTGACTTTCATTAACCAAGTCTTGTCTTTATTTTGTGGGTTCTATCTCTGTATAATGATAGACAGTCTATCTTTGTTGCCCTGGAATTCACTCTGTAGACTACACTGGTTTCTAACTTACAGAGATTCATGTCTCTGCCTTCTGAGTGCTGGGATTAGAGTGTACTGCCACACATACAACCATACATGAATGTTGTTGTTGGTTTTTGGTTTTGTTTTAATCTGGAACAGACAGGCAGGCAGCTCTAGCTCCCTTCCACAGGCAGCCACCAGAGGAAGTGGGGCTCCGTGGTTACTCGTGGTGTATATGTTCTGCAAGTGTTAGGTGGCTTCTGTCAACTTGACATAAGCTAGAGTCTTTTGCAAAGAGGAAACTTCTATTGAAAACAATGTCTCCATAAGACTGGCCTGTAGACAAGTCTGTGGGGCAATTCTTGATTAATGATTGGCATCAGAGAGTTGTGCCACCCCTGGGCAGGTGTCCTGGGATGTATGGGAAGCAGGCTGAGTGACCCATGAGAGGAAAGCCAGCTTCATTTGCTGTCCCCAGGTTCCCTCAGTAACAGAGTGACCTGAGAGGAGTAATAAACCCTTTCCTCCCTTACTTTCAGTCATGACATTTTATCACAATACTAGAAACCCTAACAAGACACTGAGATAGTTTAAAGTCCCCAGTTCTCCTTTTCGTTTCTCCCAGCTCCTCCCCACTGAGCCCAGAGCCATGGGATAAGGAGCCTGTCAGAAGTGGTGGCCTTTCTGTCAGGTCTCACGACCCCCAGGGAGTCCAGCTTAGTTGTGTTAGGCTGGGATGTAATCTGCACATTCAGGTTTAAGGTCCCTTGCAAGTGAGGTCACTGCCCTCACACAGCTGAATCCCTCCTCAGACCACCAGGAAGAGGCTCTTCCAATTACTGTGACTCTTCCAAACTGGCCTGCCCTGAGAGCTTAGTCAGAAGAAAGACATCCTTGGCTGTCACTCTGGCAGCTTTCAGAAAATCTGGGCGGCTGCTACAGACACAGTGACAGTGAACTTGGACTTGAAGCAGTGTCATCAGGCCCATAATGCTCTCTTCCCTTGCTTGCCATTTTGGCACAGATAAAAAAAATCAATATAAAAATAGCATACTGTGAGAACTATAACTTAAAGACTTAAACCATTTCACTATTTACAAGTACACAACCACAGGTGATAATTTATATCAAACCTATAGAATTAAATTGCAAAATTATACTGCTTATCACAGGTAATTATTAGTCTTCCATTTGCAGAGGCCTTTTGCTAATGGATCTACGGGAAGCAGCAACTCGGTGGCGGAAAGTTGATGAAGAGCCCTGAGCTTGGAGGGGCTTCCTGGACCCTCATCGCTGTCCTCAGGAAAACGGAGGCAAAGCCCGAGGCTGTCAGTCTGGCATCACCAAATATCTGCCGGACCTATGACCTCGCCCGACTACACACTCTGCTTTGAAAGACATTGAGTAGTAATCCAGAAGAGCAGGCAGAAAAAGAACAAGGTCTCTACTTCCATACGGGAGCTAAGACAATTAATATAGAGAGTAAAGTAAGGGAGGAATGGTGGAATGATGCAGAAGGGAGGGAGGAAGGAGAGAGGGAGGGAGGGAGGAAGGGAGGGAGGAGGGAGGGAGAGAGGAAGGCACGTTGTCCTCCATATGCAAACCCTAGCATATAATGTATACACTCACATAAGCCAGCAGAGGCCCATGTTGTTGTAGTATAACATGGGGTAAAGAAAATAAGAAATAACATTAGGTGATTAAAACTCCTTTTAAAGGAACAAAGGTCTCAGCTTCCTTCCCTCCATCCTCATGTGGCGCTGGCAACCAGCTCTGCAGTCCTGCATAACCCCCCCCCCCCCAACTAGGGATTTCCCCGACTGACACCATTCCTTTAAAATGCCCTAGTGGAGGATCTTCAGTACTGACTCTCCCTAACAACCTTTCTCAAAGGGATTCCACGTCTTCACTGATGACTTCAGAAGCGGGTGTGTTGGTTACCTTATCACTGCCATTTTATCTTGCAAAAGCCAACTTACGGGAGAAAGGGCTCTGTCGTAAGAAAGGATGCCATCTAGCGAGCTGGGGGAGGCCTGGCAGCAAGAGGGTGGGAAAACTGGTCACACTGCCATCTAGCGAGCTGGGGGAGGCCTGGCAGCAAGAGGGTGGGAAAACTGGTCACACTGCATCTATCGTCCAAGAGCAGAGAGCAGATGGGAAGTGAGGCTGAGCTAGCAAATGTGAAGGCCCACCCCCACTTCATCCACTGAGACTCCACAGCCTGAAAGTTCTACCACCTTCCAGAGCAGCACCAGCAACTGGAAACCAAATGTTCAAACACACGAACCTACAGGAGACTTTCACATCCAACGCACAAACAGGGCTTCAGTCACATAGGGCTGATTGCTGTTATCTTAGTACAAAGAAGGCCTGCGGCTCTAGCATTTGGAGAACTTTCCAAAGAAACCCTGAATGTAAGGCTTGGAGCTGGGAAATGGTTTTGAGTTTCAGATCTGCCCCTAATTCATTGTGTGACCCTGGGCAGCAAGGCACTGTCAGTTAACGATCACCTTCCTAATCACAGAGAATTCGTTAGCTGTCCCCTCTGGCTCTGGCTGAGATCCCCCATAGCTGATCCGAGTGGACAGACTCCAGTTATTTTCATATTGCAGAGCTGTCCTTGCAGAAACTGACTCATGGGAAGAAATCTGTAGATTGACACATGACAGATTTAAACAAGGACTACAAGGCAGGACAGGGGAAGGGGTGCCTTCTGGAAGCATCGTATTCCTTGGTAAGGCATCAAAAGACTTTGCAGAGACTGTAGTCACAAAGTTTGTCCTCAAATGTTGGAATGGTGTGAGGACACACAGTGTGGGTCCAGGAGAAGTGAACCTCTGCGGTCTTCCTTTACTCCTTCTGAGTCCAGTTTGCAATTGCAGGGGATCTGTTCTGCGAGGAGGGAAGACAAGAGTCCACAGAGGCGTGGAGGGCAAGCTCTCCACCGGGATCCAGAAAGTCTTCCAGATGGTCCTTAAAGAGAGCCCTGAAATCTGAGCTGGAGCCCACTGCACACATGGGAAGAGTCAACACGTTCTGACCGTGAATGACGGGAATTAGAACAGTCGGAGTTGTCTCTTTGAGAAGAACTGGCTAATGCTCAGTGGCCACAGAGTGGGGCTCAAGGAGTTGGGGGCAATGAGAAAATTTATCTGGCTGTGCAGAACATGAGAGCCATGGGAAGCCCCAGCTTATGTGACCAATCCATTCTCCACTCACTTTTTTATGCACGCCTCCCATTCATCCATCCACCCATCTGCCCGGCATCTCTCCAGATGTCATCCAGCCTGCCAATAATGACTCCTTCTCTTCCTTTCATTTTTGTCTCCTTTCTCCCTCTCCCTCCTTCCCTCTCTCCCTCCCTCCTCCACCCCTCCCTCTCTCCATACCTGTGTGCAGGTGCATGTGTGGGGGCATGTTTGTGGGCTGTTGTTCCTCAGTCATTACCTGCCTTGTTTTTTGAGACAGGTTCTCTCATTGGTCTGAAGCTTACCAAGTAGCCTAGATTGGCTGGCTAAAATCCCAGGGATTTGTCCATCTCATCCTTCCTAGCTCTGGGATTACAAGCATATGCCGCTACACCCAACCTTTTACAAGGTTTCTGAGGGATCAAATGCAGGCCCTTGTTCTTGCAAGGGAAATAGTTCACCGGCTTCACTGTCTCCCAGGCCTAGCATGGGGGTTCTTAATTGTAGGTGCACGTTAGAATTGCATAGAGAGGTTATGTTTCCAATGCTTAGGCTGTAAGCCAGACCGTCATATCAGAGTCTCTGAGGATGCAACCCAGGTGTCATCTCCCAAAGACTTGAATAGGTGCATTAGTTACTGACCATAACAAACTTATGGAAGACCTTATGTAGGCTAATAGTTCTAGAGGAAAGTTCTGTAATGGGGGGGGGAGGAGGCATAGAAGCAGGCAGGTATGGTGGCTGGAGCACTAAGCTGAGAGATCCCATCTTCAAACATGAAGCAGAGAGAGCAAACTGGAAGCGAACTCTACCCTCAGAGCCGTACTTCCCCAGCAAGACTCTGCCTCCCGAGTGCTGCATAGCCCTCCCAGACAGTTCCACCACAGGAGAACCGAGTGTTCAAATGAATGAGTCTATGAGGGAGCTTCTCACTCACAGTGGCTGTTACAAGCCACTGAAGGAATGGACCGATTGTATAGCTGCCGGGTCAGCTAGCCGGCTGCTCTACTTTACCCATACTGCTCTGCGTGTTGTCTTCTTTACCCCTGCACGTGTGAGAATAGGCATATTTCTTCTAGGTGTGTTTCTTCATTATGTTTGAAATAGTTATTATATATACTACATACAATGTATTTTATACTGATTATACCAGAAAACGGCACAAAGTATAAATCAATAACATCCATAGTGCTTTTAGAGATTCTCTGCACAGTGCACAACTTTACAGTCACTATAGTCACCCTCTGTGAGTTAGGAGACTTGTGTGGCCCCACCCCTTCCCAACTCTGGCTGATCCCCGTCAGCTCACTCTTGAATGCCTTTCCAGCTAGGACACCCCACAAATAGGGAGAATGGCTTTCCCAAGTCCAAATTAGTATTCTTGATCATAAAAAGACTTTCTGTTCTTTTTATCATTGTTTTGATTCATGCATTTATTTAAATTAAAAAGTCCTACAAAGGGCATAAATTTAAGTCATATTTCATTGTTTAATAAATTACATTTATTAGAAACAATTACACTGCATGGGATGAGAATGGTTCTAGAAAATCTACAGCTCTACTCTCCTATTCCCCATGATGGGAGCAGGTCCATCATGTACCAACCCGTTCCCTTTGCCTAGGTCGTTCCTTGCAGTGTGCAGACCACTAGTGACTGCAGAGTTCCAATGTGGATGCAGAGGCTCATAGAACACCGGCCTCGAGCTCTCCCTCTGTGGCCTCTCATGAGAAGGAAGAAGGAGTCCGCTGCAGGGTCTCTCCCCACCCTTGGGGACATTGTCATAGGGGAACTGGTTCACTGATGGCTGGAGAGAGGTAAACTGACAACGATGACAATGACCACAGACACCTTAAGGCAGCATTGGTCGTACAGATAGCCAGAGGCAGAAGATGCACTTTCTGATGTGCAGGAGTCATGTGGGATTGAGGAGGGCATTTTCTTACCCACAGAAGCCAGAGCAGGAAGACCAAATAGAGGATACAGCACAAGCAACAGCTGTGGAAGCCATCTGTAGTCATTTCTTGTTGCTGTGAGGAAAGATATGAAAGAAATGCCTTAAGAAAGAAGGATCTACGTTGGGCTGTTGTTTAGGGGCCAGCTGCCCATTGTGGTAAGGAAGGCACAGGGGCAGGAGGAGCTCACAACTGTGGCCTTATGAGGTGGCTGGTTATAGCTGCAGACGGAGAGAGGTAGGAGGAGTCAGGAACTGGTGGCCAGTAACCCCTTACAACCCACCCTCCAGTACCCCACGTCTTCCAGATTACCTCCATCTCCTGAAGGTTCCACAACCTCCCAAAAGGTGTCCCCCAGCAGGGCACCGAGTGCAAACACCTGAGCCTGTGGCACCATTCAGCAACCAAGTCCTAACACTTCGTTTAGAAGGTACAGAGGGGACATAAGAAGGCGTCTATGACCCTGTGCTTTATACTGCATTGTCTGCCCAGAGAAGAAAAGAACACAGCAACGCTCTGTAAGATAAGACCATGATAAACGGAGCCATCTCACCATCTGTATACCTCTGGGTCCACATCTGTGGAAGGAGGGGGAAATAAGAGACCTGGAAGTTCCCTTTCTGTTCAAGAGGCTGCACCACACACAGGGCAGACAGGCTGAGGCCACAGCAGGTGAGTCCCGAGGCCCTGCCTCCTACAACCTAGTGACCTCCAGTCATGCTGTCTGTGCCAGAGAGTGACAGGGATGACAGGTTACTTCACACAGTTGCCATAGGATTAAAGAAGATTGCAAATGTAGAGTGCTTAACACAGAGCCCAATGCATAAAAGCACAGTGAAGGTTCTCTGTGGAACTGGAAGTCACATGACAGGAGGGAGCTATGTTCTGCCCCGATATGTTGTCAACAGTATCTTATAGCATGGATTCTAGTTGGTCTTAATAATAAAAACTCAGACAGGCATTGAGGTTAAAGTTGAAGATCAGAGAAGCAAAGCAGCTAACCACCTCTACCAAAACTCAGACCAAAAGGGTGATTCTGTCCTCAGACTACATCTCCAGACTGCATCTGTCTCCACCAAACCTCAAAATGCACTGAGCTCCTGTCTTCTCCCACCATATATTCCCCTCTAGTGCTGGGATTGAAGGAGTGGAATCCCAGGTGCTGAAATAACCTTGTGTCAGGCTGTTTCTCTTTTAGATTGGATCAATTGCCTGTATCTCAGGGTAGCTCTGAATTAACAGATCTGTCTGCCTCTGTCTCCCGAGTTCTGGGATTAAAGGTGTGCACTACACCACTGCCTGGCCTCTATGGCTAACTAGTGTGTCTATCTTTGCTCTCTGGTCTTCAGGCAAGTTTTATCTGTTAGATCATAAACGAAACATCACCACAGTATCTGATAATAACATTACACGATGTTAGGTGCTCAGTAGATGCTGGTTGAAAGGGTGGATGAGTGAACAAAGGCTGTGACCGTAACTTCATGACCAGAGCGTATATATACCTGACATCACTCTGCCCTTCCTCCCTCCCTCCCCTCCCTGCCTCCCTCCCTCCTTCCCTCCCTCCCTCACCACTTGAAGTTTCCTATCATGTCACTACACCATGAATCTTGAAGAGAGAATACATATGTAAATGACAATGAAAAGAAAAGTGTACGCTGGCAGACTGCTTCTTCCCACAATGGCTGCAACAGTATTTCCAACCTCAGATACTCTCCCAGAGCCTCGATACTTCCCCACCAAGAGATGGAGTCCAGCTCCCTCTCCACCCCACTAGAACATGAGTAGGCCTCTCACTGCCTTGGAAATAGAGAATAGATGTGACGTCATATGGCTGCTCAAGACTCTCTATATTTCTTGAAAAACTTTGAACACTGAGCTGCTCTGCAAGAAATGAGCCAAGAAAGCCCTGGAAGGACTTCACAGGGAGGCCACACAGAGGCCCTGGGACTCTCTGAAGAGGAAGAGATGCTTGCCACCTCTACTCCCTGGCTCTACTGCCCTAGACCAGCTCACTGGCCGACAGACCTAGCTGCATGAGATTCCCTAAGCACAAGTGCCCTCCTGAGTTGTACCCAACTGACCACTGAAATGACGTGCTATTTCCAATATTAGGATTTGTTTAATGGAACAATAAGTAACCTCAACCAACTTCTTGGCAAAGCATGACAACCAAGCAAGCCTGACTTATTCGGCACCAATAGTTAGAAAAATGCTCAAACGAAAGCTTACAAAGAGCCATTATTGTATTATTTACAGAAGCAGGCAGATGGGAACAACACAAATACCCACCAACCTACATATGAATAAAAAATGTGCCATACTTCTGCAGGGGACGCCATTCAGTCATAAAGGGGATGAAGCCTGATGTCCGCTGGGGACTGAATACATAATGCTAATTGGAGGAAGCTAGATGAGGAAAGCCACACGTTGAATGATTCCACTCTCATATGACCAGGACAAGCAGAGCTGTGAATCATGAGACAGAAACACATTGGTGGCTTCCAGGACTGGGCACAAGGAGTAACAAGGAGAGCTTTATTAACTTGGTACCAGGTTTCCTACATGGAAAGGTAACATGTTATGGAGGAATATGTCAGAAAATGTAAAAGCTGCAAATGTTTAAATACCACTAAGTTTCAACCGTAAAGCAGCCAATTTGATGGCATGTATCTTTCCCCAAAACAAAATGAAGTATGAAAGCAACTAACAGTTTCCACTCTTCATAGGTCTTCAGTGAGCATTTTCTAATCTTCTTTGACTGGCGGCCATTTGCTAAGTTAGTCTGCTCCCTCTAGGGACCACAGATTGAGAGAGCACTTGGAACTGTAAGGCAAGAAAGCCTAGGAAGCATCAGCAAAGACCTAATACAGAAAGGCACCAGGGTGGCATTCTCATAGGCAGAGTTCAGGTGGAGGGGCTTTATTAAGGGACTGTAAAAAGGGGGAAGAGGAGGGAAGAGACCAGCCTGTGGGTTCAGGAGTGACAGGAGCAGCAGGAGAGAGGAAAGAGAGGTAGAGAGGCAGAGAGAGAGAGAGAGAGAGACAGAGAGAGACAGACAGACAGACAGACAGACAGACAAAGCAACAGAGAGAGAGTGAGAGAGAGATAGGCAGAGAGAGGTAGAGAAAGAGAGTGAGGGATGGGAGGTTGGCAGGGCCCTTTTCAAAGGAAATGCAGTGAATAGGCACAGATGGTGCTCTTAGTGGCTGCAGCTGAGGGCATATCCTGTCAGAACCCCAAAGGCAGACTAGTAAAGATGCCTAAATACTAACATCAAGGGCAGTGGATTCCATACCCATTGTCATACACAAAGATGACCCATTTGGAGAAGACACACTTCTGGGTCCACCAAAGATTCTGCTTCAGGCTTGGGCTATTCATCTAACATCAAAATCTCTACAAGTAACTGCAAATCTGAGACAGGGAACCACAGGCCAATAAAGTGGCTCAAGACAATACTATATGAGGAAGAAATGAGAAGTCAGAAAGTAATGTTACATAAGCTCAAAGCCTGGAGAACTCTCAGCTTGAAGTTAGGAGGACAAGGGGAAAGAATTGGATTCAAGCTTGTAAAGGGAAAGGTACCTGCTTAGAGGGAAGACCACGTGGGCTGACAGGAAAAAGCCATTTCAGGTAGAGAAAGTGGATGACATTTGTACTGACTCAATGTTTGTATCCCACTCACCCCTGAAATCATGTTGGAAACACTAACCCCTGTTGGGGAAGTCTTATGTTAATAAAGCACTGTCTGGCCAATAGGAATCTAGATAGGAGGGACTAGGAGTCCAGGAGGACTCTGGGAAGGAGAAACACAAGAGAGTCAAGATGTAATGCCATGGGGTAGGAAGCCCGGAACTATTCTCCGGTAAGAGAAATACTTAGATTAACAATTATGGGGTAATTACTTAAGTCAGAGCTAGCCAGTAAGAAACAAGCAAGGCCAACAGCTTCATAATTAATAAGGCGTCTTGTGTGTTTATTTGGGGACTACAAAGCGGCAGAGCCCAGGCAACTGGCGGGAGATAAACCAAAGCGGCTAGTAAAGAAAAAGCTTCTCTTAACAAACCCCTCTACTCAGATAAAAAGGAAGTAATTAAGGTTAAATGTGGTCATAGTGGTGAGGCCCTGTTCCAATGGGCTTAGCATTTTCCTCTGAAATATATCTTCCAGAAAGACAGGAGAAGCTCCTAAGACTCAAGAAAGGAAATAAAACTTTCAAGGTGCAGTAGCTCCTGAAATTTACAAGACTCACAATGTCCTCGCTAAGGTTACATAAGTAATAACAATTGCTGATGAGAGGCATTGTGACCATTATAATGAAAATAGCTCTCCTTACATTTCTAAGAGACTGAAGCTTTTGCTGGACCTTACAGCCAGAGTTAATAATTTACCTTAAGGCCACTCAAGACTTAATACTGAAATCTTACTGTCTACTCAACACAATTGTTTAATCTGCCTTTAAGAGAACAAAGTTAACAACCAACCTTATTTGCCTTGGACTTCCCATACAATCAGCTTTTACAACCTAAGCTAATGCATAGCTGTAATCTTAAATTTTGTGTTCCTCCATGCTCCTGACCCAGATAATCCATATGTGTATGTACACATGATATGGTAGTTATTTGTTGGAAACAACAAATAGGTTAAAAGCAATCTTATAAAGTAAATGTCCATCGTGAATGCTGGAAGGCACACAGATCTTTCTCAATAGGGTTTGTTTGTTGTCTGGGTCAGCAGGAGTTGGTGACTGCTATGAACAATCTTTTGGGACCCTGTAAATATGCATTACTCTCATTGTTAATAAAGAGTTGACTGGCCCATAGCTATGCAATTAAAGGATAAGCAGGACTTGTGGACAAAAAGAGAATTCAGGAAGAAGGGAGTTGCCAGCAGGGTACAAAGGAAGCAGGGGGTGAATATGCCATGCTGAAAAAAGGTACCACCCTGTGGCAGAACGTAGATCAGAAATGTGAGTTAAGCTGTAAATGCTAGTTAGTAACAAGCCTAAGCTGTGGGAAGATCATTCATAATTAATAATAAGTCTCTGTGTGGTTATCCGGGAGTGGTTGGCAGGACTGGCATTCTGCCTACAGGTGACTTGACCCTTGTAAAGCTGTTAATGATTTCAGTAAAGTACCCCATTCCTATCCCAGCATGATACTTTCTGTGCTGCTTAATAAATACCGAGCAAAAGTCCGTTGTTAGGGATACACTCAGACGGACATAGGTTTCAGGGAGGCACAGTTTCAGACTCATACAACAGACAGATTACAGAGGGCAGACAAGGAAGACATTAGCAGAGAGAAATAGAATTCAAGTTTGGGATTGCTCTTGGTTAAATCACCCCAAGAGTGAATGTTTTCAATTTCTTGATATTAACGACTATGTGTTCATCAACAGTGCATTCAAGCCAACACAGAGAGAGGTCTCCGTGGTGGAGCTACCTGAAAGTTGTGCAAGGGACTTGGGGGTGCCGCTTTCTGAAATACTTGAGTAGGCTTTTTGTGACATAACTGTCTTGATTCAACCATGCTCTTAAGTAGCCACAATGAGCTCACAGGGCAGGAACCTGGACTTAGCCGGGCATTTCTTTGTCAGTCGTCAGCACTCTATTTGGGATAAATAGAGATTCCTTCACATCTTGCCAGGAAAAGTCACACAACACGTCCTTATAAGCAAGTCACTCTCCAAGACAGAAAAAGCCGAGGAGAACACAAGAAAACACCCATCAAAAGCCAGCAAGAACCCTTACCAGAACCCAGTCATAACAACACTTTGATTTTGAACTTGCAACCCCCAGGGCGAAAAAGTTTATTTTGTTCAGGAATTCAGTTCATGATATATTGCTGTGGTAACCTGATCAGATGAATCTACAAGTCTGATAGCAACCTTATCTGCAAGGTAGGTTGGACCAGATCCTGGAAGTCTGCATGCCAGGTTTTGAGTAGATCAAAGTTAGAAGAGTCCTGGAGTATTGCTCCATGATAGTTCACCTGCCTAGCACACACAAGTTCCTGGGTTTGATCTGAAGTAACACTCACAAGAAAAAGTTGGGGTGTATGTGAAGTTTTTATGAGTCCTATTTAACAAGGGTCCAGTATAAAGCTACGTTTGTTACTTCTGAAAATACTCTTATTTGAAATCAGGCTGCTGCCTTCAACCTAGAAAAGCTGCCCTCCTGGGGTCTAGTTACGGTAACCGAAAGTGTCGGGTATTTACACTGAGGTCTGAGATGAATCAGCAGGAAAGACAACCTAGCTTATTTGGGGCACCAACCTTGCACCGGAACCTCCCAATACCCCCTCTCGACAGCCCCTGCTCCAGCAGGACTCAAGAAACTCCTTAAAGGGCCTTTGCCCCGGGAAACAGTGATTGCTGAATAGCAAAACAATAACCTTGTCGTGAAGAGACCAGAGCAAGTGGCCAGGACATTGTTCATAACTAGGGGTGGGGTTGGAATGGATGTTCATTTGCATTCTGTTCCACTGCTAGAGATAGATGTTCTCAGCAAGTCCCTAGGACACCAGGCTTTCTAGGACACATCGTGACACCTTTACTGCAGTTCCTTCTATACTGTCAGCTGTGTTAAGTACTTTACAAGTGAGATTTCCCCTAATCTTTGTAACAACTCAATGAGCTAAATCTATCTACCTATTTCAGAGATGAGGATATTGAGGTTCAGGATTTCTCTGTGTACCCCTGGCTGTTCTTGGAACTTGCTCTGTAGACCAGACTGGCCTCAAACTCAAAGATCTACTTATCTCTGCTTCTGCTTCTGCCTTGATAGTTCTGGGCTTAAAGGTGTGTGCCATCACCACCTGGCTTCTAAGTATCTTCTTTTGGAAAAAAAAGCCAGTGAAACAAACCCAAACAGAATATCAAGGCTGCACCCACTTGGATTCCTCCCCTTCCTAATACCACCAGACAGAAAACCAGAAGACACCTGGAATGGGTTGTCCTAACCACTTTGTGCCCAAGATTCTTGTTATAAACCCAGTTTAAGAGAAGAGACAGCAGGGGTTAGAGATAATGGTTAAGACCATTTTTGATTTTCTGATCTTTTGGAGAACTAGAGTTCAGCTCCCATCATCCACACTGGGCCGCTCACAACCAGGGGACTGACTCCCTATTATTGCCTCTTTGAGCAACTGTAAACACATATGCATGCATGTGCACATGGACACACACACAGGCACATAAAAATGTAAAATTAACCTTTATTTTTGAATAGGGACAACAGAAGTCAGTGTTGTTTGCCTTGGGTGCAACTGGACCATTTGTATTTTTTTTTTTTTTTTTGGTTTTTACGAGACAGGGTTTCTCTGTTTTGTTTTGGAAGCTGTCGGTCCAGCCCAGCCTCGAACTCACAGAGATCCATCTGCCTCTGCCTCCCGAGTGCTGGGATTAAAGGCATGCGCCACCACCACCCAGCCAACCATTTGTATTTTTAAAAATGCTCTCTGATAAGCTGCATGCATGCCCAAGCTGTGACAGCTTCCAACAGATCTTGGCCTTGTGTTGGTGAGCTTTTGTTAACCTGACACAAACGAGAGACACCTGGGAAGAGGGACCCTCACGTGAGGACTGCCCCATCAGATTAGCTTGTGGAAGTTTTAGTGGAGCCTTGCACTGACAGCTAATTGATGGAGGGGGCCTAGCACACTGTGGGCAGGGCCACCCAAGCAGGTGCTCCCGAGTTGTATAACAAAAGTAGCTGAATATGAGCCGGGAAGTAAGCCCGAGTCCACCACGGTGAAGTTCTCATGACCACAATGGTAT
Source organism: Mesocricetus auratus (assembly GCF_017639785.1). Classification (NCBI taxonomy): domain Eukaryota; kingdom Metazoa; phylum Chordata; class Mammalia; order Rodentia; family Cricetidae; genus Mesocricetus; species Mesocricetus auratus. Next base: position 33,868,151 of record NW_024429195.1, on the reverse strand, counting down.
TCATCACGTGGTATTCTATTTGGAGGTTCTTTCCGAAGGACAAATAAGCCCTTGGAGGTCCAATTAGATGCAGCTTCCTATCTCAAGTGGACCAAATTGCAATCAGAAATCTACCCTTGGCTTTTATTACTGCAAGAAATGGTTTTATCACTGTGGTAGTTATTGAAATAACTCAATTATTTTTGCAGAATTGCTATTGAATGTCTTGTATAGTCTTGTAGAATGACCCCCCAAAGGATATGCTAAAGTCCTAATCTCAGCTACCTGGGAATGAGAATTTATTTGGAAACAGAGTCTTTGTAAATATAATTAAAGATCTTGAGATAAGACTATGTTGGGCTTGGTGTGGGCTTTTAGTCCAATGTTTGGTGTTCTTATGAGAGAGGGAGGAAATTTTTGGTAAAAGAAACAGAGAAGCCAAGACTGGGGTAATATACCAGCAATCCAAGAAGGTCAGAGCTTATCTACAGCTACCAGAACTGAGAGAGAAGCCCATCAGAGAGAACTGGTGCCCATCAGAGCTCCCCAGTATGGTGATTGTGGACAGTAGGCTTCTGAAATAGTGACAAAATAAAGTGCTATTATTTAAACCATGAAATTTGGGGTCAGTTGTTACAACAGTTCTAGAAGACTAATACATCATTTGCGTTACAATGCCAGAGATTAACTCTGGATGACAGGAAGCTGGGTTCTCTCCAGATGACCCGGTATGTACACCTGTACTTGAAAGGAGAGGCTGCAACCTGACAGTGACAGGCTTCTCAGACATCTCAGGTGGGGATTAGAGTTCCTGGCCCCATTACTTTCCCATTTCTGGTCTCTTTCTCTTCAACTTTAATATGCATAGTAGTGATTCTATTGTAAATCCCCTAAGATCCCCTTTGAAAAGAGATGGCTATAAAAGTATAATTGATAAGCTACTTATAGGATAGCTAAGATCGCAGACTTCCTAGACTGAGATCCCAGTCCCACTGTGTAGGAGCTGGTGGCTGTGGTGGTGGCACTCTTTGTCTTCGGCTCCTCAACTGTCAGCTGGGAATACTACCATATCCATACGTGGGTATTGTAGAGGATTGAGTGAGTGAACAAACGCCTACAAAGCCCCACAGTACCCCCCCCACGCGCTGTCTGTTCCTAGTCTTGGTGTACAGTGTTGCTTTAGCTACATTGCGGGTGCTCGCTGCCACAGGACAAGGCTCAGGGGTTCTTCCACAGAATGTGACTTAGTCTGCAGGTCCCCTTCTGAGAAGAACATTCTATCTGATGCTTCAGCAACGCTGACCACATCCATACCTTCCCCAATCACTCTGCTAGGGCGCCCCGCTAATTCCTGCCACCCTTCATAAGGCTTGACTTGCTCTAGGAACCCAGCTCAGGCCTCCCTCAGGCTATGGTCACTGCTCATCTCAGAGTCCTTGGCACGTTATCTTGCCCTCACTGGTTTCTTGCCTACTTCTTCCACAACCTGTCAGAGGGATTCAGAATATGTATAATCTTTTTCTTCTTCTGAATCTGCTGGTGAAAAAGAGCTACAAGGCTCTTGCAAGTGTGAAAACTGTCTTCCAACTCATCAGGGTGGTGCTGGAAAGGGTGGAGAGCTCCTGACAACTTAAAACCATAGAAAATTCCAAAAACCATACTACACTTGGGTTTTAAGATGGCTTTTCCATCAAGGCCTCCATACCTCAGAGATAATGTTACTCCATTAGCCAAACGTCATTCTACACTCAGAGCCCTGACCACTTGCTCCTGAGAGCGTTGAAGAACTATGCCCTCTGGAAGAGATAGGGTCCAGGTGACCTTGATTGTTCACAGCAGAAGCTGACATCAAATCCTGCAAGGAGTCTGACCTCATGCCATTTCTGAGGGCCTCAGATCTGAGGTTTGGTAATGTGTGTGAGTGTGAGTGTGTACTATGTGTGTGTGGAGTATGTATGCAGTGTGTGTAGTGTTGTGGGTGTAGCATGTGTATGTGTATGTGTGTGTGTAGTGTGTGTGTGGTATGTAGTATGCTGTGTAATGTGTATATAGTGTGTGTGTGTAGTATGTGTATGTGTGTGTAGTATGTGTGTGTAGTGTGTGTGGTGTGCAGTATGTGTGTGTAGTGTGTATGAAGTATGTGTAGTATGTTGTAGGAATTCTTTCCTCCAAAAGCTTTGGGGTACTGACCTTAGGACATGGCCTGGTGCTGTGTGAGGACTGAAAAGTTGGAAGAGACAGCGCTGGCTCTCCCTTGCTCTGGCTCGTTCTTGGCATGTGGGAGACCCAAGAGACAGAGAGGCAGCTTAGGGTCAGCAGTGACTTCAGCCTTACTCCCTGCTCATTGCACCCCTTAATAAATTGCTTATCAAACCTTATGTAAATTCTCTCCTTGTATGTGTGTCTGTGGTGTGTGTGTGTGTGTAGTGTGTGGGTATGAGAGAGAGAGAACATAGATGTTTCTGCATATCCATGAATGCACATGTAAGTATGTAAGACAGTCTGTCAAACACGGCCCTGCAGTATCATCAAATCACCATCAAATGAGTATCAAAGGGGGTTAGACTTGAGGAAAACATGCACATGGCCTGGGTTTAGCACCTGAGCTGAGTGTCCCACCAAAGCACACCCAGATCTCCAGCTTCTCTCCATGACATGCCAGGCCTGCTCTGCTTGGTCCCTCTCCTCACTAGGAGTGTGACACAGAATACAGGAGCCCAGACTCAGTGCGGTAAGGGCCTTTGCACTTTGGGGACAGGGCCTGAACCTGCACAGTAGAGAATCAAGAGAGCAGGACAGTGAAGTCATAAGCAGCAAGGGCCCTTCTGCTTCCAAAGACCTTTTGAAGCATAGTTTTTGATACTCTCCACCATTCAAGGATGCCTAGATGTTTCTGTTCTCCATATTAAGACGCACAAAGAGTAAGGAGGTCCCAGACATTGCAATATAAGACATGGTATTAGAGGAATAGAGAGGAGGTTCTCACTAGAACCAGCTGGGATGGTAAGAACGGCGTGTGGACCCGGGCAGGCCTGGGTTACAGTGTAGAAAGAGAAGGAAGGCAAGTGACAGGCTTTGGGGCCAGGTTCTCTTCACTGTGACCCACTATGGGGACTAGACACAGCACAGCGTTCTGCACACGGATCCTGACACCACTGACCTCTGTGCGTCCCTATTTCTCAGCCTCCTCACTCACCAGTTCCAGCCTGTCAGGCTGATGGACGGGGCACCTTGCTGCTCCTTTATTCTCTGTTATTCTCTGGCCCAGTGTGTGTCAGGCAGCACACAGGAAAATGAAACTCAGTGGACTCTCAGCCAAGAGCTGGCCTGCCTTGAGCCTGAATCGCCCCCAAGCATCTGACCCCTCTCCAATGGTGAAGCCAAGTAGAAGGTAAGGCATAAAGTCAGCATCTGCAGGGCCAAGTTGTCTGCATTGTGGCCCACAGACAAGGTTGAGTACCAGTGGCAACAAGGAATGGGAGTCAGTAAGAGGCTATTATTCTCCTCCTTGGGCATCAGGTACTCTTCTGGGTGGCGTCAGAATAGAGTTCAAAAGAATGAGATCTGTTGTCTCCACTGAAAACAGTGAGCCATCTGATGTCTGAGGAGCTAACTGTGGCAGTGATTCTGGTAGGAATTGATTCCTCCCATCCTTTCGCATCTTATGACCTCACATGAGCCTTGTCACTCTCTCTGCCTCCGTTTCCTGTTTGTTAAATGGAAAGGAAAAGACTAAGAATCTCAGATGGCTGCTGTGAGGATGACACCAGCTGGGTGAGGTGTTTAGGACAGTGCCAGATCCCAACACTAATGGTCCTCAGCTTCCGTTCCACTCCCCAGTCCTAGGATGTCCCTGCTCGTATAGGAGGTATTGCATGGTGACCCAAGGCCACCAGTAGCAGACTCAGGACTGACAGAGAAAGATACAATAGAAAGAGATGGCAATGTAGTCTAATGGCAAAATGGAACTTGCGGCTCCTTCTGGACGCTGGGGTGTAGAGAGGTGATAAGTGCACTCGTGTGTGCTGAGATGCTGTGTCATGTCCTGGAAGCTAAACTTGAGTTAAACTGAGATGGAAAGGTAGACAGAGGTTCTGTTACACTGGTCCTGCAGCTATTTAAACCCAATCAAAGCGCCATGGAAAAGATTAATTAACTGATGAGGTAATAGTCCTGTTAGGTCTCAAACTGGTGACAAATGACTAATGACATGCCTATTTAACATATCAAAGCAGATCTGGCCAGAAGGTTCTCCCAGCATCCCTCAGTCCTGCCTGTTATAGGGTATGATGGGCATACCCCATGCCCTACCCTAAACTTCTCCAAACCAGGGCTGGGCTGCCTCTCTCTCAGCTGCCCTTCCCTATATAATCCAACCTTTTTGGTTCCCTGGGTTTTTGTTTGTTTGTTTGTTTTTGTCTACCATTTACTCTCCTGGCTCTCCCCTCTCCCCTCTCCCTTCTCCTCACAATGTCTGGCTCAGCATCATGTTCACGCTGGACTCTTCCAGATGTCCCTGCCTCTGACTATGTTCTCTATTTTGTCTACAATAAACCTTCTCCTTCAGAAGGGCCTAGGTCCTGCCCTGGATGAAATGACAGACTCTGGAGATCCAGAGCTAGAATTGAAGGAAAATGATAATCAGTGAATTTGGGCAATTCATACAAAATTCCTTCAGTTTTGTATTATTTGTGGTGTGTGTGTGTGTGTTGAGAGAGATCTCTACAGCACACGTGTAGAGGTCAGAAGACAGTACTGTGGAGTCAGTTCTCTCCTTTCACACTCATGTGTGTTCTAGAGACACTACACTCTCAAGGCAAGTGCATTACCACTGATCCATCTCACCAGCCCTTAGTGAGGAGAGGATTCAGTGCCCTGAACAGAACTCAGGAAGATTTCATTAATTGTTCTGAATTCCCAACCCTCTGGCACATAGTCCAGTTATATCCCCTGAAGATTTTTAAGTCATCTACAGTGTTCAGGCTACCAACACTGCCCAACATGCTAGCCACATAGCTAATGTGGCAACTGGGCACTTAAAATGTATTGAGTTGAGCTATATTTTATTTATGTATCTTGAACTGTAAAGGCTCAGTGTAACAAAATCCTAGGAATTTTTCATTGTTGATTATATATACAAATGCAAGCTTTCTGGACAGATTGTACTAGATAAAATATTGTTAAAATTAATTGCATTTCTTTTCCTTTAATGTGTGGCTTTATGGTATTTCTGTTGATTAGTGGGGTTTACACAGAGGACGGTGTCTTGATTATCTGCTTTCCCTGGTGTGTGTGTGGGGGTACCTGAGCCATTCCTGATTTCTTTTTCTCAAATAGTGAGCAGATTTAGCAATGAAGAGGGCACTGGGCCAGGAACCTACAGATGCAATTGGTCATTCCACCTGAGCCACTAGTTTGCTGTGTGGCCTTGGCAACAATGCTTATAACAGGAAAATGTGGCGGCCATTCATAGGCCAGGCTTGCTCTCAGCATTTGACATATGTAAATTTTTCACAGACTCTAAGAGATGGGATCTATTATTAGTTTCAAGTGAGGCAGTTAAATAACAAGGCTTAGTGATGAAAAATGATAGAGCTAGGACTCAAACCCCAGGCAGTCTCAGTATGAATCCTGCGTCACTGACTATGACGATAGTTAATATCTGTTCTTCTTACCACATGGAATCATATGAGGATCAGAGGATGACATGGATGACCACTGAGTGTGGTTAGAAACTCAAGGGAGAAGGTTATATTAAGAGGTCCCCCACTTGAAGGGCTGGGATGGTTGCCGCACCCACTGCGCAGCCTGTGTCCGAGAAAGCAGCAAGGGTGTTGGGACTGATGACACAGAGACCAGTCGGTTGCATTAAGAAAACTTTATGCTCCCCAAGAAGGCTCAAGAGAATTTCCCAAGAAAAGCTTCCCTCCAGAAAAGCTTCTGCCACACACACACACATACCTCCTCCTGGCTGGTGGTTATATCCCTGACACCAGATTTGGCAGCAGCAGCGGCGGCAGGAAAAGGCGGCTAGCCATTGGAAAGATCAAAGTCAGGGTGTTTCAGTGAGCTATAAGTTCCAAATATAAGTTACCAGATAGCTCTGGTAAACATTTCTTAGGGCACTGTTTTCAGTAAACATGTTTTCAGTAAACATTGTCTCACAGCTGCCTGCTCCCAGGCTGATGGGGAAGTGGGTCTCCAGCCAAGGTCTTTTGTTCCCACAACGGTTACCTTTATTTTTAACTCAACACAATCTAGAATCACCCTGGAAGAGAATGTCCGTGAGAGGTTGTCTAAATGAGCCCCACATCTTACAGACAAAAGGATATCAACTGAGACACTGGGTAGTATCTTGAGCATGGGAAAACTCAAAGCCTGTCCCCACCGTGACACACTTCCTCCAACAAGGTCATACCCTACTCAGTAACCCACATCTCCTAATAGTACCACTTCATATGAGATTATGGGGGCCAGTTACATTCAAACTACCACATTTCATTCCCTGATCCCTAAAGCTTGTGAAAATATCATGCAAAATTCATTTAGTCCAACTTCAAAAATCCCCATAGCCTATCACAGTCTCAACAATGTTTTAAAATCCAAAGTTTAAAGTCTCTTCTGAGATTCATGCAATATTTTAACTGTAATCACTTGCAAAAATCAAAATCAAAAGGCAGATCACTTACTTCCAACATGTAATAGTACAGAATATATACTACCATCCCAGAACACATGGACAAGAGCTTAGTGAGGAATTACTGGGTCAAAGCAAGACCAAAAATCAACTGGGCAAACTCCAACCTCTGCATTTCCATATCTGATCAGGCTGGTCTGCCAGCCTGTGTCTTGATGATATTAATTGATGTAGGAAAAACCAGCCCACTGTAGGCAGCACATTCAATGAGTTTGGGATATGGTCCATATGGCTGCCAGAGGAGAATGGGCTGAAGGGGATGATAGAAGGCTATTGACCGAGTCCTAGAACTCATGGAGTCCTGATGGGGCTACAGAGGAAGAAAGAAAAGGCTTGAGGGGCTTTATGTAGAAGGTAATCTCAACCTGGCCAAGTTCTAGTGCCCTTCTCCTTGCTCTAGGGGAGGGTTCTTGCCTGCAAGCTTGTTATCCAAGTTCCTAGAGCCAAACTGATGACAAAAGACCTGCTGCTTGAAGTCAAATCACCCTGCTCTGTCTTGGATCTGACAGATGCATGACTGCCTCAACCCTCTATCCTTGCTCATGCCTGGGTCTGTGTCTCAGGTTGACTGCCTAGTCTCCAGGGAGTGCCTCTATCCTTGCTCTTGCCTGGGTCTGTGTCTCAGATTGACTGCCTAGTCCCCTTAGAGTGCCTCTGTCCTTGCTCATACCTGGGTTTGTGTCTCAACAACTTGCCCAGGGAACACTCAGGTCTTCTAAAATTGGAGCCTTGACCAACTTTTATCACTTCATCAGAGGTTCTTAAAGCCTTTTTCCTGGACATCTGCTTTTCAGTGGTCCTGGCTAAGACCTTCATCTCCTCTGCACTGCTGGATCTCTGGGCTTCTGGGAAGTGAAGACCTGAATGCCTTCTTCCACCTACCCTAATACCCAGTCTACTGCTCTACCAATATGAAGGCCATATCCAATGGCTCGGTCTACTTCATTTTTCCATTTTTATCATTAATTGTAAAAAAAAATGAGACAAAGTCTCATGTAGCCAAAGATGGCCTCAAATTCACTATGTAGCCAAGGTAACACTGAACTTTGAATCTTCTAGCTTCCATCTCTCAAGTGTTGGATTATAGGTATGCACTACCATGCCCAGGCTTTCTGCATGATAGATAAACATTCTACTCTTTTCCCCAAATCTTTCTCTCCATTTCTGTTCTTCATTTCCTCATCTTGGGACAAGTAAGATTTGAATTGTCCTAAGGGTTTCTTGGGGGGGTGGTCAAACATTCCACTATTCTCAAATGATAGCAGAGACCATCAGTCCTTACATGATAAAGTCTTGATCCATGGTTGGAGGTGTCTTCAGACTTACCATAATGGCCACATAGTTTCTACATTCAGCAAAGGCAAAAAGCATCAGATAGCCTTGATTTTAATCAATGTACCAGTAAAACATGACTTAGTTGCTTGTCAGTCTGCTAAACATCTCACTAATGTCCGCATAGCCCCGCATTCTAATTCTTCCCCACGTCTGCCTTAAGAGTGTGTAGCCCTTCATTCTCCTCAGTTCTGTAAATAAAGACAAAACACTGCCCATTCCCTTCCCGAAGAGCCTGCAAGCAGCCACCTTTAAAGAGGTCAGAACAACAAAGATGCCACTTGAGGACAAATGAGATCATGCCTGGCCCTCGGACTTGTGTCTTCGAGTTCTGCTCTTTGGCTGTACACAGAACCAGTTTTGGCTCCCAGCTGGCTGTGATGGCCTAGACTCAGGGACATTGTGTATGTAAGCAAACAGCAAGGTCCGGGTCATCATTTTTGTCAAAGTCCTTGTAAATAAGAGGTTCTGAATCCCAGGGACCCCCAAGATGGAAAAGGCCAGCAGGTCACCCAAGGCAAACCTTCTATTTACAAATATTAAAACAAGGTCGAGAAATGCCAAATACTTTCTCCAAGGTCTATGATGTCTCTCCATTTGTTTGAGCTGAAAATTCCACTCTGTGGATTTCATATCGCTTAACCATGATATTGTCATCAAGGTTACCCAGCACCACAGAATAGTAGAGATTGGAAGCAGGGTTACTGTCCATCCAGAGAGGACCGAGTGTCCACAACTTCATAAACACCTGTAAGAAGAAGTTAGCTCTCAGGATAAAGAAAGCATCCCTGAGGCTTGATGGCTACCTGGCTTGGCTGAACCAGTAATCCTAGTTTCAGAGTATATCTGCCCATAACAACTCAAACTCCACAGAGTACACCTTCTCAAGGTGCCTGTATTCTGCAATGGCATGCAAATCCCAACAATAGCACAGCATCACCCCAGATCACTGTAGGTCACCCCTCCAGCCTCCTCTGAGTACCACCCTTGTGTTGTGGGTCACCTTGCTTCTTAACCGGAGGTCTGATCACGCCCTGAGGTGTGGATGGGGACAACCACGACCGGTGCCAGCATGGACCCACGCAGGAGTTGAGCATGAGTCAGCTGCAGACTGGCGATCATTTCCCAAGGTGTCCCCAGTGACTGAGGCAATGTCTCTGCCAGAGCACACTTGTAAATACTTTATCCAGCCAACTCTGGCTCTGCAAAGGACAGAAAAGCAAAGGTGTGGGGGCTCAGGGCCCGGGCCACCTGTGCTGCCTCATGAGGAGGAATGCAGCCACAGGTCTCAGTCAGCAGAGGCACACAGGGCCCAACACAGCTGAGACTCCACATGCTTATGAGATATCCCCCCGTTTGTGGAGCATAAACACAGCATCCTTCTGAGCCTTAGCTGGTGAGCTATATCATAACCCTGTCCACTATAACAGCCTACATTCTGCGAACAACCAAATTCATTATTACTCACTTGAGCCTTTTCATCAAGAGAGTCTGATACTGGAGGTCTTTGTTCTGTGGCCCAGCCTTGCAAGCCAGACTTATTCTGAGAAAACTCTGTAGGGGTCAGTTTCTCTGTCTCCATTAACTGCTCATGTGACCTAGGCTCAACCCCCACCCCCTAGAAAATCTAAAATTCTTACAGTTCAGACCCATAATGGGTCAGGCCTGAGCCATCCTTGTCCCAACTGATATCCAGTTCCATTCTGCCTGTGTATAAATGACTCCAATGCTTTTCCATACTTTATTCTGAAGCCTTTCTTATGAAAACAGAAGGAAACTGTATTCACCAAACTAAGAGGCTCAGAAGACAGACCCTCTCTATGCCAGCAGTCAGCTTGTCTGCTGTTATCCTCTATGATGTCAAACCAAGACCAAAGCCATCACGAGGAGAAATATGAGGTCTAATCTGGCAGAGAAATAAGACACCAGCTTCTCAACATATCGTCTCTCTGTCCCTTTATTTTTCTCTGCAGACATCTGCTACATTTGGCAACAGTATGGTGTCCATCAGTAACAGTAAGAAAGTTACTCCTGAAGCTCTAACAAGGGACACTGTCTTAGTATTCTATTGCTGTGAAGAGACACCATGACCACAGCAACTCTTATAAAGGAAAACATTTAACTGGGGCTGGCTTACAGTTCAGAGGTTTAGTCCATTGCCATCGAGAATCAAGGCAGCATGCAGACAGACTTGGTGCTGGAAAAGGAGCTTAGAGTTTTACATCTGGATCCACAGGCAGCAGTCACAGAACTGGTTTGAGCTTGTGAGACCTCAAAGGCTACCCCCTAGTAACACACCTCCTCCAGGAAGTCCACACCTCCTAATGTGCCACTCCCTGTGGACAAAGTATTCAAACACATGAGTCTCTGGGGGTTGTTCCTATTCAAACCTTCACAGACACCATTTCTTACTAAAGAAATTATTTAATTGAGGGCTTGCTTACAGTTTTAGAGGGTTAGTCCATGATCATCATGGCTGGAAGCATTGGAGAAATAGCTAACAACTTTCCATCACAATCCGCAGGCAGCAGGTAGAGAGAATGAGACACTGTACCTGCTGTCAGCTTTTGAAATCTCAAAGCCCACTCCTAGTGAAACACTTCCTCCAGAAAGGCCACACCTCTCAATCCTCCCCAAATAGTTCCACTCCCTGGAGACGAAGCACTCAATGAGCCTATAGGAACCATTCTTATTCAAACCACCCCAGGCAGACTCGTGCTTACTCCTTTAGTCTTTCTTCTTGGTCAATTGGCACTCAACTCTAATGAATGCACTTCCCACTGGATTTCAGACTATTTAAATAATCTGTAGCAAAACAATATTTCTATTTTGCACTAAAATACTTGAGAATTTGTTTTCAGTTGAAGCATGTTATCATGCCCGTAAACAAACACAATTTGCATACAGATGTCTGGTCACATCCCGGATGCTTGCTCAGAGCAGGAACCTGAAGTGGGAACTAGGTGACAAAGCTGGGAAACAGCTTGGCCATTCCTTGTCACCACTGATTTGGGTGATTTGGGCTTCACAAAAGCACTTCTGAACACATATTCTCCCAAAGTCAGTGGGAAGAACCATGACTCTTGGGTGAGAGAGCTTTATGCCCGAGTTCTGATCCACACAGCTAATCAGAGGGCTATGCAGCTCAGAGAGCCATTAGCCCTGGGAGCAGGAACCATTCCATTTAAACCTGGTGAGCTGTGTGGTTACCAGAGAAGCTGTGGCTGCTTGGACTCGTCCTCAGTCATTCCTTACCTACCAACACCAGCAATGACCTCTGTTTCCACCTCTGGATCATGGTCCCACTCCTTAGTAACTGCTTAGTTGAAACTGCAAGTAGTAGGCGACAAAGTGGCATCTTTTCAATGGCGTCGGAGTCGAGGGCTGACCTCTGGCTACCAACAAGTGCTTTGCTTCTCCTAACTCCAAGCATGTGCCTATTACAAGCTTCCGTTTAAGGGGACACATGGGACCTCTGAGCCAGGGTTTCATCTTACATGGCAAATTACCATTAGCTGCTAAGAAGGTCATAATCATCAATTATGGAAAGCTATCTGGCAGAGAAAGGGAGCTGCTTGATAGCAAATGCTCCTAGCATTTGCCATTCACATGTGATAGAGAACACAAGAACTCTTCTCCTTCCTCCCTCCCTCCCCGTTTCCTCCTCCCTGTGTGTGTGTGTGTGTGTGTGTGTGTATGTGTGTGTGCATGTGTGCTTGTCCACAGAGCCCTCTTTATCACTAGTAACCTATTAACTGGTATGTTCAAAAAATACTTTTGCTTCCTTCTACTTGTGAACAGAAACTGAGGAGTAAGTTTGAGGATGGGAAGCCCTGCTGGGAGGGAGGATTTGAGGAATTAGATGGCAAGAATAAAAATGTAAACAATTCCTCTGTCCCCAGCAAGAGTTTGAAGAATAAAACAGAGTGTGCAAAAGCTAAGTAATTCAGTAAACAGGACAAGAGGGGGCCCTGAATGAAGGTAACTCTCATGACTTTGAGATGCTAAGACTCTACCTTAGTGGAAGGTCCTCCCAGTGTCATGCTCCATCCGTAACCTTGCTCTATGGCTGTTCAGGGCCCTTGTCTCTGCCTAATAACACACCGAGCTTGCCTTTGCCTGTGTGTTTGCTGTTTGTACCCTCTCCCCTACACACGACAGACAGACAGACAGACAGACAGACAGACACACACACACACACACAGCCCTGTTCCCTGCTGTATCTCCAATGCCTGGGATAAACCTTAGAACAACAGAGAACTGTTAAGAGAAACTTGCCAGGATGACATACTGATCAAGGTGATAAGGAAACAGAGGCTCAAGGTAGAGCTCGGAGAAAAGACTATACATCCTACAATGTACAGGTGTCCTATTCCACATGACAGCACTGGAAAGTTCCAAATGTCAACAGTGGGTATGCCAGGTTAGAGACTATGGGGAGGATGAGGAGAAGAGAACTTACATAGACTCTAAATGATGTTATCATTTACACATAGGAAGATGAGCAGGGGTTGTTGAGGGAGGGAATTAACTGTTTCGCCAATGTTCCGCCTTTCCATTGCCAGCTCCCTACGATGGGATCTTTTCAAGTCAACTTTTATTATGGCCATACACTTTACCTATCCCTAGTAAATCAACAACAAAAAATTTCTCCTGAGGGCAAAAGAGCCCATGGTGGAAAACCGCTAATCTTTCCATAAGAGGGTTCTTCACCTCCGTGGGAAACTCTCTGGTCTTTATTCTTTAGGCACCAAAGAAAACTGCTCCTTCATATGCTCCTTGTCTTTCCTACAGGACTGTGAGCCTTTGATCCATAGGGGGTACCCTTTTCTCCACACTGCCCTGGAATCTCTCTTATGTGGGGACAAGGACCATCCATGACATCAGCTTCTAAAGCACTCAAAGGAGGAATGTGTTGGGCCTAAGAAAGGCTTGGATGTGAGGCCCAGTGTAACCTCTTGAGCCTGGCTAGAGTTTAACGACCTGTCTCTAACCTGTAACCTCCATGGTGGGGGTGACTCAGCCAGACCTGATGCAGGATTGCCCCCTGCCTAGCTACCTGCCTGCTTGGTGGAATACTATTGGCCCTTAACTCCTCATGTTACCTTACCCTATCCCAAGATTTCCATCCCCTACAACTATATAAGTTCCTGTGTGTTGGTATAAGTTCCTGTGTGTTGGAATAAATCTAGATTTATTCCAGACAGACTCCCGACTCAGTGTGGTTTTTTTCTCCCTGGTAACTAATGGGGGGAGCGTCTGAGTCGTCGACACTCACCATCCGGCCCTCCCCCCACTCTCTACCTGCAGGGAGGACCCTGCAGAAATGTCCTAATGGAGGGGCAAAACAAAATCAGTCCCCATCTAGGATTTTGGCCATCACAGGCTGCCTTTAAGCTGTGAGGGTATTAAGCTGCAATACTTGATAGATAGTGAGTGGTTCATAGCTCTGGCATTACAGGGAAAGCTTCTGAAGTAAAATACTGACAGTTCTATCAATTACCACAGAACATAAATGAGAGCTGAGAAAGGAAAGAAACACAGGGCTTGGGGACATGGAAACCAAGTAACTTGATTGACAGTTCTGACAACAGTCCTGTGGGGCACCCTTAAGGACTCAGGTGACTAATTTAACTTATTCGAAGGGAAAAATGACTGGCTTTTCTTGCTTTCTGGTTGAATATTCCACGCATCACCCAGGTTGATGAATTTCACAGAAATGTTTTTCTCAAATGACCTATAGTGTCACTTTTCTGTGCTGCCACCACCCACAGTTTGGATGTTAGCAAATGATACTCTAATTTTCTGTAAGGATCTGAATGAAGCTCCCCCTTGCACTTCTGCTTGCCACAGGTGACAATAAAGAAAGCCATGCATGGGCAGAAAAGCAGTCTAAAGACACTATCACTCTGAGTTGTGGAAGGATGAGGAGTCCGTGGCAGGATGGGGGCGATCACGGTCTGCAGTCTCATGTTCAATTGCTTATTGCAGGTTGGGGCTGGAAGATACCGCAGAGCAAATTTAATTTACCTTGAAAATAATTAGTGAGATGCAAAGTCATAGAGATGGAAAATTCCTTGAGACTTAATTATTGCTGCTCAAATCTAGCCTGTCTGTTGGAGCAGGAAGGATGGCCAGCACGCAGAAATTCCATCTTCATCTCTTTCAAGCTGCTGAAGGATCCATTGGAGTCTGCTTTCAAATCTGCCCTAGTTTAACATTTGAGGGTCCTATACAAGGGGGTCAGAGGGTCAGCTGAGCTTCCCAGGGCAAGAACAGAACTGACTGATCCAATCCAATCTAAGAGGCCTGTTTGGTCTAGTAACCCAGGTAACAGTCAATTCCTTTGTGTGGATGAGGAGATGAATGTCCCCTGCACTGATGAGACCCAGCACATCCTCAGTCACCATAGACATAGAAATGGAACAGAGTGACACAGCGCATTTATAGCACAGAATTCACAGTGCCTTCTTTGAGAGCATGCTAATTGCTTAATTGCTAAGACTCATTGTGACGTCAGTTGAAATCATCAGCCACGACTAGGAAGTAAACACAGACACAGAACTAAGTCTCATATTCCTCAAGGATGGGAACATGAAACAGGGCTGATGACCTCACAGTGCCAGCATGTCCTTTGTCCTTTAGAGCCATGTCAAGCATCTCAGCTAAGGTAGAAATAGACAGTTGCAATGCCTCCAGTGAGTTGGGGAAGGACAAGTTCAATACAGTCATGGCCATTTGACCCACAAAACTCCCAAATGATAAAAAAGGCCATGATCTTGGGTTTACAATTTTTCTGCTTCTACAGGAATAGCCAAAGTGAACCCTCAGACAACACTGAGAGCCTCTTTATCACTGCCTCTACAGCTACAAATCTGTGTAGAGATGGGTCCCTCAGGCCATGAATTGAACTACAACACACAGAAGGAGACCAGAAAGAGAAATAGTCATATACGCATATTTAAAAAATGATCAGTAGATGTCCATATGTGTATACCTCAAGCCATGGCGTTATCTTCCTTACCCTCCTGAAGAGCCTTAGGGAAAGCACCCCATCCTAGGACCCCAAAGGAGGAGCAGATGGCAGGCTAAACTTTAGGGTACAGGTGCTGGGCCAACATTCTCTTTATCAGTGTGTTCCAGAAAGAAACCAAAGGCACATATTCCAGTTAAGATGATCCACACAGGGTTGGGGTGAGCAGGTTGTGAATAGCACAAGGCCCTTAGCCTGTGGGACTGAGTGAGCATCAGAGTACCACCAGCCCTTGCAAAAGAAAGATCATACAGAAAGTATCTCCTCAACACCACCTGTGACCCCTCAGAAAGAGCCAGCCAGAGGCAATCCCACAGGAGATGAGAGATTCCAGGCTTACTCTGCTCTAACCTGCTGCTCCCACCCCACCACACCCCGTCTTCTCTTCCTTTTAGTCCTGACTCCTCACTGATACAGTCACATAGGAAGCCAAGACTCAAGAGATTCCACTGAGGCAGCCTATCAGGTCGGCAGGGAGTGGCAGACAGAAGACAGAGCCTGGGTTTTGAAACTCATTGAGAAATAGATAGTTTACTGTCCAGGGTGAGGCATCAGCAGCCATGTATCCATATTTCAAAGTTATTAAAGCCACAACCTTAGTGCTGTACTGGACTCTGGGATCATGGGGACATGGTTAATAGGGGTCTCTAATCCCAGGAATCACTGGACTGTAGGGACACAGTGACATGGTCAATATGGGTCCCTAACCCCAGGGATCACCAAAATGTGGGGACACTGTGACATGTTAACATAGGCCCCTAACCCCAGGGATCACTGGACTGTGGGGACACTGTGACATGGTTAATAGGGATCCCTAACCCCAGGGGTCACTGGACTGTGGGGACACTGTGACACGGTTAACAAGGCCCCTAACCCCAGGGATCACTGGACTCTGGGGACATGGTGACATGGCTAGTAAGAGTCCCTAACCTCAGGGATGGAGTTGGTTGCTCAAGAGCTGAAATGGCTGTTTTGAGAGTTTGTTGTTTTGTTTTGTTGCTGTTGCTTTACCTGTGGTTCAGCGATCCATCCAAAGAGTTCAGCAATTTCGATATTAGGAGGCCAGGGAGGGCTGACAAGATCCTGAAGGTGCCTGGTAGCTTGCATCTTACCAGTGCCTGGTTTGTAAAATAGTAAATTACTAAAGGTTTGAAATGCAGTTACAGACTCATAATGACAGTGCATATAAGACTGTTATGTTTACGGGGAAAACCTAACACACATCTGAAAAACAAAACACAAAAGCCAGATGTATCTTTACTCTCCTGTCAATGAAATCCAGGTGGCGTGGGTTTCTTTCTTTCTTTCCTTCCTTCCTTCCTTCCTTCCTTCCTTCCTTCCTTCCTTCCTTCCTTTCTTTTTGTGTTTATTTTTTGTGTTTTTTTTATTTTGCTTTGTTTTTTGAGACAGTGTTTCTCTGTGGATCCCTGGCTGTCCTGTAACTCTCTCTAGACCAGGCTAGACTCACACTTTGCCTGCCTCTACCTCACAAGTGCTGGGAGTAAAGGCAATCTCCACCACGCCCAGCTGAGTTTCCTTTCTGTGGACAGTGCTAATTCAGGATTCAAGAATCAGTAACAAGTCTTTTCACTTCTCATTTACAAATGGAACACATTAGGAAATTGCTCAGCTTCTCGGTGTGGCTTTGAACTGGAATGTGTCTCTCTCTGTGTCAGCTCCAGAAGGCTTGAAATGCACGCTGCTCAACATGCTTCATTTTCACAGGATTAACCTTTGCAGCCCAATTAAATAGTCAGCAAATTGTCTAACCTTTCATAGCATACAACTTACATACATACATACATGCATACATACATACATACACACACACACATGCACACACTTACATACCTGCATACACATGCAAACACTCATGCACACTCTACCTTTTAGACACCTTTTAGATAAAAAAGCAGGCAATGTCACATCCATTACTTTATATTTCCTACACTTTAATATCAAATCGATAGACTGGAAGAATTTGTTAGCATGTGTAAAGTGTAAATGCCTTCTTGTGTAAAAAAAAAGTAAAAAAAAATCAGTAAAATCTTGACATCATTAAGTAAATGGACAAAGGATGAGAACCAGACAATGCATTTAGAAATCATATTTACTGAATAAACATGAAGGGAATATTCAACTTTTCTCATTCATTCATTTGTTAAATAGTTAGTGCCCATCCCTTGTGTGCCGGGCACCAATAAGATCCTGGGAATGTACAGATGATCAAAACACAGACCCCATCCTTGAGGAGTTCCCATTTTACCAAGAGACACCTGCAAACAATTCAGGGATGTCATGTTCAGGGAACAAAAATCAAAATGCCTTGGTGATAAAGGTGCTCACAGGAGAATGCAACATCCATAAGAAAGATAAGAATTCAGGCAAGTGTTACTTTCAATGAGGAAAGTAGTAAAGACCTTTGAAGGGACCAGACCCTCACCCAGCCCCTGCTTTGGCAGCCATGACAGGCTGCAGAAAAGACCCAGCAAGATGTAGGCCCCTGACTCAGCAACTGTGCTGAGCCCCGGCCTTGCCCTCCATGAGGTGAGGAACCAATCAGAAGTTAGCTGGCAGGCTCTGGAAGGGCTTTACTGATAACAATGGAATGCCGAGGGTACCAACCGCCCTGGGATGGCCTCTAGGCATAGCAACCTTTCTTCAGCTGCAGTCGACCAATCAGCTCAGGACAGGTTGTCCGAGTCGGGAGGTGCACCAATCCTGAGACTGCTGCAGACCCCAGCCACCCCCCTTGTTCTACCCCAATACATTCCTTGCCCCACTGCTTCTCAAGGTCCTCCTGGTTCCCACCTGCTTCACCTGCTGTGTCAGATGGACAGGGGAACCGAGTTAACTGATAAAATTAAAGACTCTTTGGTTTTTCATAGGATCAGGTATCTTGGTGATTTTGAGGTTCAGAGTTTGGGCACAACAATTTTAATGATGATATTCAATGCTGTAAACCAATTACGAGTTGTACTGACCCTGTAACAATTCAAATAGTAATTGTCAGAACACCAACCTACTTCTGTATGACAAGCTGTCACTCCTCAAAGGTCAGGTTCCACCACCTGGAAAGACAGGCCAAGCCCCATCCATCCCACTCCCCCACCCATGCAGCCCCCACCGGCACCCCCATACCCCCTCAACAGCTCTCTTTGGGAAAGTTAAACAGTAGTCTGTGCTAAGGTTTCACAGTTCTTTTTTGTTTTGTTTATGCTTTTACATTCCAGTCAAAGTTTCCTCTCCCTCCCCTCTTCCAAGTTCCTCCTCCACTCCCTCCTCTCCCCACCCTACCACTCCCCATCCACTCCTCCACTGTTTCTCTTCAGAGACAGGTGAGCATCCCATGGATATCAAATTAAGGCTGTTTGGGGAAATCTAGTAGACGGAAGGGGTCCCAAAAGCAAGCAACAGAGTCAGAGACAGTCCCTGTTCTCACTGTTGGGAGTCTCACACAAAGACCAAGTTACACTACTGCGACATATATGCAGAGAGCCTACGTAAGTCCCATGCAGGCTCCTTGGTTGTTGGCTTAGTGTCTGTCAGCCCCTATGAGCCCAGGTTGGTTGGTTCTTGTGGAACCCTTGACACCACTGGGTACTACACTCCTTCCTCGCCCTCTTATACTGGATTCCCCAAGTTCAGCGTAATGTTTGGTTGTGGGTCTGCGTGTTTCCATCAGTTGCTGGGTGAAGCCTCTCTGATGACAGCTGAGTTAGGCATCAATCTATGTAAGTACAGCAGAATATCATTAGGAATCATTTCATTGACTTTTCCCCCAGTTGTATCTGGTTCTATCCAAGGCCTTAAGGGTATCCCATCTCTGGGTCCTGGACCTCAGGGGTGAGCTCCCTCTCAGGGTATGGGTCTCCAGCCATGTCAGTCATTAGTTAGTTGGTCACTCCCACAATTTCTGCTCCATCTTTACCCCAGGACATCTTGTAGGCAGGACAAATTATAGGTTATGTGTCTGGGTTAGTGTCCCAGTCCATCCTGTGGAAGTCTTGTCTGGTTACAGGAGATGGCCAGTTCAGGCTAGGAGTCTTAGTATCCACATAGATTTCTGGGAGTTTCCATTGCTCTAGATTTCTAGCGCATCCCAGAGATGCCTCCAGATTCCAGTTGTCTCTCCCAGGACATTCTCCCACCATCCTCCCCCGACAGGATCTCTCCTGTTCCCATCCCCATTCCCCCTTCCCCTTCCACTGGCAATGTCCATGCTGTCTCCCCATCCCGGTGGGATTCATGCACCCCTCCCTCCCCTTGAGTCCTCCTTGCCCCTTCCCTTCTCTCGGGCTGTGGCTTGCAGCACGGTTCTCCTTTACTTTACATCTGATGTCCACGTACAACAGAGTGCACACCTTGTTTGTCTTTCCTGGTCTGTCTTTTCCAGTTCCGTCCACTGGCCAGCAATTCCCGCTCTTCACAGTTGTTTCTTTGTGTTGCCCGGCTCTTCCACTCTCTTTGCTGTACACCCTGCAAATGACGTGATGTGAGACTTCCCGCCAGTGCCTCCAAAGCTACAAATCTGAAATTTCCTTTGCTATAAATTGCTTCGAGAATTGCTATGGAGACTTTCTCTGGGAAGCCCCGCCCCAACCCCTGCAGCATCCCTCTCAGGGAAACTACCTCTGCCTCTCCACTCCTCGTTAGTCTCGCTCTGAATGAAGCTCCTCTCCCGGCACTGAAGGGGAACCTCTCCTTCCCTGTTAGGTCCTTATGTTTAGCTCTCATATATTGTAACATTTTCTGTCCCATATTCCTCCTCCCGCATTAAGGCCCCACACTTGGCCTCGAAACTCTTTCTAAAAGTGATTATATGTCAGTTTTTCTTTACCCAGAGTGACTAAGACTATCATTATTTCTATTATTGTTTTGTTTAACAGTAATAACCATGGCTATCTAATTCTATACAGTTCATTATTAAATGTACCATTCAGTGGAAAAGCTGTATGTCATGTTTTTATATATTCTTATGTATATTTATTTGCTATACTTAATAGCAAAACATACCCCTTAGTGCCCAATACTCACTGAAAGATTCAGTGACTTATAGTGTATCTATTTGCCTGAGCATGCTATATTCTCAGAAATGCCTATGTCAGGGGCTAGGCTTGTGGTAGCATGCTTGCCTAGCATACGTGAAGTCATGAATTTAATTTCCAGTATCACATAAGCCAGGTATGGTGCTCCATTCTGAAATCCAATACTTGGAAGGTAAAGGCAGGGACATTAGAAATCCAAAGTCATACTCAGTTACAGAGCCAGTCACAGGCTAGCCTGAGCTACATGAGACCCTGCCTTTAAAAAAAGTATTTTATATACTAGCTAAAAACTCTCTGAAAATGTTATATATGCTAAACATCAATTATTCTAAATATGGATCAAAAACCAGGAGTAAATATATTAACATTCTCCCATGATCACACATATAGTACTTTTTTGTGTATCTCACATGAAATGTGTTCTGTATGTATGGTTACCCTTTTTTAGAAAGAATTAGAGTTGTATAAGATAAAAAGTTAAAGAAAATAAAATCCCATCCAAGTCCCATCAGTAGTGGTAGTAGTTTTCCACTGGCTTGAATTCAAACATTTTCAAAAGAAACCAGCTTGGCATAATTTTGGCCAAAGCCCTTGGCTCTCTAGTTGCATTTTTTGGAAAATAAAACAGAGGCTCTGGATTCATCCTCACGTTCCTTCTGGTCCCCAAATCTGTAAAAACAATTAGTTTTTTTCTTCTTTAAATTAGAAACAAGCTTGTTTTACGTGTCAATCTCAGTTCCCTCTCCCTCCTCTCCTCCCCTGGCCCCCATCAACCTCCTTTCCCATCCCCTTTCTGCTCCCCAGGGAGGGTGAGGCCTTCCATGGGGGATCCTCAAAGTCTGTCATGTAATTTAGAGCAAGTCCTAGCCCACCCCCCCCAGAGTACTGAGGCTGAGAGAGTATCATTCTATGTGGAATGGGTTCCCAAAGTCCATTCTGGGGTACATGAGTTCCCCCTTGTTAAGGTCAGCTGTTTCTGTGAATTTCTCCTGCCTGGTCTTGACCCCTTTGTTCATCACTCCTCCCTCTCTGCAACTGGATTCCAGGAATTCATCTCAGGGTTTAGCTGTGGGTGTCTGCTTCTGCTTCCATCAGTTACTGGATAAAGGTTCTAGGATGGCATATAAGGTAATCATCAATCTCATTATTGGGGAAAGGCATCAAATTAGACTCTCCATTATTGCTTAGATTGTTAGTTGGGGTCATCCTTGTAGATCTCTGGGCATTTCCCTAGTGTCAGATTTCTCTTTAAACCTATAATGGCTCCCTCTATTATCTCCTTACTTGCTCTCCTCTGACTCAATTTTCCTGCTCCCTCATGTCCTTCTCTTTCTCCTAACTCCTTCTCCCCTCCCCCATGCTCCCAATTAGCTCAGGAGATCATGTCCCTTTCCGCTTCTCCAGGGGACCGTGTACATCTCTCTTGTTTCTTAGCTTCTCTGGCAGTGTGGATTGTAGACTGGTAATCCTATGCTCTATGTCTAAAATCCATATATGAGTAAGTATATACCATGTTTGTCTTTTTTGTGACTGGGTTATCTCAGAATGGTTTCTTCTAGTGTCATCCATTTTCCTGTGAATTTCAAAATTCCATTTTTTCCCTCTGAGTAATACTCCATTGTGTAAATGTACCACATTTTCTTTATCTATTCTTCAGTTGAGGGGCATCTAGGTTGCTTCCAGGTTCTGGCTATTACAAATAATGCTGCTATGAACATAGTTGAACAGATGTCCTTGTTGTATGAATGTGCATCTTTTGGGTATATGCCTAAGAGTGCAATTGATGGATCTTGTGGTAGACTGAGTCCCATTTTCCTGAGGAATCTCCATACTGATTTCCATAGTGCTGTACGAGTTGGCACTCCCACCAGCAGTGAAGGAGTGTTCCCCTTTCTCTGCATCCTCTCCAGCACAAACTGTCATCGGTGTTTTTTATTTTAGCCATTCTGATAGGAGTAAGATGGTATCTCAGAGTTGTTTTGATTTGCATTTCCCTAATGGCTAAGGATGTTGAGCACTTTCTTAAGTGTCTTTCAGCCATTTTTGATTCCTCTATTGAGAATTCTCTATTTAGTTTTGTACTCCACTTTTTAATTAGATTATTTGGTGTTTTGGTGACTATCTTCTTGAGTTCTTTGTATATTTTGGAAATTAGCCCTCTGTCAGATGTGGAGTTAGTGAATATCTTTTCCCAATCTGTGGAGTGTCTTTTTGTCTTGCTGACTGTGTCCTTTGCCTTACAGAAGCTACTCAGTTTCAGGAGGTCCCATGTATTAATTGTTGATCTCAATGTCTGTGTTACTGGTGTTGTGCAGAAAGCAGTCTCCTGTACAAATTCATTCAAGGGTGCCTCCCAATTTCTCTTCTAAGAGGTACAGTGTGGCTGGAGTTAGGTTGAGGTCTTTGATCCATTTGAACTTAAGCTTTGTGCATGGTGATAGACATGGATCTATCTGCAGTCTTCTACATGCCAGCATCCAGTTATGCCAGCACCATTTGTTGAAGATACTTTTTTCCCCATTGTATAATTTTAGCTTGTCAAAAATCAGTGTCCTTACTTGTGTGGGTTAATATTAGGGTTTTCAATTCGATTCCATTAGTCTACCTGTCTATTTTTGTGCCAATACCAAGCTGTTTTCAGTACTATAGCTCTATAATAGAGCTTGAAGTCAGGGATGGTGATGCCTCCGGAAGCAAATCTATAAGTCTTGATGAAGAGTGTGTGCCTGTGTCATTGATTTCAGATGCAGTCAGAGAGATACGTCACATGAATCAAGTGCAAAACGTCAGACAGGAAAAGGCATACTCGGGAAATGATGCATTTACCTCAGCAGGAACCGTCACAGAGAACTCGGCACATTATCAGATTCTTGGTTTTCAACTCATTCTTTGTACAGCAAGCTTTGCAAATTATTTACCATGTGTGTCAGTTTATTGCTGCTCAGGGACAGTAAGCGACACCTTAAATGTGGGGTTTAGATTTCCTGCACCAACATAAGACATGTGGCTTGGGCTGGAGTGATGACTTAGTTGGTAAAGGATCCTGTGAGAACCTAAATCCCACAGAGATCCTGAGAGTTACCCTCTGATCTCCACAAGTGTATATCAAATACCCATGCCCACACCCACTGTCCTTATACACACCCACCATAATCAACATCATCTGCTCACCACACTCCTGCCTTCTGCCCAGGTCTTCACAACACAGTATCCACCGATGTAGTGTTTCAAACTGAAGTCGACTCTGGACAATGAAGTCACCACTCAGAGTCAGAGCATAGTGTTGTATCTACATGGCCTTTCTTGGCAAATGCATGTTACAAGTCCTAGAATATCCTCATTTTATTCTCCCAGTTGAACCAGTTGAACAACAATCAATTAAGAAACAAATCGCTTAGGTGAGGAAGGTTGAGTGTAGTCAGAGTAGCCAAAAGAGAGATGAGAACTCAAAATAAGCATGTCAAGATTTGGATTGGATGAGGTCTGAAGGGCTTCTCTGGTTGACCGAAGTTAATCAGAGGTTGACGAAGTGTGACTGAAGTGCCTTCGCATGATTAGTGGCCGTTGTGCATAAATCCATTTCTTCATTTGTAAAGCATAAGTCTTTAGCCTGAGCGTTTAGCCTTTCAAAGATACCAGGAACTCTCTGTGGTTCACTGGAGAGCAATTCACCATGGCTGGCTGAGCTCTGCCTCCTGGGATGCTGGAGAATGCAAGGGAGAGTTTGTGGTGGTGCAGCTCTCAGGGAGACCCACAGGAGCCACTTGCACCCATGGAAACAGGTACACATGGCAGAATACCACTGTAGTGTAGGGCTGCTTACAGCCACTCACCATGGCTCCTCCCTTAGATGGACCCCAGGATTCAGAGGAACAGACACACTCAGAGAGAAGACAGAGGCAAAGCTAAAAGACCTGAAAGAAGATATTCCCTGGGTAATTCCCTCAGCACCGAATGGTCAGTGATGAAGACCCAGGGCTGTGTTCCACCAGCTGGGGACTCACTCTGCTCAGGACTGAGCATCTCAGATGTTACAGGTTCACAGATGGGGCCCATTCTCCTCCAAGCTACACACTGCCTTTAGGAATTTCATCACCATGCTGGTGTAGCCCACAGCCACACTACCATCCCCAGTTGTAGGTCTCCGAGGTCATTTCCCCAAGTCAGGTACTTAAAACAGTCCTCTAGATTTCCTGCTTCATGATTCTGAAACTGGTGTTTCCTGAAGTTGTGGGAACCATGATGTCTTCCTTTTCCCCATCCTTCACTCATTTCAGATGACAGCTCTGGCTTCCAGTGAGACCTGCTGTCCAACAGTCTCATCTCCGCTGTCAACACTCACTCAGGTGCCAGCCATCATACCCTGTCACAGGCCTGTACCAACAGCTACATTGCTGACTTTTACTCTAGCCTTCCAAATCACTTTTTCTATACACCTGTCAAAAGCTTTTTCTAAATACACCTAGAATTATGCTGGCTGTCAGCTTGAGGCTTTTACCTGGCTCAGCACCACCCTTTGAATGAAACCCAGCCTCCTGCTTGGGTGTTCTAGCTATGTACGGTGGGATCCTGTCTCCCCTTCACAGAGGGCCACACTTACTGCAGTCTTCATGGGCTTAATCATCCCAAACAAGATCATGTCCATGATGTCTCACAGCTTCACTCCTGCTGTCCCCTTGTCCCCACAATCCTTGTGTGAACAACTCTTATTATTGCCTGGTCCTCTCCCCTTCAAACTAATGTCAATGCCAGCTGTCTCTGATCACGTGTGAAATGAGCACCACGGTTTCTATCTGTGACAGTGGTCCTGTTCACTTCATTCTTGCCATGACTTCCTGTGTTGGTCATTTGATTACTGTCTTCATCTCATCTGGCCTATAAACCATGATGGAGCAGACATGCTGACCATACCCTTCCTGCAGATCTCTTATATAGCACAGCACAGAACAGATCCTTGCTGAACATCTGCTGGTTAAATTAACCAGGAACAGAAGGCTGTGGGTTATTCCTATTAAGCTGTTAGGGAACCAACCTGATTAACCCAATATAATTCAGGCATGTTATTTTCTCTCTCCAGTCTGCTGTGAATAGGATTTATCTCTACCACCAACCAGCTCCCAAATCATGACACAGAGACTTAGTTTTAAATGCTCAGCCTCACTTAGGCCCGTTTCTGGCTAGCTCTTGTAAGTTAAATTAACCTGTTTCTCTTTGTCTACCTTTTGCCTCGGGGTTTATTACCGTTCTTATTGCTGTATGTCTTCTTTTCACTGTGTCTCTATGTCTGATGCTAGTGTCTGCCTGGCTTCTGGCTTCAGGTATCTCCCTAGTTCTCTTCCCCCCCCCCATCTCTCTCTGATTCTTCCTCACTCACCTTCTTCCATTTTTTTCTCCTCCTATTTATTCTCTCTTCCCTGCCAATCCTTTCTCTTCCTAGCTATTGGACTTTCAGCTCTTTATTAGACCATTCAAGTGCCTTAGGCAGGCAAGGTGAAGGAGATGCAACACATGTTTACATGATTAAACACACATCCTTACATCGTTAAACACCTGCAGCATAAACAAATGTAACACAACTTTGCCTAGTTAAAATAATATTCCACATTTACCACTGCAAAAGAAGAAGAAAGGTTCATTCCATTTTTAGGTGGGCATCTGACGTGATTGTTCTACATATCTCCTCTACGAGGTTTGGTTGCTGAGCACAGAGAATAATAATTATAATCATTTATGGTAGCTGTTCTTTGTTTTTATAGCCAACTGCCTCATAACTCAGTAACATTTATGAATGTCATTAAATATGTGCTATTATTTCAAACCATAGCTCAAACAGCACAGTTGTACAGTTGTACTTGTAATAACACGTCAGAAAACAATGTACCAACTACCCAGACTGCCATGCTATCATATGAAGCTATTGTTATGTAAACATATTAACAGCAAGGATTATGATTCATTTTAGATGAAGTCAGAATACCAGGTAGCTCTGATGTGTAATTAAAACTATTAAAGCATGTATACAAATTTGGAACAATTACTAACAGACAGCAAGGAAAACATAAATTGACTTTCTAGAATTTTAAATTTGTGTCTGATTGCTTTTAAAATCATTTTAACTGTCTTGGAACAATGTTGACACACACTGCACACAAAGGGAAGACGGGCTGCCTGTGGGCGCCTGCCCTGGGAGAGGGACCAGACACCTGGGGTTTAGTCTCCAAAAGGCTCACTGTAATGTCCCTATTTGCTTGGACTGTCTAGAAACTGCCCTTTGTTTAATGCCTCCCATTTTATCAGCTGATTAAACCTGTCTCACAAACATTCCAATCAGGAAAGAGCTGCCAAAAGGAGCCTCTTTAAAATTTATATTTCCTGTCTGGTCACTGTGTGAGTATCTGATGTGAGTGAGTGTGAGCTGGAAATGGCAGAGTTGGCGCATTTAAAGTAATTGCAGCAAATAGAATTTCAATAAATAAGATGGACTTGTACCCAGACCCAGATGGCTTCAGTGCAGAATTTTACCAGAAATTCAAAGAACAGGTTATACTAAATCTCCTCAAAGTATTCCATGCAATAGAAGCAGAAGGCTCTTTGCCAAACTCTTTTTATGAGACTTCAATAACATTGATACCCAAGCCACACAAAGACACAACTAAGAAAGAGAACTTCAGACCAATATCCCTCATGAACATTGATGCAAAAGTACTCAATAAAATACTGGCAAATCGGATCCAAGAACACATCAAAACAAACAATCATTCACCACGATCAAGTAGGTTTCATCCCAGGGATGCAGGGATGGTTCAACATACAAAAATCCAACAATGTAATCCACCATATAAACAAACTGAGAAACAAAAATCACATGATTATCTCACTAGATGCTGAAAAAGCCTTTGATAAAATCCAACACCCCTTCATGATAAAGGTCTTGGGGAGATCTGGGATAACAGGAACATACCTAAACATTATAGAAGCCCAAACCAACAGCCAACATCAAATTGAGTGGAGAGAAACTCAAGGAAATTCCTCTAAGATCAGGAAGAAAGCAAAGTTGTTCCCTCTCCCCATACCTTTTCAATATTGTACTGGAAGTTCTAGCTAGAGCAATAAGACAACAAAAGGAGATCAAGGGGATACAAATTGGAAAGGAAGAAGTAAAACTTTCACTATTTGCAGATGATATGATAGTTTACATAAGTGACCCAAAAACTCTACCAGGGAACTCCTACAGCTGATAAACACCTTCAGCAAAGAGGCAGGATACAAGATCAACTCAAAATCAGTAGCCCTACTATATACAGATGATAAAAGGGCTGAGAAAGAAATCAGAGAAGCATCACCCTTTACAATTGCCACAAACAACATAAAATACCTGGAGTAACGCTAGCCAAACAAGTGAAAGACCTGTATTGAAAGAACTTTGAGTCTTTAAAGAAAGGAATTAAAGAAGACACCAGGAAATGGAAAGATCTCCCATGCTCTTGGATAGGTAGGATCAATGTGGTAAAAATAGCAATCCTACCAAAAGCAATCTACAGACTCAATGCAATCCCCATCAAAATCCCAGCACAATTCTTCACAGACCTTGAAAGAACAATTCTCAACTTTATATGGAAAAACAAAAACAAAAACAAAAAAACAGAATAGCCAAGACAACCTGCTCAACAAAGCAACGTCAGGAGGCATCACCATCCCTGACTTCAAGCTCTATTACAGAGCTATAGTCCTGAAAACAGCTTGGTATTGGCACAAATATAGACAGGTAGACCAATGGAATTGAATTGAAAGCCCTGAGATTAATCCACAAACCTATGAACACCTTGTTTTCAACAAAGAAGCTAGAATTATACAAAGGAAAAAAGATAGCATCTTCAACACATGGTTCTGGCATAACTGGATACTGGCATGTAGAAGACTGCAGATAGATACATGGCTATCACCATGCACAAAACTTAAGTCTAAATGGATCAAAGACCTCAATGTAAATCCAGCCACACTGATCCTGTTAGGAGAGAAAGTGGGAGGAACCCTTGAACGAATTGGTACAGGAGACTGCTTCCTGAACATAACACCAGTAGCACAAAAACTGAAATCCACAATTAATAAATGGGACCTCCTGAAACTGAGAAGCTTCTGTAAGGCAAAGGACACAGTCAGCAAGACAAAAAGACACCCCACAGATTGGGAAAAGATATTCACTAACTCCACATCTGATAGAGGGCTGATCTCCAAAATTTACAAAGAACTCAAGAAGCAAGTCTCCAAAACACCAAAGGATCCAATTAAAAAGTGGGGGACTGAATTAAATAGACAGTTCTCAATACAGGGGTATAAAATGGCAGAGAGACACTTGAGAAAGTGTTCAACATCATTAGCCATTAGGGAAATGCAAATCAAAGCAACTCTGAGATATCATCTTACTCCTGTCAGAATGGCTAAAATAAAAAACACTGATGACAGTTTGTGCTGGAGAGGATGTGGAGAAAGGGGAACACTCCTCCACTGCTGGGAATGCCAACTCGTACAGCACTATGGAAATCAGTAAGAGATTCCTCAGGAAAATGGGAGTCAGTCTACCACAAGACCCATCAATTCCACTCTTAGGCATATACGCAAAAGACGCCCATTCACACAACAAAGATGTCTGTTCCACTGTTCATAGCAGCATTATATGTAATAGCCAGAACCTGGAAGCAACCTAGATGACCCAAAACTGAAGAGTGGATAGAGAAAATATGGTATATTTACACAATGGAGTATTACTCAGAGGAAAAAAATGGAATCTTGAAATTTGCAGGCAAATGGATAGCACTAGAGGAAACCATCCTGAGTGAGGTAATCCAGACACAAAAATACAAATATGGTATGTACTCACTCATATATGGATTTTAGATATGGATCAGGGGAGTCTCAGCCTACAACCCCAGTGCCAGTGAATCTGGGAAACAGGGAGGTTCCCAAGAGAGATGCATGATACTCCAGAGAAGTGGAATGAGGCAAGATCTCCTGAGAAGATTGGGAACATCGGGGGAGGGGAGAGGGAGCCAGGAAAAAGAGAGGGGGATAAGAGGAGGGGAGAAGAAAGTATGGGGGAGCAGGAAGGTTGAGTCGAGGTAAGAATAGAGGAGAGCAGGATGAGAGATACCATAATAGAGTCATTATAGGCTTGAGGAAAGAGCTGACACTAGTGAGATCTCCGGAGATCTACAAGTATAACACCAACTGGCAAACTAAGCAATAGTGGAGAGACTACATTAAATGCCCCTCCTTGATGGTAAGGTTGATGACTACCTTATATGCCATCCTAGAACCTTCATCCAGTGAATGATGGAAGCAGAGACAGATACCCACAGCTAAACTCTGAACTGAACTCCTGGAATCTAGTGACAGAGATGTAGGAGTGATGAGCAAAGGGGTCAAGACCATGATGGTGAAACCCACAAAGGCAGCTAACTAGATATGGGGGAGTTCTTGAATCCCAGACTGATGGCTGAGAGGCCAACAGGGGACTGATCCAGACTCAATGAATGTAGTCTCAGTGAGGAGACCACAAAAATCACTGGGGCCTTGGGTAGTAGTTTACCATGGTTTATGAATGATCTTTGGGAGCCCATTCTAAATAGAGGGATGCTCTTTCATCCTGGACACATGGGGAAGGGCCTAGGTCCTGCCCTGGATGAAAAGACAGACTTCAGAGATCCCCCCAAGGAGGGCCTCACCCTCCCTGGGGAATGATGTAGGGATTGGGTGGGAAGCTGGTGGAGGGAAAAGGGAGGAGGGGTGGGAGAGGGAGGTGGAATTGACATGTGAAGCATTCATGTTTCTAATTCAAATAAAAACATTACAAAAAAAGATGGGCTTGTATGTTTTTATTGGAACTTTTCCAAAGGTATTTTATTCAGTTAATCTCTGTAAAAAGTAAAATGTTTATTTATTATACTAATTCCTAATGTTTTAAAACTGATTCTTTAACAGTTTTCACACACACACACACACACACACACACACATACAAAGAATCTTGATCATATCTGCCGCCAATTCCCCCTTATGATTCCTCTAACCTCGCCCAAATGTACTACTCCTATTGTCAACCCTCCCCCTTCTTTAGACAGTACAATTAGTAGTACTGTCTATATGATCATGAGCAACCCACCAGCAGCCACACCTACAATGCCAATTTTTTGTAATTAAAAAAAAGTGTGTGGGAGTTGGAGGTTGCACACACACGTGCTTGAGTTTATGTGCTCCATGTCTGTTCAGGCATCAAGAAGAATCAAGGGTATTGGATCCCCTCAAACTGAAGTTACCTACAATTGTGAGCCACCAGATACATGTGCTGGCAACTGAACCTTTATCTTTTGCAAGGGAAGTAAGCACACCTAACTACAGTCTCTTGCCTTCACACCCCTACTCTTCAGAAACAAAATAAAACAAGGAAACCAAAGAGTATGATACATACTCATATCCATGTTTATGTCTACATAAAATTGTCATCAAACATAGATTTTTATAAATATATGTTACATATATTTATTCTGCATACACTCATTTTCAAGAAGAGATACACCTAGAAAGTTAAACAAGGCACTAATAGTAAGAGTTGTCTCTTGGAAAGAAAACTTAGGGAACAGAGAACTGAGGGGTAAGTGACCCACATGTCTTACTGTATCATTTTACATAGTTTATAATATTTACCACAAGCATATGCCACATATTAAAGCAAAAGGTTGTCATGGTCAGTAAAGATAGAAAGCAAGTTCTGAGAAGCCAATATAAGTGAGCAATTAAGTGATTAAAACCCTTGAACGAATTGGTACAGGAGACAGCTTCCTGAACATAACACCAGTAGCACAGACAGTGAGATCAACAATTAATAAATGGGACCTACTGAAACTGAGAAGCTTCTGTAAAGCAAAGGACACAGTCAGCAAGACAAAAAGGCAGCCCACAGAATGGGAAAAATATTCACTAATCCCACATCTGACAGAGGGTTGATCTCCAAAATTTACAAAGAACTCAAGAAGCAAGTCTCCAAAACACCAAAGGACCCTATTAAAAAGTGGGCTGCAGAACTAAATAGAGAGTTTTCAATAGAGGAGTCTAAAATGGCTGCGAGGCACTTGAGAAAGTGCTCAACATCCTTAGCCATCCGGGAAATGCAAATCAAAACAACTCTCAGATACCATCTCACTCCTGTCAGAATGGCTAAAATCAAAAACACCAATGACAATTTATGCTGGAGAGGATGTGGTGAAAGGGGGACACTCCTCCATTGCTGGTGGGAGTGCCAACTGGTTCAGCCACTTTGGAAATCAGTATGGAGATTCCTCAGAAAAATGGGAATAAACCTACCACAAGACCCAGCAACTCCACTCTTAGGCATATATCCAAAAGATGCCCATTCATACAACAAAGATGTCTGTTCCACTATGTTCATAGCAGCTTTATTTGTAATTGCCAGAACTTGGAAGCAACCTAGATGTCCCTCACCTGAAGAGTGGATAGAGAAAATGTGGTACATCTACACAATGGAGTACTATTCAGCAGAAAAAAATAATGGAATCATGAGATTCGCAGGCAAATGGATGACACTAGAAGAAACCATCCTGAGTGAGGTAACCCAGTCACAAAAAGAGAAACATGGCATGTACTCTCTCATATATGGATTTTAGACATAGATCTGGGGAGTGCCAGCCTTCAATCCTATGGCCAGAGAGTCTGGGAAACAGAAACTTTATTTAGTGGCTGATCGAAGAAGAGGCAGACTCCCTTGGTTAAGTACTGAGCTGAACTCAAGAAAGCCAGTAACAGAGAGGGAGGACTGATGATCAAAGGGATTAAGACTAGGCTGGTTTAACCCCCAGAAACAGCTGACCAGACAAAGGTTAACTCTTGAATCCCAGGCATCAGCCTGGGAAGCCAGCATGGGACTGATCAAGACCCCCTGAATCTGGGTGTCAGTGAGGAGGCCTAGGGAATCTATTGAGCCTTGGGCAGCAGATCAGTACCCATCCCAAGTATACACACGGACTTTGGACTCCCATAGAACAATGTGAGGTGCACTCTCACCCCGAACTCTTGGGGAAGGGTCTAGGCCCTGCCCTATATGAAATGACAGACTATGCACACCCCCATGGAGGGCCTCACCCTCCCTGGGGAAATGAGGGGATAACGGGGGGGGGAGGGCTCGGGAGGAAGGGAGGGAATGGGAGAGGGACCTGGAACTGACTTGTGAAGCAACCTTGTTTCTTATCTAAATTTAAACTGGAAAATAAAATTTAAAAAAATGTATTTAATGAGCAATTTTAAAATATAAGTACAAATAAAATAAGTATAATGGGTGTTAAATGCTGTCTAAATTGCACACTGAGCATTTCATAAGGCACAAGAGGACAGGGGTGTTGTTATCTTTATTAGTTTGCTGTTGCTGTTACAACAAAAATATCACTGTGTGGGCTAAATGGTAGAAAAGTATTTTATCATATTTCTAAAGACTAGATAACCAAGACCAATGTGCTACAGATTTGATCTCTCCTAAGGACTTCTTGCAGTTGGACACCATCCCATGGTATTGGCTCTGTACATTCATATTGTGAGCCTTTCCTGGTGTCTAATTTCTTTTTTAAATAAAAATGTCATGAGAATGAGTGAGAGCACACCATAATGCCCTGATTTAACTTAACTGCCTTTCAAAGGTTCTATATCCAAATCCAGTACATCCTCAGTAGTGGTGGTTAGAGCTTCAACACACAAACTGTAGGGAGCACAGTTCATCCCATGACATCATTCTTGAGGAATATTAAACGTAGTGAAGTTATCCACATGTTCTTGGGACTTAAAAATAGTGTTGCAGCGAATATCAAAGTGAATAATAACATTGAAACTAACCAGCCTAGCCTTGTTAGAGCAGTGCCATCTTCCCAGGGACAAAAGGTGATAATTGGGGCCCAGAGAAATGTTCAGTGCTCAGGAGCATTTGCTGCTCTTGCAAGAGGACCCAGGACCCAGGTTTGGTTCCCAGCACCCACATGGCAGCTTGAAACTATCCATAACTCCAGTTCCAGATGATATGGTACCCTCCTCTGGCCTTCTGGAATATCAAGCACACAATTGCATTCGGAATTCATAACAACAAAAACTACACATTAGGCCCTGTGATTGTTTGAATGAGAAATGTCTAGCATAGCCTCAGATATTTGAATACCTGCATGCCAGCTGGTGACACTGTTAGTGGTATGTTATGGAACCTTTAGAAGGTATGGCTTTGAAAAAGGAAGTACAGGGCTAGGAGTGGGTTTTGGGGATTTATAGCCTTGCCCCACCTCTCATTTTCTCTCTGCTTCCTATTTTCAGTTTG
This sequence comes from Mesocricetus auratus, assembly GCF_017639785.1. Taxonomy (NCBI): domain Eukaryota; kingdom Metazoa; phylum Chordata; class Mammalia; order Rodentia; family Cricetidae; genus Mesocricetus; species Mesocricetus auratus. The sequence continues at coordinate 33,834,700 of NW_024429195.1, read as the reverse complement.
AGATGTGATCTCTCAGTCCCCTGCTCTTGATACTTCCTGCCATGTCTCCCCACCATGGTGGACTCTTTCCCCTCTGGAAATGTAAGCCGCACCACTCTTAAGTTGTTCTTGGTCTTGATATTTTATCAGAGCCACAGATAAGTAACTCATATAGGTACTGTCATCCTCTCTGGGATAAAACTATTTCACTAAATTATAGTATTGGAGACTCCACTAGTTTAAGCAACATGGTGGGAACATCTTATCCCTATGTTATTCAAAGTTGTCCAGACAAGAGAAAGTTGGATGACTGGGAATGTTTCATTTGATACCAATTGTTTAATGACAAGAATAGGTGAGACTTTATAAAATGTAAATGTCTAGGGTAGGTATTATGGATCATGCCTTTAACTCAGTCTATGCAGTAAATACTGATCTGAAAGCCCTCTTGTGCACTTAGATCATTTGGGGACGTAAGACAGATTAATGAAGGGAGTCTTACATCTGTACCATAGTGCTCGGTCTCTACTATTTTAACATATTGGACCGTTCTCACCCTTGATTGTTTGCTTTTTCCAGTTTTTCCTCTTCTTTCTTTTCTACTTTGGTATTCTTACAGATAAAGTTGCATTGATCCACTGCAAAGTACCACACACAAAAACTCTCCAGTCTACAAAACATGACAATGAAACCATTCTGGAACCTGCTTCTATTCAGCCAGCTCTACAGAAATTGGGGGAGGGGGTGTTCCACGATGCATGGAAAAGCATTTCTCAAGTCGTGATTCCCTTTAGAAATATAATGGAGAACAACAAAAATGCCTTGAGACTGCATCACCTACTTCCAGAATCTGATCATTTTCTTAGCTGACAGGTCCTTGGGGGTCCTAATTCTCAGTTGGCCAAATCTACTGCCATCATCAGCTACCCTGCTAGAAGGAAGAAAATGCTTTTGCTCCCTCAAATAATAGAGGAGGACCCTTGGCACAAGGAAGATCATCAGAACTTTTATGCATGCTCCACGAAGACAGGGTATCTCAGCAGCCATTTGCTCTTTTGCATGTGAACTATGGTTTGTGTCAACCTTGGCCTTTCTTCTTGTGCAATGCTCATTTTGTAAGTTTCTCATGAAAGGAGATACTCTAAAACAGAACAAGAGAGTACTCTGAATTCCAAGAATATAAAAAGAGAGGCAAAAGCTGAAGTGCCAACCAATCCATTACTTGGGCCAGATGAAACACACGCTTCCAAGCAAAAGGATGATGAACTTGGTTGTCTACAGGTCCCAAGCTGTTTCCCTGTCCTGCATCCAGAAGCTACAGTCCATGATGTTAGCTACCACAGTAGAACACACTGCCCACCTCAGCTGCCACCTGATTTACTGGACCTCAGAAAAGAAGCCAGAGGAGACCCTTCAGGGACAATTCTGTCAATTGGCCCAACCTGGGTGTTCCCCAGTGGCCTGGAATCCTGGGCTAAACCCAAACAAAGAAGAGATTGTTGGCTCTGTGAAACAGCCAGAGACATTCTGATGACATTCTGTATGCTATCTGGCTTGTTTTTCCAGCCTAACTAATCAACCTAAATAGCAAAGTTATGTTTAACCTGAAGGTCTGGCCTCACTTTCATCAAAACACTAGGTTTTGTTGTTGTTGTATGTCTTAATAATAGAATCTGGGAAGTTCCCCTCCCGAAGGGAAGTGTTCTCCATTACTTCATCGTGAGTAGAAAGCTGGACAGGCAGACTGGCACAATGCTCACAGTCCAGCTGAGTGCTGGTTGCACGATTACTGCTAAGCCAAGCCAGAGAGAACATCTGGGAATGCTGGGACTCCTCTCTGTCATCTCTTCTTTCCATGACTCAGCACTGCCCAGGGAAGTCAGCTCTGCCCTGCAGTTTACATGGCATCCATCGCTGGGTGGGGCTCCTCAGGCTGGGCGGGGCTCCTCGGGCTGGGCGGGGCTCCTCGGGCTGGGCGGGGCTCCTCGGGCTGGGCGGGGCTCCTCAGGCTGGGCGGGGCTCCTCGGGCAGGGCGGGGCTCCTCGGGCTGGGCGGGGTTCTTCAGGCTAGCCAAGTTCTCCTGCAGCTTTCTCATGCTTTCTACTCCATGGCAGTTTGTTAAAGGGATGGAAAAGATCCTGTCTCTGTACATGTTAATCAGCCTAGACTAAGGTATGCTACAATAATAAAAAACCCAAACCTCAGCAGCTTGCAACAAGACTTATTCCTCACTCAGGCTATCAACCTAAGCCGGTGGGAGTTCTGTTTCATGTGGTCTCCATCTCGTGGAAGAAGAGAAAGGGACATGGAACGATTTGTTAGCCTTTAAAATTACTGTTCACAGCATTGCATTCACATTTTCTAGAACTTCCCCTTGAAAAGTACAGACAAATGTCTACTGACCCCAGGTGGGGCACCAAAGGCAAACTAAAATAGGGATTACCCCAAAGTAACAGGAGCATGGTTAACCCCGAAGGTACTGCACTACAGGAAGACTTACTCCATCGTGGAGGACAGCTTCCCATAGCTGCACAGACGGAGGCCTCCCCACAGTTACTCTTGCACGGCCGTGTGCTGTCTCCCAGCACCATGTGCTGCTGAGGCAGGGTTACACAGAGCTTGGAGGGAGGTGTAGAAAGAAGTGTCTCCAGTCTCCTGTGGGGGCCTATGGGGGACGCCAACAGATCTGATAGTGAGGCTCTCTTGAGAGAAGTCACAGCTGCCGTGATACAGATGGCAACAGCTGTCGTGCTGAGAGGCCAGTGTTCCGTGACACTGGGCATTAGAGCCACATGGCCAGACTTGACACAGACAGAGCAGGGATATTTATTTAATCCACCCAAGAAGAGACAACCTTCTATAGTTATTTCCTTACTCTGTGTCCTTCGGCAAATTATCATGATGTGGAGATTGTGACCTAGACTTGGAGATGACAATAGATTGATTAAATAAAACATGGATTTAAAAAATGGAGATTTTTAGTAAAACTATGTCAGGTCAGTTCACTTGCATACTTCATAGTCTAGACTTATCAGACAAAGAAAACTCTCTTCCCTTCAGAGGTAAGTATTCTGATACACCAATATACAGGCATACAGACATTAATTACTTCTCTTGTCAAATGTTCATATTTTAATAATATCCTTACATGTTGTTTTAACCAAAAGTTTTCATTCTAATGGGGAATTCCAGTCACCAGGGAATGTTGATTCTATGACACTTGCCTGCCGGCACTAATGACCCTTGACACTTTCTGTTTCGCACCTTGTAACTTTACCTGTGGCTTCATCTCTAAGCAAGGCTCTCCCACCCTGGAGAGTATTGATGAGCCCACAGCAGATGCTTTGCAACTCAAGACCAACACAACTCTGAGAACAGTTGTTTGACCTTTTCCCATGTTTCTGGTAACCTGTCTTGGGCGTCAACCAGCATGTTTAATCTCTAAAGCCAATTTTGTTGCCCTGCTGGTCCTAGCCTTCTAGAAACCAGGATCTCCCTGCCCTTCCCAGACTATGATCTCTTTTTGTTCAGTCTTCAATAATAATTAAACAAGGCGACAGCTCTCCTACTATCAAGATAGTCACCTTTTGCCTCCCACAGGACTCTTTTAATACCCCTGGTCCACTGGGCTGGATCATCACCTTGGTCAGCTAATTGCATGTTTGGTCCCAATGATGTCATAGCCCCAATTAACCAACTTCCAGTGGCCCAGGCATCAAGCATACTCCATTTCATCAACAATTAGAGGAAGAGAGGGTATTCTGTAGATTTGTCATAGGAACCAAAGCCAGATCTGACGACAGAATATGAATATTCTTCTAGTCTTTCAGTCATAAGACATCGTCTTCAGGAAGCCTTAATATTCTCTTGGTGGTGAGGGGAAACAGAGGTGACAATAAATAGGGACAGACTGTCCAGGACTATGGTTGTCAATCAAGATTCTAGTGATAATAATGAGGAGCCTGTGAACATAGCTTCAAACATTTCTATCAGAAATGCTGAATGGACATTTATATTGCTCTGAAATTGGTAACTTCATATCTTTACTTTCTGCTACACCTATAGTTTGGCCACACTTTAACCCCAGAACAAAGAAGGAGTCAAAAAACATCCCTTGCCACTTCCAACCTGCACTCAGGCCCCGTCTCTAGTTCATATGAAGCTAGAAGTTGAGGGCTAGAGAGAAGGTTCAGCAGGTAAATTCTTTGCCATGTGAGTCTGACAGCCTAAGCTTGATCCCTGGAACCCACACAAAGAGTCAGACACAGACTCGTGTAGAGACAGGAGATTAACGTTCCTGGGCCAGCTGGCCTGGACTAGGTTATACAGAAGAAACAAGAGTGCCTGCCTCAACAAGGTAGAAGGTGAGAACCAACTCCTCAAAGTTGTCCTATGACCACCACCCTGACACACACACACACACACACACACACACACACACACACACAGACAGAGAGAGAGAGAGAGAGAGAGAGAGAGAGATTAATTTTCAAATTGCCGTAAAAAAAAAAACCAAAGGTTGGAAAGGAGGGTGTGGTGTCCTATGTAGGCAACAGAGCTCTCCTTAAGAAGCATAGTTTCACCAGAAGAGAGGGTAAGTACCTTGTTCTCACATGCCAGTAACACTCACTGTAACATTAGCCTCTGCAACCAAAGAACTCCAAAGCTTGTGCCCAAACAGGGCTTATGCTCCTATAATAGCTCAAAGAACTTTGTTCAGTCAAAGCTTCGTCTCCCAGTGATGGGGATTGTGTTCTTTGTTTTGTGTTGTTTCATTTTATTTTCTATCCTGTGGTTTGGTCACCATTCCCCTGACCATCATCATCTACACCTCCTAGGGCAGTAAGACATGCCGGCACAAGATGCAGATGCTACTTAAGTGCTTTGGTCTTCAAGTGTCCCGGGTCACTTCTGCTCACAGTCTATTGTAGCATAGACCAAGTGTAAAGCAAGGGGGTCTTGGAGTTACAGTTCTTGGCTGAGAAGTGCTTTCCCAGAGTTGTCTTTCTTTACTAATGGTGCTGCAGACATGGGTTTAGTCACTATCTACTCTATGGACTCAGTCATCCTGAGTCATAACCACTACAACTGCCCCAGAGTAACCCTAATCAAGCTTTCTTGGGTAGTTTCCCAGAAAACTATGAATAGGCTAGCCCATTAGATTGATGTGCCCAACTCTGATATTAGCTTAAAGTAAACCAGATACATTAAAACTTGGATGAGATCACTTTCATCTAAGCCAATATACATGTCCCTCCTTTGACACACGTTGCCAGAATCCACTTAGGCTTGATGCTGCCCAGGGCTACATTCTGTCAGCAGGTCCTCCAGCAAATGGCACTCTGTGCCCTCCTCCATCTGTCTGCCTGCCTTTCTTTGGTCTCAAAGTACCTTGAGGCTGGTTCTCACTCTAAAGGACATCTAAAATGGTATGTCACCTAGTGCCAAGTGATGGGAGAAGACTCTGAGAGTTGCTTCCAGAGATTAGAGGTGTTTATAGGAAGTAGACAGTCAGTGACCTGAGGATGCTCCCCACATGAACTGCACTATCTGCCTTGCTTTGGTAGAGCTTTTCACGGAAGAGCAACATCCTCGGATGAAATTAACATAGGTCCATGGATGGGGTAGAAAGACGCTCTGGAGATCAACACATGTTCCTTTTCCAGATGTTCCTAAAGAAGGGATAACAGAGTAAGAAGGGAACATTCTGGAAGAAAACGATGGATGGCACAGCCCCATCCCTCTGAGGTCTCAGCCCTCGGTGGTCTCGATGACATCATGTCAAAGAGCTCCTCTATGAGGTTCTAAAGGAGCAATGAGCCAGGAGAGGTGAGAGGAGGGTGGGGACAGGGACCACCAGCCAGGCTGAAATAGAAGTCCAATTATCTCTCACTGAGAGGTCCCTAGTACTCAAGTAGGGGGGCGAGTTAGAAAACATTGAGTGTTATATGTAGAAACTTAATGAAATCCATTAATATCAGCTAAAGCCAGCTCAAAAGACTGTGGCCAAGAACATCCCCCCACCACACAGATGCAGCCAGCTCTGTAGGACAGCATCTGCCTGCACCTTTCCTGAACACCCTGCAGAGTGAGGAACATTTAAGGGGTGTGTACCTCCCTTCCTCCATTATAGCATCCCAGAGCTCCGGCTCCAACCTGTGCTGCAGGGAAGCAAAGAGATGAGCTTTTAATAGCCTTTGAAATTAAATGCAGCCTTAATTAGCAAAAGTGACATGAAAGTTATAGAACCAGTTGAATCCGTTGTTAGGAGACAGGAAATGGGGAACATATCGGAGCATAGCTCAGATTAGTAATTGGAAAGAATAAGACGGTCGTAGTTCACTGACTTGAGTCTCCTCCATACCCTGTTAAGCCTAGTTCTGAATTATTACCTTTCGCTACTCAATCTGATTGAGACTAACTTCCTAATTTCAGGGGTGGAGCTATAAGCAGATTCCTTTTGCCTTTAAATATCAGGCTGCTCAGCACAGAAAAAAAAAAAACAAGCCAACCTTTAATTCTACCATGCAATGTCCCTTGTGCCCAGAAAGTCCCATAAGAAGGTGGATCTCTGGGCAGACTTTCACACTCGCAGATGGCGGAAAGGGCGCACAGTGGTTCCAACTGGCTCTGAGGGACAGCACAGTGGTTAGTGGCTCTGAGGAGGCACGCACAGGAGCGGCTCTGACGCGGCGCACAGCCCAGCGTGGACCAGAGGCTGATGCGGGAGTCTCCCCAAGGGGAGCAAGGTCGCTTCTTCACGACCTGATCCACGCACCCCACAGACACCTAGCACCGCAGTCGCCAGGCATTCCGCTTTACACTTTGGCGAACAAACAGAAAATGCGCCGGCTTGCGTGGTCGTAGAGAGACAACAAAAGTGAAATGAAATCTGCGTTAGGTGAAGTGGGCACCTGTGCTGTTTCTTGAGGAGGATGGTTCGGGGCAGAGGCTCTGAGTGGAGCTGACCCGGTTGTCTGTCTTCTGAGATAGACTTCACGTGGAGGTACATTTCATAGGAGACATAGTCAGAGAGGCCACGAGGGATCCCCTTAAGGACTCTGATGTCGGTCTGAGGAAAACTGAGGCCCAAGCCCAGGCTTTGAGCAGAGCAGTTAAGTGAACTGAGTTTCATTTAGGATTACTTAAAGGGCTTGAAGACGGGATTGGACTTAGGCAGCAGTAGCTGTGAAAAGCTCACTAGCGTGCTGTGGCAACAGTTCTGCTAAGTGGTTAGTGGCAACTACGGTGGAAATAATGAGAAATCACCAGAGATTTTTAACCTCTAGGGTTTTTTTAAACCTAAGATTATTTTCATTATGTTGTCTACAATGGTCTTGATCTCTTGTACTGAAGCAATCCCCCTGTCTCAGCCTCTCAGAAACTGGGACTACAGGCATGTGTCACTGTGTCCATCAAGGGTGTGTGTGTGTGTGTGTGTGTGTGTGTGTGTTGTGTGCAAGTGTGTGAGTATGTGCACGTGTGTGTGTCTGCACATGTTGGGGCGTGTACAAGTGTGTGCACCTGTGTGTGCATACCAGAGGACAAAGTCTTTCTCAATAATTTGCCATTTTATTTTATTATAGTGTCTCCACAGAACTAGGAGCCCATGTATTTGCTTGGAGTGGCCGTCCAACAAATCAGAGGTGCCTGCTTGTCCCCGTTCCTTCAGAACTGGGGTTATAGGCTGTACTGCAATGGGTAGGTGGCGGTTTTGGTAGGTAATTTTTTAATAGGGGTGTCAGGCATGGAATTCAGGTCCCCACACTTAGGCAAGAAGCACTTCACCAGACTACCAGTTGCAAATCTTTAGATATAGAGCCACCATGACATCCTAACAGACTGAGAGATGAAAGCTGTAAGTAGCTGTAAGGGTTTCAGCCCGCACAACTGGAAAATGAAGCTGTGGTCAGTGGATCCAGGAAAGCCTGGAGAGAAGTGGGTAAAGGAACACATCAGTAGGTCAGTTTAGACAAAGTCTGGACAGCAGGTGGAGGCTGGCAGCTGATTTACAAGTCCGGAATTTGGGAGAAAAGCTTTGGCTGGTGTTGTAACTTGGAGTTCATGGGCGATGATTTACTTAGGAGGAAATAGCGGTGAGCAGAGAATCGAGAAACAAAGTCAGGCAAACAGTGCACTTGTAGACAAGGGCTTCTGGGAGTGAGAGTTTAATCCATTGACTTAGCCAGAAGCCAGCACACACCCAGTTCCCTGGTGCTATGTCTCCTGAGAAGTGTGATCTTACCTTAGTTTTTTCTCTCAGTTGTGATCTTACCTTAGTTTTTTTCTCTCAGTTGTATCAGTGCTGGCTGAGGAAGGACAGATCCTGGGAAAGAGCAGTGCTGAGGCCCTGGAGCTTGCAGTCTGAGGTGTGCATAGACATGGAAACATCCAGGGACCAGGAGGAACTCTGAACCAATACCCACAGACATTTTCAGTAAAGCTTGGCCAGCACCTGCATGTCCATACCAAGTCCACGTGAATGATGAGCAGCACACGTGACTTTAGCAGTAGCATGCTGTGTATAATAGCATCATACGTAAGTAGGGTTCATCCCAGAGCTACAGTGAACATTAAAAATGTTACCCATGTGGCTGGGCAGTGGTGGCATACTCCTTTAATCCCAGCACTTGGGAATCAGAAGCAGGTGGGTCTCTGTGAGTTTGAGGCCAGCCTGGACTACAGAGCAAGTTCCAGGACAGGCTCCAAAGCTACAAAGAAACCCTGTCTCAAAATGAAGAAGAAGGAAAAAGAGGAGGAGTAGGAGGAGGAGTAGGAGGAGGAGGTAGAGGAGGAGCAGGAGGAGGAGGAGGTTACCCAGGTGACATATCACATCCTAGCTCTATGGGTAGAAATCCACACATCTATCTCAGTAGATGCAGGAACTGTGTTCAATGAAGTCTAATGATTTCTGATTTCAAATGCATTTGTTTTATGTGTGAGTGTTCTGCCTGCTATGGTTGTTTTTATGGCTTTAAGGAAAATAAAAGAACTTCACTTCTCTTTTGGAGCAGCTCGAGGGCACAGATGCTGTCTCTTCTCTCCCATCAGGCCAGATGCCACATGACAGTTTGATAGACAGTGTCCAGGGGTCACTAGTCGTCATCTTGGTCTTTGTATCAGGAAAACTTGTCATGAACTGCTGCCGTTCCTTATCTAGACAGCCTGTGACAAGAATGATGACTCCAGACCAACAAGATGGAAAGCTGAGACCCATCCCCAAACCCCACACTAGTAGAAGGAAAAAACCAACTTGTAAATCATCCTCTAACCTCCACAAGTGCTCCTCCTCTGCCATAGCCACTCAATGAGTAAATGAATGTAGAGTAAGAAAGAAATAAATCCTAAGACTTAGAGTGATATAGTCTGCACGCGCGCACGCACACACACACACACTCTGCACGCGCATGCACACACACACTCACATGCACATAATTGGAGACCTTTATCACTCTCACACATATGAATGTAGAGTAAGAAATAAATCCTAAGACTTAGAGTAATATACTCTGCACGCGCGCGCGCACACACACACACACACACACACACACACGCATTCACATGCACATAATTGGAGACCTTTATCACTCTCACACATGCACACATGAATGTAGAGTAAGTAATAAATCCTAAGACTTAGAGTGATATTCTCTGCACGCGCGCGCGCGCGCACACACACACACACACACACACACGCATTCACATGCACATAATTGGAGACCTTTATCACTCTCACACATGCGCACACATATGCCCACACATGCACACACACGCACACACATATGCACACAGTTAGAGACCTTTATCACTCTCATGCAATGCCCATGATAAGTACATTCTATTCCTCACATGCTTTATAAGGTTGATAACTAAATTAGAGAGCAGCTTCTCAGAAAACATCCAGAAACTGGACATTTCTGCCACAGGGGCCTGGGTGAACACTGCCTTTTACTTAGCACAAATTCAAAGTGATTAAGCAAAGAGCAGTGTAGGAATGTACTATTTAGAAGATTACAGGGGGATATATCAATATAAGGAAACCATATACACATATGAGAGAGTATGTGTGTCTCACTATGTTGCCCTAGTCAGCCTGGAATTCACTATATAAACCTGACTGACCTTGAACTCACAGAGATCTGCCTGCTTCTGCTTCATGAGTGCTGATATTAAAGGCACAAGCCACCATACCCAGCAGGAAATACATTTTAAAAACCAAAATAATAAAATGTATAATTCTATTTACATAGCATTTACAAAACCAAACTAAAAGATGAACAGAGTGAATGTAGTCATAGTGATAGTTTAGGAAGTGTACTAACTGGCGCTTTGACACTGTTGTTCTCGTCCTGAAGGTGAAATTGACTATAGATACAAAGGAAGGGAGAGAGGGAGGGAGTAGTGGAGGCAGGGATGGAGGGGAAGGGAGAAAGAGAAAAAGAAGCCTAGGTCATAAAAGGGCACTACAGCACCGAGCTATCTGTCCATTGCCTTGTCTCCTTGCCCTAGGGAAGTTTGTGACCCTCTTGCAAGCAGTCTGAGATACCCATGTAGTTGCAAGACCCAGGGCTCCTCAGCCACCACTGATGGCCTGCAAATTCCAGCCACCAGCCCTGTGAGTCAGTCTTCCTGGGGCACACCCTCTACTTGGAGACAGATGATCATAGACCTGACTAACACCTTGATTTCAATCTCACCAGATCACTCTGGCTCACTTGGTTCTGGACCCTTCCCACTTAACACTGTCAGAGAATGTTTCTCTTAAGCCTCACAGTCTGAGGTCATTGGTTATGCAGAACACATACAGTGTGATTGTGCTGAAGACAGAAGTGCTAGTGAATTGAGGACCAGAGGGAGCTGGTGAGGTGGCCCGGCTGGTGAAAGTGCCTGCTGCCACGCCCAGTGACCCGACTTCAGCTCCAGAAACCACACAAGAAGAAAGAACCAACTCCCAAAAGCTTGCTCTGACATCCACACATGTGCCATGGCACACATATCTCACCTCATGAACACTCACACAAAATAAACAAAAAAGACTGTAGTAAAATATTTGTTTAACAAGCAGAAAAGTGAGCACCAGAAAGAAATGTATTTGTAGTGTTGTTTCTTACACTTTCTAATAAAGCAGGCTGTATACTTACAACTTACGAACTTTTTTATACCTGTGCTTTATTTTAACAAAACCCCAAATTGATAATTTTGCTAAACTCAACTGTGTTACACAAAAGATATTTTTCATTATTAAGAAACCAAAGACAAAACAGTAACTTGGCAAAGTGTGAAAGAAGATGTTTATAATGTCCATGACTGATAATAGATTAGTATCTAGAATTACAAAGAATCTCACAATACAGAGAAATGTTAGCAGAAAACCTGGATGATGATTAAATAATAATATAAATGCACCAAGAAGGGTACGCAAGCAGTTAATCACATAAGGAAATTCCGACCTCACCAATAGCTAAAGGAATTCAGTAAGAATTCAGCAGGCAGCAGTCAAGCAAACACATAACTGATCAAAGCGCCATGACTAAGAGTCTGAGTGCCCTGCTCTAAACGGGACATCTTAATTAATCCCCTCCCTGCCCCAACCAAAGCTCAAGAACAAGGGGAAGGAGGAGAAAGAGTGTAAGGACTGCAGGATGGGGAGGAGTAGTGGGAAACACTGTCTGGACGTGACAGAGCTGTGGCCTTCACAACAGGGGCAGTAACCTGTCCAAGATCTACACAAGATCTACATAAGATCTACACAAGACCTACACAGGATCTACACAAGATCTAGCCAGCAAAACTCCCCAGAAAGATGAGGGTGACACTCACCAGGGACTATTCTTGCTGAGAAGTTATTGGCAGTTGGTAACAGCAGAGGGAGAAAGAATCACCTTTCTTTGAAAGTGTGTCCACTAATAAGTCTCCCATGCCCCACTGGATAGCCCCACATTCATCTACATATGGGCAGCACCAGTAAAAGAATGAGAAAAGAAGACTTGAAGCTGGGGACAGGAAATAAGGGGAGTTGGAAATATGGGTAGAAATATAGCTCGGATTCTAACTGGTATTAATAGTAAAAACTCAGAGTCAGCTATCAGAAGGTGAAAACAGAGCAGTCAGCCACTAGAGACTTCTTACCTCTACCAGTGCTCAGACCAAAGGGGTGATCCTGTCCTCAGACTGCATCCTCACACTGCCTGCTTCAGACTGCAATGAGCTCCTGTCTCCCCCCATCTTATGTTCCTCTCTCTGCCCATATCCCTTCTTGTCTCCACCTCCTTAGTGCTGGATTAATGGCATGTCACTCCAACTGCTGGGTTCATCTTTGTGTGAGCTCTGTTTCTCTTTTAGACTGGATCGATTTTGTGTAGCTCAGGGTGGCTTTGAACTAACAGAGATCCTCCGCCTCTATCTCCCAAGTGCTGGGATGAAAGGTGTGCACCACCACTGCCTGGCTTCTACAGCTAACTACTGTGACTAGCTCTGCAGGCAAGCTTTATTTGTTAGACCATAAACAAAATATCGCCACATAGATATGATCATATTTCATTGTATACATATTGAAATTCTCAAAAACTAAAATTGTATAATTTAAAAACCTGATTAAAAAGTATCGATTTAACCATAGTCACTTGGAAAAAAACAGCAAAGGAGATAGAGTAAGTTGCTGATGAAGGACGAAGATGTGGCTGATAGAAATGAAAACCAATGTGGCTGTTTGGAAACGCACTCAGCACCCCAGAGGACAATCACTCACAAGAACTCTCCAATTCACTCTGGATATAAGTGCACAGTAACTCTCCCAGAAGTGCACAAGGAAACATGTAAATGACCAGCTATGGAGTGTGCCTTGAAACACTAAAAAATTCACCACCAGTGCATTTCATAAGCAAAATCAAGTATATGCCCAAGGAAAATACAGGTACCTAGGGCTGCAGACTGCAGTGAAAATTAACCTCAAATAATCCTGAACTTCCAAATAAGAAACAGTAAAATTTCTGACTAAATGTTATTTCTGTGCATATAAAATACACACTCAGCTGGGTGTTGGTGGTGCATGCCTTTAATCCCAGCACTCGGGAGGCAGAGGCAGGTGGATCTCTGTGAGTTTGAGGCCAGCCTGGTCTACAGAGTGCCAGAACAGGAAATCATCCCGTGATGTATACAAAGATGGGGGCTCTGTGGACAAGTGGTGCCGAGGCTTGCGAGAGGACTAAGCTTTACAATCCAGTTGTGCTTCCCAGCCTCAGAGTGCAAGTCAGGAGCACATCAACGCCGTGGAAGACCGACTGTTCTGCACTCTGCCACATACCTGACAGCCATTTCAGGGCCCTGCAAGAATAAATGGAAAATAAACCCTGACTCCTACCAGTGGTTACTGGTTTCTGCTCCTACATCCATACACCCACTCCTAAGAGGAAAACCTTGTGTGAGTGGCAATATTTACACTATCATTGACAAGGGACGAGGGTAACAGAACACATATGGCAAGGAAACAGAAGGGGAATTACTACCTGTGGGGAGGGAATTGGCCAGAAGGGAGGAGGGGTGATGGATGTAGGGGAGGGAAACGAAACATAGGATTGAGTCCAGAGTTCAATAGCTGAGCACTTGCCTTTCATTTGTGACCTACCGGATTCAATCCCCTCCCCAAGACTGTCCTACCCCCAAAAAGAGAAAGAATGAAGCATAATGACATAGCATGATAAATCATTGCTTTATATACTAATCTAATTTAAAACAAAATTTCAAATGATTCTGAAAACTACCATTAGTGAAGTGCCTACTGCTTATCATGTTTATTTACTACAGTTCTTCAGGTAAGTTTCTTATTCCATTTTACAGATCAATAAACTGATGCTGAGACAATGTACTGATCTTCCCAAAGTCAAAACACAGATTTCTTTTTTAAAAAGAACTGAATGTTTCAGACTCTGGAATTGAGTTATAAATTTACCTAATTTTCACTATCTTATGTCACTGTTACGTTGTCTTAGGAAAAACAGAAGAGGCAAAGAGCTATGCGGAACAGGAAAATCTCGACATAAAGCTCAGAGGTGGAAAGCATCCCGGACTTAAACATTATTTTTAAAGTGTGTCCCCAGAATTGCTGTGCTTATGGAGATGATCTTGGCCATCACTCTGACAGTAGCTGCTGGGAAAGTAAGACCAGGAACAGCTGCTGTACCATAAGTTGCCAGCCACCCACCCCCAGTGCCTATGAATGTACATGGTGTTTGCTGCATCAGGACGCAGGGGCAGAGAGCACTGCATCCCTGCTGCTGCTCCCACACCAGTGTGCTAAGCCTTTTCTGGAGCCTGTCAATCAAAATGGATGTGGTGGTGAAGGACCTGAGCCCTGTCTCTTTGTGCTGACTACTCACCAATGCTTCAGTCTCTATTAATGTCAAATACAGGCTGCCCACCCCTATCCAGTCCACTATCTCAATGAGTGTCTTAATCCCCACTCAATGTTAGAAATGGTACTAATACAAGAACTGCCCCTCTGCACCCCCCTCCATCAAACATATTTCAGCGTGAAGTACAGAGAGCCTGCTATGTATTGTAGGTGGACTATTTTTTCCAGATAAAGAACATGCAAAGGGCTCATAAGTCTTGTCTGTAACATTGCTTCACTATTCTGCCTAAATGTCCAACCCCTGAAATAGTTCCAGGTCAGTTTGTGAAATAAAATACAAACACTCACATAACACACAAACACAATTTAACATAAGAATATATTAAAAGAACTGTTCGATTTTACCATCACACCTCAGTGCTCCTCTCCATATGACACACTTTTCCTTGAAATTTTTGGTCTGAACTATGAAATGATTCAGAACACACTGTGGCAGTGTGAAGCAATATGGAGAAGAAATTATTCCAGTTTCTATTTCTCTTTGCAAACTCACAATCTGTCCTGCATGCTCTTGCGTTCCAAGTGTTCATCTGTGAACAAAAATCATTACACTTTGTTGAATGACAATTTAATTTCGTTAAAATTCTCCACCAGAAGAAAATAACTTGTTGCTTTGGCAGATGGGAGCTTTTTGAGTTCATGCATTGAGTGGTCATGACTTGCTATGGAAATGTCAACTTTACTAGCCAATTATCATCTGCTGATCACTAGAGATGTGTCCTGCTGTTAGTAAAACTCGTCTAAAATAAGAGTTACACTTAACCATTTTTCTCACATAAAGCACAGCCCTATGTAGGAAGTCCAGAGCTGGACTGACAATCTCTCAATCATAAAGAACACAGGTTCCCTGGCTTACTGGTCTAGCAGCACAGGCAAATGGCCTCCGTTCTTGGGAACATGTGCTCCAAAATGGTTACTAACATGAAATAAACTTGAAAAAAGAAAAGAATTCACAAATCTGTGAATTCATCTTTTGCGGAAATTTCAGCCCAAAGCCCTAGAGGTAACACAGACTAAGAAACGTGGGCTTTAATCGGTGCTTCCCAACCAAAAGTTAAGAGAGAAACAGAGAGATGATGGAGGGTGTCCTTCTGTATATTTGCTTCTCTTATTGGTTGAGGAA
Source organism: Mesocricetus auratus (assembly GCF_017639785.1). Lineage (NCBI taxonomy): Eukaryota > Metazoa > Chordata > Mammalia > Rodentia > Cricetidae > Mesocricetus > Mesocricetus auratus. The sequence goes on along the minus strand of NW_024429195.1, from coordinate 33,819,188 downwards.
TAAAGCACTGTTTGGCCAATAGAGGCAGGAAGATAGGCGGGACTAAGAGACAAGGAGAATTCTGGGAAAGGTAGGCAGAGAGAGACAACAAAGGTGATGCCATGTAGAGAATGGAAGGATAGCACACACCAGGCATTCTCTGGTAAGATAAGGCCATGTAGAAATACATAGATTATTAGTTATGGGTTAGTAATTAAGACAGAGCTGGTCAGTAAGAAGCCCTAGTCAATAAGAAGAAGCCTTAGCTATCGGCCAACAGTTTAACAATTAATATAAGTCTTTGTGTGTTTATTTGGGGCTGTGAAGGGCAGCAGGACTTGGCAGGAAAGAACTCCAAAAACAGACACACACACACACACAGAGAGAGAGAGAGAGAGAGAGAGAGAGAGAGAGAGAGAGAGAGAGAAGGGGGAGAGAGATGTTGCTATTAAGAAAAGAAAAATGGATACCAAAGCACTATTCATGAAAAAATAATCTGTTTTATAAAGAGATTAAAGTAAGCAGCCTCACACAGCCAGTAAGGACAGGTCCCAGATGTGTCACAGAAAGCCATTCTGCTTTCTCCTCCATGCAGAAGAGCAAAAATGTCTTCAGGTATTCTCCCTCCACACACAGGATTTTGGGGGTTTTTATTTTGACACACGCTGCCTTTACATCTAGCCCCACAGGCCAGCTTATTTTGTCACACCATTTCACATGCTTGAATAATCCAGGTTGGCCACAGGATGCCAACGGATGCAAGAAAACATTTTCCTGTGACTTCTAAAAAAGTGACTCCTGATCCTTCTGGAAGGAGTTCCCAGGAAGCAATTCTCATTGCTTGCCTGTGGGGCTATATAAACTTACAGCTCTGTCAAAGCAGAACCCTGTGTGTGGAGGGGCGAACACAAGAATAATGTCATCTTATTAATATGCACAAATTTTATCTCAGGCAGTCCCTCTACACCAGTGTGAAACACCACGCAAGGGAGAAAGAAGGCCGTGTGCATCGTGAAGACAAAGCTGGGTGAATGGACTCACATTCTCACCTCTGAGCTCCCCACAAACAGGCCTCTTATGGTCTAAGATGACCTGAGTTTGGTGGCTTTTTAATTGTCAGTTTGTCAAACACAGCCTGATTTTGCCTCTGTCCTCCTGAAGACTCCTTTCCATAACAGGAACCCTCTTATTAATTAACACACAGGATGCAGTAGAAATAATAAGCGCTTTCATGAATCCACGGCAACAATAAAAATATTTCCATATACAGAACTTTGCCACACTGACTACAATTAAACCTACCTTCCTTTCTGTTCTCATAGAAAATTGCATTTCTTTTTGTTGAGGTGTGCTGTCATGGAAGGGTCTCAGCAAGTGTCTTCTTACCTCACAGTGTGTCAGATCTACTGCTTGACGTGGATCAGGCACCTCTTGACTTTGGCCATTGCTCAAGTCTGAATACATTCCTCAGTGCGTCTGATGTCTGCCTCTGGCAGCACATCAGCTGTCTCTTGGTTTTCTGGAGCAGAAATCTAATCAGCTGAAATAGATGCTGCTGCTTCATTTTATCTTCATGCAGTTTCCATCACACTGCCGTAGCCTGGCTGAACACGTGTGGACCAAGGTCCACAGCAAATTAACATCTACCCAAGATTGACTTTCAGGAGCCGTCTAACTGCCAGCTTCCTTGATGGCTATTTACTTTTCAGCAATGTTTATTCATCTTGGTAATAATCATTGACAGAATATTTTAAAGCTTTTTGGATACGCTAAGTATTTTTTATAATTAGTTAAATTAAAAAAAATAGTCATTAGGAGAATAAACATGTGGCCGGGCAGTGGTGGTGCATACCTTTAACCCCAGCACTCAGTATCTCTGAGTTCAAGACCAGCCTGATCTACAAGAGCTGGTTCCAGGACAGCCTCCAAAGCCACAGAGAAAGCCTGCCTGGAAACCTTCCCTCCCCCAAAAAAGAATAAACATGCCAACAAATGTACAGATCGATTGACGGATTAATTATGAGTTTTAAGTCAATTTATAAGCATTGCCACACACATATGTAAATAGACAATGGTACCTGTGATTAATAGTCATAACAGCCTATATAGTATGATGTAATGCATCTGGACTAATGACACCCACAGTGGGATAATTTCCATTGTTTATAAATGTTTGTAGACAGCCTTAGATTTCCATTGATTTGCATATTAACTATAGTTTTTATAGGGTACGAAGCCCACTTTGGGCCTCTGACTGGATTGAGACTTTAATGGAATTTCCATGTACAGAAACAAAGTTCTCAAGTTCAGTCTATAGAAATAGCTAATGACAGGTCCAGCAAGATGAAAGCACTTGCCGCTCAAGCCTGGAAAGAAAGCAGGGTCTATCTCCAGTATCCATGGCGAAAAGAGAAAAACAACTGCTCAAAACTGTCTTCCTGCCTCCACATATGCATGGTGGCACACACACACACACACACACACACACACACACACACACACACTGTTCACAGGCATACTCAATAATAAAATAAGTGAAAATGTTTAAATGCCCCACAATAAAATAGTGTTGCCATAAATGTAAATCTAGAAGAACCCAAGTTGAACAAGATCTCTAAGATCTTAATGGTCAACAAAATCATTAAGTGGCCATGGGTGTCACTCACTGTGTGTCTGCTGACTCAGAGGAATTGGCTATATATAGAGTTGACTCATTGGTACAGGTATCAACAAAGAACTATTAGTTCATGGGTGTCTGAACTAGTAAAACACTCAGCATTTAAAGACCCAAAATAATCCTCTACACTCCTGAGAATCATTACGTTCTATTCAGTTTTCAAAATGAAGGTTAGTTACATTTCCTAAGACCTGTAATTTTTCTATAAAAGATAGACTGATAATTAAACAAATGAATATTTGATCACATTTTATAAGTAAATCATCATGGTAATAGAGAAGTCAGTTTGAAAACAGAACCAAACATGCAAAAGTACTTTAAGAGGTTAGGGAATTACCACATGCTTTATACTATCTTTAAATAATCATTTCTGGGACAGTAGACCATAATAAATTATACTCAAAATGATTACACAGGCCTGGATGATAGCTCAGCCAACAAAGTGTTTGCCTTCAAATTATGAGTACTTGAGTTCAATCCCCAGAACAGACACACAAAAACATTCCAGGGGTGGTGGCTGATGCTTCTAATTCCAGTACTGAGGGGACTGGAGAGGGATCCCTGGAGCTTCTTAACCAGTCAGCCTGGCTGAACAGGTGAGTTCCAGAAAAGTAACAAGCCCTGGCTCAAAAAACAAAGTGGGTGACACCTGAAAAGAGACACTCAAGGCTGACTTTTAGGGGACACACACACACACACACACACACTTACACTCACACTCACATATACACACACTCATACACACAGACATATATGCATATACTCACACACATGCAAACTACATACACACACAAACATGTATACATATGCTTGTGCACACATACTCAAAAACTGTTTATAGATTTCTGAGGCTTAGACAGAATGTTTGAGCAATAACCCTTTGCCATTACTATTGACTTGAATTATAAACTGACTAGTTACTGCAGGTAGCCAGGGACTTAACAATTTAGGAGGCAAACACGGTGTGTCTGGCATTACTGGGCTCTGCTAGTGTATGAAATCTAACTTATGTAACCATCTCCCAGTGTTGTGAGCTCATCGTTATCTCTTTTGTCACATGAGAAACCTGGAGATCAAAGAGGTTATTGATTGCCTCAAGGTTACATGGCAAATCTGTGGTGTTCCTGTTCCTGGCCCCCTCTTCTTGCCGCTGGCCTCTTAAGGAGGATAACCAGTGTCGTATTTCATGCTGCAGAACATAGCCTCTCCTCATATAACGGTGTCCAGGGATACTGAATTTTTTTCTAAAAATAACTCCTTCGATGACAGAGGCATCCATCTGGACATTCTCCAGCTATTCCAAAGTCACCGTTTTCTCTCCTCAGCACCATGCACCTAAAACCCCCATGTTACTTTTGGCTGCAACTGGATTTTGAGAAGAGATCTCTTTCCAAAGCAAAGCTGCTCTTCTGGGTAATTATTCTGAAATTTCTATTCTTTATTAAATGATGAAAATGTGGTGATCACTTAAATGTGCATTGTCAACTCAAAAGTGCTATTTATTCATGGTCTTTTATTTCATTATAATAACTTTGTGGGGTGGATAGAGAAGAAACTATTTCCCTTTCATTCAGCGGTAGAGACTGAGTTTAACATGTGGATAGGTGAATAGCACACATTCATAGAGATGGGTTGCAATAGAGCCACAATTCAAACACTAAATCCCAGGGGTGTGGGAAATGGCTCGTCGGGTGGAAAACATTTGCCACAAAGCTTGGCAACCTGAGTTCAATCCCTGGATCCCATGTAATGGTAGAAGGAGGGAACTGATTCCACAAAGATGCCCTCTGACCTCCACACATATGCCACAGCATGCACACACACACCACAATAAGAATAAAATAAAATGCATTCTAAATCCGCCTTTCTTTCTGTGGTTCCCAGCCTCCTCCTAAAGACAGACACATCTACCTGACAGTGCTTCTTGGGGGAGGAGGGAGAGAAACAGACAGAGAAAACGAGAGTTGCACAACCCAAGCCTACTCCAGCTTTGTTCCAGATGGCCTTCCTCACATTCAACTCCCATTCCTGGGCAACCACTCTGTCACTCAGCCCCCATTAATCTACCTGGAGGGAAATGAAGTTCAAGGACCGTCTCAAGGGTAGATTATGAATCAACATCAGCCAAGCATCTGGTGAGAGTCTTTGATCAGGAAGATAATGAGCAAATCTAAGATAATGAGAGGATAGAAAATATTGCTGGGACTTACAGGAAAGGAACATATAATCTCTCTTTTAGATAGTCGATGATCCTGCCTGGAGGCCTGAATCCATTGCAATCATTCGGACACCATGAAAAGCAGCGTTTTGATTGTGTATGAATCAAACCCAGAACCTCACCCTGCATGCATGGATGTATGATGGATACACATACACACCTATCTCTCTGCCTATATGTGGCACACACACACATCCAGCGATCAGAGGCAACCTCAGCCGTCTGCTCTTGCCTTTCTACCTTGATTAAGCCAAAGGCTGTCTGCTGTTCTCTGCTGCATCCACCAGGATAGTTGACCCATCAGCTTTCATGGCTTCTCCTGTCTCCACTCCCACCTCCAGAGAACAACAGGATTGCAGTGAGCACACAGAACCGTGCCTACCTTTTACTTGGATTCTGTGTATTCAAACTTAGGTCCTCACACTTGAACAGCAAATGTTTAACCCACTGAGCCATTCTTCACAGGCCTGTTCTTGTCTTACAACAAAACCTGATACAGACATGTTAGAAACCAATCAATATCTTCTATTTTTAAACAAGTTTGGTGATTTTTTCCTTTACTTGAAAGCAAATGCAACTTCGCTGGTAGACAAGCTTATGTTTATACAATGGCAGATAAAACTTGACCACCCATTGCTTTGCAGCAACTCTGGCTAAGCCATCACAATGTCACTGCCCTTGAATACAAACTGGGTTCTGAGCCATTACCTTTTGCCACTTCCCACATCGACAGCTTGGAAAAACTTGCCAGTGTTCCTCCTCCAAGTGGCTCTTTCCTTCACTAACGATTGTGACACCAAAGCAAAACATGTCACCCAGGCATGCTCAATTAGCACACTTAGCATTTCCACTGTGAGTTTCATGCTCAGCAAGGTGACTGACAAGTGGAGCCAAGGGGAGCTGGGAATCAAGTATGAAGTTTTGACAACTAATGACAAGAAGAGTGATGCGTGGTAGCTGAGGTCATTGTGTGAGTTGCCCTAGTAATGGTATGTTATGTGTAGAGAAGCCTGTTACAGTACAAGATGCTGGACAGATGCAAGGTGGCGTGTGTGTGTGTGTGTGTGTGTGTGTGTGTGTGTGAGAGAGAGAGAGAGAGAGACAGAGAGAGAGAGAGAGAGAGAGAGAGAGAGAGAGAGAGAGAGAGAGAGAGAGAGCACAGGTACTCATAGAGACAAAAGGAAGCCACTGGATCTGCTAGAGTTACAAGCCAGTATGAGCTGTCTATTTTGGGTGCTGGGAACTCAACTCTGGTCCTCTGCAAGAACAGCAAGTGCTCTTAACCACCAAGCCAAGCCATCTCTCCAATGCCTGTTGTTTTTTGTTCTGCTTGTTGTTCTTAAAAGTGGATCTCATGTAGCCAAAGCAAGCTGGCCTTAAACTTGCTAAATTGGCAAGGAAGAACTTCTCAGCCACATCTGCTTCTGCCTCCAGAGTGCTGGGATTCCAGGGGGCATCACCAAGCCCTGCACAGAATGGTACCACAAAGATGACATTTATTTACTATTGTGTCAACATAGAAGTTCTGACGGCAGGTCACTGATATGATACATTTGTTGTCCTTACAAGAAACTTCAATAGTATGAGTTAAGAATGTCAGCAAAAGACATTAGTTATTACCTGAGATGACTTAGGGACTGAAGCACTTAGGACTATGTTCTCTTGGGCAGTGATCTCAAGAAAAAGTCCCATGTTTGGCAACATTTTGAAAGTTCTCCTGTTTCCCACAAATTCTATTTCTCTTTTTTCTAGCAACAGCGTTCTAAATCACACTCTGAGTCCTTGTGAAGCCTATGGTACTAGCTGACCTAACCATCAGAACTGAGGTGATCCTGACCACACAGGCACCATCATAATCAACAGGACTATGGTGATCCTGGACCACACAGGCACCATCATAATCAACAGGACTATGGTGATCCTGGACACACAATCATAATCCTCATCAACAGGACTATGGTGATCCTGGACACACAATCATAATCCTCATCAACAGGACTATGGTGAGCTTGGACACACAGCCACCATAATCAAAACTGTGGTGAGCCTGGCCACGCATCCATCAGCATTATCAGAACTGTGGTTAGTATAGGGCACACACCCATAGTCATCATTAGAACTGGAGTGACCCTGGACACACAGCCAGCATCACCATCTCAGATCTGTGGTGACACAGAACCATCGTCTTCAGAAATGTGGTGACTCTGAACACATGGCCATCATCATATGCCATCTCCCTGAACTGAGTGATGGATTGAAAAGTGAGTAAAGGGTATGTCATCTTGGGAATTCATTTGTTTTCTGCTGAAAAAGAATTGTCTCCTATTGCATAATTATCTAGCCTATGTCTTTGTCTGTCTGTCTGTCTGTCTGCCTGCTTACCTGCTTGCCTTTCTGTCTCATCTCTCCCTGTGTGTCTCTCCCTGTGTTCCCCCCCTCTCTCTCTCTCTCTCTCTCTCTCTCTCTCTCTCTCTCTCTCTCTCTGTGTGTGTGTGTGTGTGTGTGTGTGTGTGTGTGTTGTGGCTTTAGAGTCAGTGATTGCTATTTATCACCTTCAAGGACAGCTTGCTTGAGGTGAATATACAGAGAAAAAACAGTCAGAGCAGAGGAAAACACTTCGTGATGCTTTTTGGAGTCCTCGACACAGATTAGCTTGAGGTCCGTGGATATTCATTTGTATATGCATTCCACTTAAAAATCTACACATGGGGAAGACTGAAGGAACATCACAGCCATATTTCCCTACTCCTCACTCAATTACAGACCACAGTAGGACTGGAAAACTGCTTCATGCCTTTTGATTTTCACATAGCTTTTGCTCACATCATTCCAGGACTAAGTTGTTATTGGCTAAGTTAAATAAGCCCGTCATGAAAAACAAGTGCAGTGTGTTTCCACTTGAGGTAGCCCTAGAAAGGTGAAATACATAAGACAAGGTGAGAAAGTGAAAGTCTGCCGTTTAGTGAGAACAGAACATCATTCGAGGTGAACCTCTGGAAATGGTAAGTATCCCTCTGTACACCTTGTAATAGTATTTAAAAAACCACTAGTATGAATGTAATAAAATATAAGCCTGAACATTTTTAAAATGGTAAACTTTGTATTACATATTTACTCCAAACTATTTTTCAAGTCTTCTGGATTTATCAGGCTGAAATTGCATGCAAAAAATGGTTCTTTTGTTTATATTTTTCTCATTTGTTTAATGAGTGACTACTCAAGGCAAGGTTCTAACTCAGCCCTAACTGCTCAGAGAACATGTCAGGACACGCAGAACTACATACTGTATGTCACAGGCTGTTTTGCTGTCAATCCTCAAACCCACTTCAAGCAGACACAATATATATAAACCAGGATGTCTTTATCTTGAATTCAATAACCAGCTACAAGAGCAAAGAGCTAATTCTCCAAATATTCACAGTGACTCCTTTGACTAGATACACTGTCCTTTCCAAACCAGAGGTCATATCACCTTTCTGAGGATACCATACACTCACTCATACTGACCCCACTGTTTCTGTTTTTTTGTTTTGTTTTGTTTTGGTAAAGTCTTGAATCTTCCTAGCCTGTTAAATCATGGCTGAGATGGCCCAGGTGTAATGCAGAGTTCTTTTAGAATCAGGGGTGTTAACGCTGCTTATAGCATGGAAGGGAACTAGGCACTTACTTATTAACAGTCATTGTCAGCATCTGTTCTGAACAAAGCAATCTAGTCTTCAAGCTATTGTGATATGGGATAAAGTCTGCCTCATTTTTCATTATAGCTAGAAGTGGGTCTTCTGACAATGTATTAATAGACACTGACTCATCATCTTTGTTGTCACGTGACCACATCAAAAGGTTGAAAGCCCAGAGAACATGTACAGAAACACAAGCCTAAAAACCAAACTCATAGATGGAGAAAGTGACGGTGATTGCTTCTCAGGGGAAGAGAAGAGGAATGCATGTGTTCTGCTTCACCACTACTATAAGAGGGAATGAAGCTCCCTTTGAGCACTGGTATATAAATATAGACCACGATATGGCAAACAGTCGACAGTCTCCTCTGTGTGAATGCTTCCAAAGGGGACCTGCAGCGTCAGACCTAAAAAGCAATGAGCTGTCATAAGGCCTGATCCAAGGCCAAATCACCCTTCAAGTCCCGAAGTTTGCAAAAAGCTCTATTAAGCCTGCATGGGGAAGATGTCCCAGATCACGCTGAATACACAGCTAAGGGCGTAGAGTACTAGGCCAGCCTAGAGACATACTGAGTGATTGAATCATCAGCCTGGCATGTTAGTTCTTGCCTTCAGTCGTCTTAGAGGTGTTTGTGGCACCTGGCAAAATAAGACTGTATAACAAGAAAAATTAAACAATACCGCATCTTTTTCAGACAGAGGACCATGGGGCAGGAAGACTCTCCCTCCCTGGAATTATGCGAACAGATGTCTGTGACATGGCTCTTGCCCCTCTCAGCTGAGACCTGGAGGAGATAAAGGCTGGAATTTCATCTCTATTTCTAATTATCTCGTCACTTCCATCTACTGCCCTGGGATGCTTTATACAATCTTTGGCCTTCTTAAGAGCTTTAAGGAATGAGTAAATGGAATAAAAAAATTCTCATTTTCTAAAAGTCATTGAATTAAACAGGAGTCAGCTTCTACACAGCAAGTGAATATCTGTCTCTAAAAGGCTGACAATAAAATAATCAGTTTCACGTGAAAGATGTTAGCTGAGCTCAGAGGAGAGTGATTCGCCTTCCTATCTCATGAAGGGAATCTTCAGTGAACATAATTGATCCACTACCTCTGTAATTCATTATCTACAAAGTGGTAGTAGAAAGGGCTGATGAACCTAGAGCAGGCTGGCAATTTCATCCAAATGTCATTTTTTCCCCTCCAATCCCTTCCACGTTATTGACATTTTTGTTTGTTTTTGGTCATTACTGCTTCCATGACAGTGTGACCTTTCTTTGATGCAAAGGTGACTAAAAGGACAGTTCTCCACTCCATGGTCATTCCTTCTTACCTAAGGTTGAGGGAGGCCATGGACTCTTACTAACGGCTGACAGAATCTGGAGTTCAGAAACTTTGCTGGTGGGCCCAGAGACTCCTTCACCCAACAAGAGCTCTTAGTCGCCTCACTGATGCACTGACTCCAGCTGCTGCCCAGGGGTAGGTGTGCTCCTGCCTGTCTGAGGAAAACCACAGTCTGTGGAAGAGCCCTTCAGAGAAAATTGTTGCCGCTTCCTAATTTTCTATGAAAATCAAATGGAGGCTCAGAGCAGGATAAAGCTCTTTAGGCTCTTTAGCGCTCTCCATATCCATTTTCTTACTAGTTACACTAAAGAAAGTCATCAGTATTGAACATCAGGAACTGCCTAACACTTTTTGTCTATTGCTTCCAGTCTTCACCACAAGTTTGTAATTGGGCACCATCACTCCCTGTGGTAGTTTGAATGAGAATGGCCTCCATAGGCTCATATGCTTAAATCCTTGCTCCCCGGTTGATGGAACTGTTTGGGAAGCATTAAGAGGTGTGGCCTTGTTGAAGAAGGTGCGTCAATGAGGTGGGCTTTGAGGCTTCAAGGTCATCCCAAGATAGCTCTTTCTGCCTCCTGCTTGTGGTTCAGATGGAAGCTTTTCAGGGTCCCTCCTGCCTACCTGCTGTCATGCTCCCTGTCATGGTGGCCAGATGCTCTAGCCCTCAAATTAAGTGCTTCCTTTATAGGTTGCCTTGGTGATGGTTCTTTGTTACAGAACTAAAAAGGCAACTGAGACACCCCCTTTCACAGGTTAGAGTACTGATCCTGAGAAAATCTGAAACTATCTCCAAGGAAAGCATCACCAGCACACAGGAGCATTTGGGTACAGATCTAGCGAGCTCTGTTTGATTCTGGGATTCTGACTTTACACACTGACTTTAGGAACACACAGAACCATTTAAAACCCTACAACTCTCAGGCTCCAGAAAAAGATTCCCACAGCATCCACACAAGTGTCTCTACCACATCCTCTACCACCAGGCACAGGATAAATTTCCAAGCACCTGCAGTCCTCTGTACCGGGAGATCTTTTCTCAATATTTTGCAAAGTTTCTCCTAATGCTGATAGAGGCATACAAGCAAAGTACTACTAGCAAAGGCATACGACGTCCTGTGCTGGAGTCTGTGCATGTCAGTTCTCCATCATTAAGCTGAAGTGGTACCCCAGCACTCCTGGGGCCATCGCTACTTTATTCTCATCATGGTACTTTCTCTGCAGCTTTAGTAATTACTATAGAGAAGAAATTATTTTTTTTGCATTGTCAGAGGCTGCATCCTGAGTATCTCCAATATGTAGTCAATAAATTAATCAATACTTGTATATTTCATTTTCTAGAACAAGAAAACTAAGGAGTGGCCCGTCCAGATTTAATTAGCAGTTACTGTGAAGTACCATTATTTAATCTGGATGTGCACTATGTGCTGATCCTGACTGCTATGCATGACTCTAAGTATGTGGCAATGTTTCTGTTCAATAAGCTCAGTGGTCACCAGGAGCTCTCAAGTAAAGGAGAAGGCAGGAGAGACCTTAGCAAGAAACCCTCTTACGGTATGACCTCATGATGACCTCTATGCAAGTTCTGGCCCTTGGGTTCCATCTTCTGCCCTTGACCGGGTAAAGTTGTCTTGGGCTTTCAAACTGATTTGACCCTAGTCAGGGTCCTACAGTGATTACTGTGAACGAATCCCAAATTTTCTAAAATGCATACTTATTCAAGAAATTTGAATTGCTTAATTGCTCATAACAGCACTAATTTTAAGGTCAAATTAAGTGACTTCATTCTTCTATGTGATTCTTGATAACAGGGCAGAAATAGATTGGGAGTTAGAGTATCATTTCATCAGAACAAGTTTTATCCGGGAACACTGATGGCTCCCTCTGGCTCTATCGCTTCCTAGACATCTAAAAGTTATTAAAGGGAAGTATACCAGGACTCGGGATTGGAATTTGCTTAAGGGTCAGGGATTCTCTGGTCTGGGTCAGGACAGAGCTGTGAGCAGTGGGTTAGAAAGTAGTTATCACCACCTACACTGCTGCTAAGGGCTAAGAATGTTTCAGATTTGGAATCGATCCTCTTTTGAATTACCAACCTAAAACCTGCTGTGCTAAAATGTAGGAACAAAATTACATCAAATATTAAATAACAACTGGGATTTTGGCTGGTGTTTGAAAGATAAAAGCCATAGCTGTGGGTGGGAAGATATTAATTTAAGGAAAAAAACACATCTCAGAGGAGAATGACAGTGAAGCTTAGGCCCACACAGCCCTTGGGTTTCAGGCATACTTGTAAACTTACAAGGACATGCTAACATCTCAGTAGCCATTCCCTAACAAACCCCAGATTCCCCTCTCCTAAACCCCATACTACCCTCAGCATTTCCCTCAGCCCGCAGCGTTTGGATGTATTTGTTTATTTTTTGCTGCCATGGCTTCTCACTCATTAGCAGCCATTAATTAGCCCACCTGAACATAGCAGCTGTCTCATGGAGAAAGCAGACATTCTTCTCCCGTTTTCAAGATAAAACCCTGAGGCCTCAAGTGAGCAGTTAAAGGTTATATGGTAAGTCCCAGGCAAAGCCTACACCAATATTCCAAACTTTACCTACCCCTTTCCTGTACCATCTCACAACGTTGGAGGATCTCAAGAGGTCTGATATGCTATGAGCAACTCCTTAAAAGCTTGAGTCACAGTGATGTCTCAAGAAGGCCTACACGCAGGCTCAAGGTAGGGATGACTTTGAAGTAGGTGAATATACCAAGACTGTTCTGGCCATGATTGGACAAAAAAGGAAAACCTAGACCCCTGAAGTCCAGGATTGATCCACAACCTAGAGTTAGATAGGAGCTTGCCCTGCATGAAAGGGATGGCAGATAGCCAGTATTCATTTCCCCCTGAATACAACAAGCTTAGTAACTTTTATTTCTAGTAGAAGGAGCTTATGCATCATTGACTGCCTTGTACTTTAAGAGTTTTGACAAGGGTCTAAGAATTTGTGAAGGTACTTTGCACCCAAATCAATCTACTCAATGAATGGTAAATAATTGATTCACTAACAAAGTCAGGCGTGCTAGGGTTGGTGCCATCTATTTTCTATCTTGTTTGCTTGCTTGTTTAAGATGGGGTCTTACTATGTATCCCCAGCTGGCCTGGAATTTGCTGTGTAGAGAAGGCTGATCTTGAGTTCACAGAAATCCACCTGCCTCTGCCTCCTGAGTTCTGGGATTAAAGGTACATGCTACTACAGGCAACTAGTCCTTTTGAGCTACAGAATGCTTCCAGGACTGTCACTTTAAGGGACCAGTGTAAAATAAAAGCTTCACATATCTCCTCTGTGTACTTGGTCTGATTGTCTATCTAGTCTGACCTCAGAGGAAACTCCTATGTTCCAAAAGACATCTCCATTCTATGGACATCACGCTCTCCTTGCTTCTGAAACTTGTTCTAATGGAGGCAAGAGAAGGACTCTCCTTCACTGATCTCTGTCATTGATCTAGCACTGAGCTAAGCAACTTCAAGAACATGATGACCACTCTCTCGGTCTAGAATCCTGGGAGATGTTCCTTTCACAGACAAGGGAAGAAAAACCAGAAGGTCATAGACTGAAATTCCTTGTAGGTCTTCAAAACCCTCAAATCCTTGAAATGTTGTGGACTCTAAAATAAGCATGGTGTAATTGAGCTTTGAGTCGTGTTTTCTATGAGAACTGAGGGGGAAATAACGTCTCCATCACCTTTTTTTCCAGTAGCATTGAGGTGGGTGAAAGGTTAGGAGTATCAAGGACTCCAAACCGGGAGGAAGAAAGCTTCCAGGGGACAGGAAGCAAGGCTGGTGGGGTAGCTGAGTCCAGGGGAAAGGGAGCTGGTGGCAGAAGCCATCTCAGCCAGCACAGCGACACTGCAGAGTCCTACCCCACCCTGCATTCCCAGGGCATAGAACCCGGCTACCCTGCCCCATGCTGCGGGAGATACTGGAGGCTGGAGGCCGCACCTGGAAGCTCAGGAAGGCTGGTGAGTGACAGAGCCGGCGGAAGCGGGAGGGGGGTATTCCCAGTAATGGAAGGGGCTGGGCTAGCCACGTGACTGCAAGGAGGCGGAGATAGGCAAGCTGGAAAGCAGACTGGCAGGCGCTGGAGCTGTGCGGAGGGGTTTAGATCTGAATAATTGAGGAGCGATTCAGCAGCAGCAGCCGCTGCCTCCTGCCTTCTTTACCACCACCACCGCCCCCATCTCAGCCGTAAGTGCAGATCGCCGGCCATCAGCATCCAGGCCATCACCTCCAGCAGCTCTGGTGAGTGGATGTCCCTCTTCACCACAGGCTGTGCCCCCTGTCCAGCCCCTGTCTTCCCAACTGGACCCCCCGCGGCTAAGATGAACCGGGAGCCCCAGGCACCCGAAGGGTGGAAGCGGGAACATGGCGCGGAGGTTGAGGGCGATCTAGGGAAGGGGGTCTCTGGAAGAAAGAAGGAGCGAGGTCAGGGTCTCTCGGGCTCCTGCAGGGAATGGGGCCCCAGGAGCGTCCGCGATGTGGGTACGTGCAGGAGCTGGCAGGCGGGGCGCGGGCTGGCGCAGCCTCCGCCGCGGCGGGAGCGCGAGGCTGAGATGCTGGGAGTCTGGGCTGCCCGGGTCTCCGCATCCGCGGGGCCCATCCTGTCCTCCCTGCCTATGCACGCACCTGACTTGGGCAACGGGGTTCTCGGCCTGGGATTGAGCTCTTGGAAAAAGAAGAGATGTTTTCAGGGCTGCAGTCCCAGAGAAAGGCGGGGACAACAATCTGTCCTTTTACCTGAGCAAAACTCTTCAAAGGGACTCCCGGGGAGTCTGACGCCCCGACTAGGCTGGTGCGCCGCGGGGAGCATCTGTCCCCAGCCAACCGGGACACCGGGAGGCGGTGAGAAGGATGTGACGGGAGAGGTATCCGGGTACCGTTGCTGCCCAGAGCTGGCGGCTTTCGAGAAGACTCTCGCCCGAGCTGTTTCGCCTCTTTAGCCTGGCCTTTTCCCCAGCCCCAAGCTCATTTCGTTTACCACGAATTCTGAGGGCCAGAGTAGGGTGGCATGGCCCCGAGCTTCCTCTCTCCCCTGAGTCACCCCTCCTCCCCCGTCAAATATGCATTTTATATTACGATCGAGCAGTAAGGTGGAAGCTGCCAAATGACTCAGAAGGGATGGAAAGACAGAGAAAAGATGAGGGAGGGTGGGAGGAGCAGGACTGTCGCCTGTTTTTTTTTGGTGCTGATGCCGCTACGTGTGCGAAACTCGGTTCATTGAGATCTTGAGTCAAAAGGCTCAAAGGCGGTTTGCCTGAGATGTGAAGGCAGTAACTGAACCCAGTAGCCAAGGGATGCCAGGATAACCTGCCTCCTCTCCCGGGTCGCAGAGAGCGCTGGGGTGCCCACGCGGAAGGGCTGGCGAGAGGCGGGCGCTGTCCGAGGTGCTGAAAGTTGTCTACTGGGAGGTACATACCTGGGAACTAGTGGGATCCCCTCTGGCTGGCCAGCTTTCCTTGCAACTAAGATATAATCACCTAAGGGGCGTCGTCTGGTGTTTAGCTAGAAAACAGGTGAGAATCCTTTGCCTTCCCAGTTCTCTGCTTTCCCAAATTTGCTGGAGAGGGTCCCAGCACTTCTGAGTGGAAGAAAAAGGCGCCCAGAATATGACTGGATGATACCCCACCCTGCCTGACACAAGTCTTCTGGTCCATAAAATGTTGAAAAAGCAGTTAGGGATGCTCTCCTGCTAAATATTTCTGTGGCTTCATAGAATTGTAAGGCTACAGAAAAGCAAGTGAATTCATTAAATGGGAGATAGATGTGTGCCTGTTTGGGATAGACTCTTTTCTCTCCTCTGCACCCTTCTCTCACCACCGTATGCTGTGGGGGATGTGAAAGTTAAAAGAATAATTATTTTCTGAAGACCTACACTCTGGTAGACAATGTAATCTTGCCTAAACTTCATATCAATGCTTAACCATACCTATAACCTGAGTTAGGGCCTTGATCCAGGGGTTGGATTCACAATCTGTTCTCCCTTGTCCAAATCAAGTCCATGCTCTTGATGAAGTATTTGACTT
Organism: Mesocricetus auratus; assembly: GCF_017639785.1. Classification (NCBI taxonomy): domain Eukaryota; kingdom Metazoa; phylum Chordata; class Mammalia; order Rodentia; family Cricetidae; genus Mesocricetus; species Mesocricetus auratus. Next base: position 33,803,221 of record NW_024429195.1, on the reverse strand, counting down.
TCAGCAGCTGTGTTGAGGAGTGGGGATAGCGTAAATGACAAAGGGAGAGCTTCTCCCCTTTCACACACTACTCTCTCTTCTAATCCTTTCTTCTTCAATCTGTTCACCTACCCCCTGTCACTCACTCCCACCCTCCCAACTGTTTTATGCTTTATACAACTGTTCACACAACTTGAGCTCCAAGTTTACAGAAACAGGTTGGAGGCTAAACCAGCAGGCTTTCCGGGAAGGACAAGAACTAGAAGAGTGGAATGCTGAATCTGGAAACCCACATATGCCTTCATGTTTAGATTTGTGCTGTTATATTTATGCTTAGAATCGTTGTGAATATGTATTCAGTACCATTGTTCTACAGAAAGGAGATACTGGGAACTCAGAGGAGTCATTCTTCTTAGTCACATAATTGAAAAGTTAGTATCTAAATCTTACAAATGTGTTCCAGAGTCAGTACCCTTCCTACTAAGTCACAAGGCCTGAAATACCACACTCCATGTACCCAGACACAACTCTAGGTATCACATCCTTCTCACCACCTCCTGGTGGTTCCGGTTGGCCACGGACAGATGCCCCCCCATGGCTCACCATTCCTAGTAATATTAGCATCCTGATATACTATGAATGCCTGACACACAGACAGTCCTCTTAGCTACTTTTTCTCATATTTTTCCTCTTCTAGTGCTACTATTTCAGTACTGCCTGCCTCTGTGTACCCAAGAGACATAGTCAATCCTCTTCAGTTCCATGTTTCCTATGAAACAGTTCACAAACAGGATGATCTGTGGCTGTCCTCAATATGCCCTTATTATCTATATGCTCTCTGACCTAGTCCAACAACACAGTTTCTGTCAAACTGATTATTCTAAGCAGATCCCCATGGCTTCAAAGGGACTTGAAAGAGGGCTCTAAAATAACGTAGGCAGAGATAAAGATCACTATAAATGTCACTATAACTGCTTTCCACAGTTAGGCATGAAGGCAAGTCCTTCCACCCATCATTTCTTGGGGTCTCCCCAATTCTCCCAAATACAGAGCTTCATTAAGGATGGTCCTGAGATTACTGGTCATTCTAGTAGACTCTGACATCCCGTTGACTTCTCCTTGCTTTTTTAACCGTCTGGGGTAAATTTTCATCTTCATTCATTGAATTCCTGTAGCCATAGTGATTACACTGGCAGAGTAGACATTTTTTTATTCTTCTCTCATATGTTACATCCCAAATGCAGTTTCCCCTCCTTCCCCCACCCAGGCTCCCCCTCATCCTCTATCTCTCCCAGATCCACATCCTCTCCATCTCCCCTCAGAAAAAGAGAAACCTCCCAGGGACATGGACAAACATGGCATATATATTCTACAATAAGATCAGGTACATGCCATCATATGAAGGCTGGATTATACAACCCAGTAAGAGGGAAAGGATCCCATCCCAAAAGTAGGCAAAAGAGTCAGCAACCGCCCCTGCTCCCACTGTTAGGAATCCCACAAGAACACCAAGCTACTCAGTCATAGCATATATAGAGAGAGATCCCTACAGGCTCCCTGATCTCTGTGAGCCACAATAAGTTCCGGTCAATTGACTGCCACAGGACTCCCTGAGCTCCACCTAATGTTTGGCTGTGGGATTCTGCAACTGCTCCCATCAGGATTGCTGGATGAAGTCTCTCTGGTCTCTTTGACAAGGATTCTGCTAGGCTCTGGTCCCAAAACACTCTGCAGTCAGTACAAACTGTAGTTCAAATGTATTGTGGCTGGGTTGGTGACCCAACCACTCAGCTTGAGGCCTTGCCTGATTACAGAAGATGACCAGTTCAGGTTCATTATTCCCCTTTGCTAGGAATCTTTCCTAGGATTACTCCAATAGATTACAGGGAGTTTCCATTGCACTAGGTTTCCACTTTGCTCCCCAAATGCCCCACCCATTCCAATCATTTCTCCAATATTTTCTCCCTCTCCCACCCAGTTGGCCCCTCCTGTTTCCAACCCACCTGCCCCTAGTCCACCAGCAAAATATAATATATTTCCCCTTCCCAGGGAGATTGCTATGTCTGTCCCCTCTTAAGCACTCCTTGTTACTTAGGCTCTCTGGGTGTATGGACAGTAGCATGCTTACCTTTTACTGTAGAGCTAATATCCACTTATAAGTGAGCACATACCATGTTTCAGAGTAGATATTTTTATCTGAATTGATAGTTCTGTCTTGCTCCAAAACTTAGCTTAAAAATTCAAGTTCAATCCAAATGGCACTTAAATGCAAATGGATTTTCCATTCGTTAGCCCTTCCTTAGAGATCCTCAGATACCTTCTCTTTGCTATTGCCAACATTTCACTTCTGCCCCCCTCTCTAGGCCCAGTTAAGGCATAACTCATTAAATTCATATTAAATAACCTCATAAGCCTAAAGGTACTATTGATGAGGTGTTCCGTGCCCTGTGAACTGTGATCTTAAACTGTATGGACCTGTTCTACCTACTTAGAGTCCAACGGTAGCTAAAATATTTTGAAGTCAATATCTCATATTTCAAGTGCTCAATAGCCATAGGTGACAAAAGACTACCTTATTGGAAGGGGAAAACTTTCCCACCATTGCAGAAAGTGCTGTTGGACAATGCCACTTTAAGGAAGTGCTTTTAAAAATTCCTCACAGCAGAAAAGAACTAGGCATTGAGAAGAATTAAGGATTTAAGACTCTCTTTGAAGCTTCTCCCATGAAAGGAGAAAAGAATACTGTTCCTACTATATCTGTAGCTGCCCAGAGACAGGCAGGGCCAGTCAGCCAGCAAGGAGCTACACGTCTGCTGGAGGAGCCAGGAGCCTTAGCAGTCTGTCTCCTATGAACTCTGTGAATGGGTTGGTGGTTTGGTTTGGTTTGGTTTCCTGAATTCCAACTTAGAAGTAACCTTGTTCTTGTCTAGAATTCATGTTCAACAGCACAGTAATGCATCTTAGCAAGTATATTGTGACAAACGCAGAAATAATAGATGGCTTAGAAGCATCAGTAAGTTGGTGACATCATAGACCCTTCCTAGAGACCCCTTCCTTTATCTGTAGAACATTGACGGGATTTCCATAACCAACCCCAAACAGCTGTGGTAAGACTGAGACACAGCTGGATGAGGATACTTTTAAGGAGTGGTTGAATGCAATTGGTGATCATTACATGCAGATACAGTACAACCTGTGCCCGAACCAGAGTTGAATGACTTCTGAGGGTTTTTAATCTTTCAAAAGAATGCATCTTGACTTTATTTTCAATTTCATTGAAAAGTAGGATGTTGGATTTGAATTTTTGATTGCTTATATTTCTGGTTAGGTTCTATTAATAGAAACTGTGCACTGTTTGTGGTTTGAATCTGAACATTTATTTCCCTCTCAGAAAAAATAGTCATTAACTAAAGGGTCTTAGTGTCTCAGAGAAAACTGCTGTAATGTTAGGGATTCAGAAATAATACCAAAAGTGTATTGTGGGCATTCCTCAGTGCAGAGGGGCGAGAGGGATAGTGTAAAACAAATGTTGTATTACTAGCGAAATGAGCGCCAACCCCTCTCATAAGTGAGTGTGAACAACAATAATTCTATTTTGTGCATTAATTAAACCAAAGGAAAAGGCAAAAAATCTATTTCTTCAACTGAACTCTTGGGGCTGCATTAAGTATCCCAGCCTTAAATGGGAGCATTTGCAGCATGAATCCCCTAGTGAAATCTGTCTAGATCGTGAGTAGAGCTTGAGAACCCAGCTAGTGTGGACTCCAGTCCAGCTGAGTGTCTACCCCTGCCACTTTCTTGATGCTACTCATGCCTCAAGTCAGAGTGTGTTTCATATGTAGTCGTAGCCTATTTCACTTATGATACTTAGATATTCTCCTTTTGGGGGGTGTTCCAGACAGGGTTTCCCTGTGGCTTTGGAAGCTGTCCTGGAACTAGCTCTTGTAGTCTCGAACTCGCAGAGATCTGCCTGCCTCTGCCTCCCGAGTGCTGGGATTAAAGGCGTGAGCCGCCACTGCCCGGCGCTACTCTCCTCTTAGCACTGGACTAACACAGGGCTCAGATGCCGTAGAAGATAAGCTCATAAATGAAATGAAATTCCCCCAGTGGATGATTGCTGTCTTTTGAAAAATATACATTAATTCTCTAAGAATTTCATATATGCATGCGATGTATTTGATCGCATTCACTGCCCTCCCCATACTCTTCCCCCCGGCTCCTCACAGATCTACTCAACACTCCTCCCAACTTTAGGCCCTTTCTGTAAAAATCAGATAATTCTTAATTGTATTTGTTACAGGTGTTGTTCATCTCAAAGACTCAATGAAGTCCTTTTTGCTGATTTATATGTTATCCTGCTATCTATCAGCAGAGCACCTGAAAATGAAAGTGGGATTAGCTAAAAGGCATCAGACTCTAGCAGGTCACTTCCTTTCTAAGCTACTTCAGTCTGACAGCGGTGGGTGGTAACTTGAAGATGCTCTGCCAGGGAGATAGTTCAGACACACCTAGTCCCAAGTGGTGGCCAAGCATATCATTCTCAGGTCTTTTTTACACTTGAAATTATATTACTAAAGGAAAAACTGGAAACTAAGGAAAGGCTGGTGGCCCTGACCTAGGAAATCACTTTAGTTTAAATAATAAGCAGCTTTAGTTGAGAGTCAATTATTCGAATAGTACAGAGCCTTTGTCTTGCGGATGCACCTGGGTTTTTGAAAAGGGGAAATGCTGTTACTCCAAGCTGAAAAGAGCTCAATGTTCCATTACTGTTAATTAATAAAATTCTCTGATTTTTTATATTGAAGGACCAGAGAATTGATAATTTAGTTCTGACACTGTTTTAGAGTATGCCATTTTCCATTTAATCAATAATGTAATTGGAAATGGTCTTGTTCTGGTACAGGAGCATGGTGGTGTTTGAAACTCTTATAGCCTGGTACATGGGCACTTAAAAAGTATCTGTTGGATTCATTATTATTATGTATACACTTTCTGACCATATACTCAGCTAGCTAACCCTCTCACAAGAAATAAGTTTTGGGGACCAGAGATACAGCTCTGTGGTTAAGGGCACTTGCTCTTGCAGAGGACCTGGGTTCCATTCTCAGAACTAATATGGTGGCTCACAGTCATCTCTTCTCCAGTTCCAAGGAATCCAACTCTCTTTTCTGGCCTCTGCGGACACCAGGTGCAGACATGGTGCACAGACATACAAAACATTCCTACTGGTAAAATAAATCAATCTTTTAAAAGAAGAGATGAATATTACTCAGGCTGAGGAGAAGACTCAGTGAGGAAAGTATTTGCCACATAAGCACGAGGGCCCAAAGCTGGATTCTCAGGACCCATCTAGAAGTCAAGCATGGTAGCATGTGCCTGAAATTCCAGAGCTGGGGGACAGCGGATAAAGAGAGATCCCCAAGGCTTGCTGACCAGCTAATCTGGACAACCAGTGAATTCCAAATTCAGTAAGAGATCCTATCTCAAAACTAAAGTGGAGAGCAAAGGAGAAAGACATGCCACATCAATCTCTTCCCATGTCTGTTCGCATATTCTCTTAGACACACATAAACATGCATGTGTGCACCACACACACAGACACAACGAAAATGGATGTTTTCATAGTACAAGCTTTTAACAAATAAAACAGGACTCTGATTTTCCTAGCCCCTCAGTGGGTCTAGGAAACAGAAGGTAACAATGGCCAAGACATACTGCTGCCAAAAAAACATGTCTTGCTGGCATCCTCAAAGGATGGGTGACGTATCAGCTACTAGGTCTTAGATTGATGAGCGACTTCGTAAGCTCAAGTGGTGTGTCTTTTTCTCCTTTCCCTGTCACTTCTCCACTCTCACTCGTTATTTTCTGGAGAGAGAATCTGGTCAGCTTTCACAATAATGGAAGTAATTGCTATTGTTCTGAATTCAGAAGAAGCACGGTATGACATGAAGGCACAGACATTAATTATTGGACAGCTCTATAGTCTGATGGATCACAAGAGAGTATCCTCTTTCAGGAGGAATGAGGTCTGCTTTTAAGGGTGTTTACTGCAGAGAGAGAGAGAGAGAGAGAGAGAGAGAGAGAGAGAGAGAGAGAGAGAGAGAGAGAGAGAGAATTCTAGTCCAGCTCATCAATAACAAATGCTCAGAATTAATTGATTCCCATTTGCCAAAGGAAAAATATTCTTACCAAGTAAACCAATTTACAAATGAGCAAACTGATTTCCACAGCCCTTTCTTTGTTTTAGATGCTCTCCACCCCTTTGTTTTAGTGGTAAGTAAAACAACTGGACCCAGGTGTTGAGCATTCTGCAGACAGAATGATCATCCTAATTTGTCTTTACTGACTGTTTATCAGAGATTTAATCTCTACCAAATTATCATTATACTGGTGTTTTGTAGCACTACATAATCTAGCTCTCTCACTTTGTACCCACAGAAATTTAAGCTAGACACAGTCATCCAAGTTAATGGCAGAGGCAGAAGTGAGACACAGGGCTCCTTTCTCTCCACCCACTACATCTTTAAACATCATGCATCCCATTAGTCATGACAGCTCATTTAGGCAACAAGTTTAGTTCCTTCTACTATACTTCTACCAAAGTAGAAAGCAGAAGGATTATGTATGTATGTATGTATGTATGTATGTATGCATGCATGTATGTATATCACTCTCCCTCTGTGTGTGTGTGTATGTGTACATATGTATCATGATATGTGTGTAGAGGTCAGAGAACTGTTCTCTCCTTTCACCTCTACATGAGTTCCTGGGAACTAACTCTGGTGCCTTTACCCACTGAGTCATCTCACTGACTCTGGTAGTATTGGATTTTAGATAAAGCCAAGGACCAAGGACTTCAATAACCTGTACTCTGCCTTGTGATACATACAAAATCAAAGTTCATATTTTTATATAATTGTTATTGGAAACACTGGCATTTCATAATAACTCTTTACTCTATAAGGGTGAGGATGATAATGATGACAATGGTAGCAATGTTTACTACACTTATTATTACCCTAAAAGAATAGTATCCCTATGGTAAAGAGGAGAAGACCTGGATCCAAAAGTAAAAGGCCTATCCAATTTCATATATCTAACAAGTTTGTGCTTTTAGACCCCAGGCTACCTTGCCTCCTGGAAGACCATGATTCCCTCAGACAGCTGATGTGTGTTATTGGTAAGCCTCTTCACACCCAAGTGCCTTCTCAGTGGTATTTATTCTACCTTCATTTTCTGGATGGATAAGCAATCAAGAAAGTCTATGGAATTCATGTCTGTAGTCTGATGGTGGTGTGGGCAACTTCGATGTCTCTCTGGGAGATGGCTTATAGCCTTTTACAATCGATGCCATGGTCCCGTCATTTCAATGGCTTAGCAGTGCGTGTTGCTGCTCCACAGTGTCCTGTGTGCAATGAGACTACTTTGTGATTTCCCTCAGGAAACGTGGACAGCTGCACATGAGCCATTGTGAGTGACGGTGCAGGAGCCAGCACCGTCTACACTCCAAAAGTCAGGCCTGACATCTTCACTGTTTAGTGGAACCTTCTAGCCTCTGCTCCGGAATTTTTTACTAAGAGCAACAGTCTAAACAGAGTTTAAGTCACGGAGCAAGATGTCTTTTCTTAGAGGTGGGAATCCGTCAAGAATAAACCCTGACTTGGGCAGTGGTGGCACATGCCTAATCCTCAGGAGGAAGAGACAGGCAGACCTCTGTGAGTTCGAGGCCAGCCTGGTCTACAGAGTGAGTTCAAGGACAAGGCTGTTACACAGAGAAAGCCTGCCTAGAAAAAACAAAAACAAACAAAAAATAATAAACCCTGTCACTAATTTAGTTGTAATTGAGATAAGGACTCAACTTTGTGACTGTGGACTTTAATGTGTTCTGTATCCATTAATGGACACTCAACAGTTAATGTAGCAAGTCAACCAACTGAGAAGGCTCTGATAGGACGTGTGTGTGTGTGTGTGTGTGTGTGTGTGTGTGTGTGTGTGTGTGTATTTCCAACTTAGTACAGTAGCCCTATGTCTTAGCAACAAGTTGACTGTAGGATGCATAAGCCAGCTTGTCTGTGTGGTTTTTAGTTCCTTTTGGGATGTGAGATGATCCGTGTGCCAGAAGACCTGGTTTCCCTCTCAACTTCAAAATGTCCTGGCTATGAAATCTGAAGTGGCATCACTCAACTTCTTCAAGAAAGACCTATGAGACCTATAATAGCTGTAGACTATTATACCCATATAAAGGAAAATGTGTGTTTTTCCATTTGTAATGAACCCTGAACTAGGATTGTCAATTAATTCAATGCCTAGATTTGAGAAAATCTAGGATCTAAACTTGCTAGTCCAGAAAGTTGTGCTTGTGTGTGGGAGGCTTCCTGGTTTCTTCTAAAACCAATAGTTCTCAGCCTGGGCTATGCTATCTCACTAGCAGGTATTTTTAATTTTCATGGACACTCTCTTAGTCACTGTTCTATTGCTGTGAAGATACACCATGACCAATGGAACACTTAGAAGAGCAAGCATTTAATTGGGGACTTGTTTATCGTCATGGTGAGGAGCATGGTGGCAAACAGGTAGGAATGGTGCTGGAGAAGTAGTTGAGAACTACATCCTGATCTTCAGAGAGAGACTGTGTCCCCAGCATGGATTTTTGAAACCACAAGGTCTACTCCCAATGACACAATTCCTCCAACAAGGAAACACCCCCTAATCCTTCTCAAATAGTGCCACTCCATGATGACTAAAACAGTCAAATACGTGGGCCATTCTTACTCAAACCACTACAGCACTGAGGAGAGAGAATGCACTAAGTATAGTACACTGTACAAAACAAGTCTTCAAAATAAGGCTTGTTCCCTGCATAATGCTAGGCACAGCCTCCTCCATTCACAAATGTGTGTTCAAAACTATGTGGTTCTCAGATTCCTAAAGCATCAGTTGATACAGGGAGAATTTACTCTTGGGCTTCTCCTGGAGGTGAGATCCATGCATGCTTTTATGAAATTTAAAACAACGAGGCTCCCAATCAGGGTTTTAAAATCACCCTTAGGGCTGACAATATGGCTCAGTGGATAGAGGCACCTTCTACCAATCAGGACAACCTGAATTCAACCCCAGGGACCCACATTATAGGAGAAAGTTGACTTCTAAAAGTTGTACTCTGGAGTTTACACACAGGTCATGACACATGTGGATTCCAACATATGTGAGTGCACATGTACACACACAAAAATAAATGTAAAAAAATTTTACAAAAAGATATTGAAATCAGTTTCTAAAAGCTTCTCCAATTTCAATAGGGTAAGAGTCCAAATAACTTAGCACAATGTGAGGCCTAAATTAAAGGTTTGGATCTAAAACCCAAAACAGTAGGTCATATTTCTGAAAAAATGCCTTCCGTACAGTTTATTGAAGAATTATTGGTTTGTGGGTTTTCCTTATGATGCATGGAGTTAGATAGAAAACTGAACCTTGGACCCCTTCCTTCTAGACACCAGTAGTGATCTAACAGTGGGACAGGCATAGACTTCAGAAGTTGTATATATAACATGTCACATGCTATAACATGCTATGAAGGGATTTCTGAAGAGACCAGAGAATAATCCACCTTCTCAGAAGACTTTACACTTGTTTTAAGGTTTGGGTGATTTGTACTCTCGGGTAGATAAGGGAGAAAGAAGACTGTTGAGGATATGGGGACTGTGGGAATGCTAGCTGTGTGGACTCAGGGGAAGCCTTGGGAATGTCAGGAGTCTAGAGAGAGTTGACTGAAACTGTGGTGGGTATCATGTAGCCCTAGGGTTGTTCTTTAAGTAGGGTGTTAAATAAGACTTCCAGGAACATCGCTAGAGCCAAATGTAAACACCAGTTTGCAGCAGACACCAGAGTCAAAGTCTAACATTAGAACCAGAAGAAACTTCAGTAGTCATCTAGGCCACCTCGTTTCCCCGTTTACAGCTGACGTTACTAAGATCTGGAGATTCTAAGTTACCCCAGGTCAGCTACAGTTAGCTCCAGTGTAAAGACTGGGCCTCGGTCCTCACTGCACCCAACCTGCTCTGCGGAGCCTTCAGGAGTCACCTTCATCACCTGAGCAGAATCCAGTGACACAGAACGGATTTTAAATACCAAAGAGGCTCTAAGCTTTCTACTGCTGACTATGAAGATATGGTTCCAGCCAGGCATGGTGGTGCACACCTTTAATCCCAGCACCAGGGGGGCAGAAGGCAGATCCCTGAGTCTGAGGACAACCTGGTCTACAGAGTGAGTGTCAGGGCTATGGAGAAACCCTGTGAAGAAAGAATGAGAGAAAGAAAGGGAGAGAGGAAGGGAAAGAGAGACAGAAGGAAAAAGAGAGAAAGAAAGGAAAGAAGGAAGGAAGGAGGAAGGAAGGAAGGAACGAAGGAAGGAAGGAACGAAAGAAAAAAGAAAAAGATGTTTCTTTCTCTACAGCTTAGAATAGATCAGGTCCCTGGCTATGCCCACATGAGAGCATTCTCTTCAGAAATGCTGACAAACAGCACACCAGCACGCTAGCATGCTTCTCTGCCCCCAGCTCGCATACCCTCCTCTGCTTCTTCACTTCAGACTGACAAGGATTACAGAGGCACAACCCGAACAGACGGCATCTTAATCTCTGATGATTCAATAAATAATATGCTGTCTGGGTTTGCGTATTGATAATCACAGTCCATTTTCTAGATGAGAGAGCCTTCAGAAAGATGAAGCAGCCTGTGCCTGAACACACCAGACACAGAATCGCAGATCCCAGAGCTCCAGTGCGATTTGTGACAGTTAAATTCCTCACTCATTGACATAATTCTAATAATTTATTCAAGTTTATGCTCTAAAATTTCTCTTCACAGTCAAGTCAGTCTGTGTACATTTGGGATTCTGAGATCATTTCTTTTCTTGCTTTGTTTCGTCCAACTTTAAGGCAGTCCATGTCCAATACAAATTACCTAACCTAACAAATTCACTTTACAAGATTAAGACCCAGAGAAGGGCAGTCATCTGCCCACGTTTTCATAGTTAAAGCAGGGTGGTAGCTAAAGTCCTTTTCCCCTAAGGGCAACACATTTCCCCCCAGAGCAAACTGCTTTAGCCCAGGCAGAGAAGCAACATTTCCTCAGTCTCAAAATGCTTCTCTCTCTTTCCCAACCCTCTCAGGACTGAGGCAAATGCCAACTGCGTGGTGTCCAGAGGTTCGTGCAGAACCTTGTCATAGTGCTTATGCCATTCTGTACCACTCCACCCATCACATAAAGAAGCTTGTTAGGAAAAGGCTTAGAATGTGTCTGATGCATTGAGTATGTAGGACCAAGGCCATGTATAACAGTGACCACAACAAAACAGTATACACAAAAAGAAAGAGGCCAGAGTCCACAAGGATCCAGAAAAGTTCACTCCAAGTTCATGGCAAGGTTATTAGACAAGTAGGGTAATTGAATAAAATGTAAGTCATGTAGTGGCCAAGAAAGAGAAACAAGATAACTCGAGTCTTCTCTGCTTTGGAAGCAAGATGATTTTACCTGAATTAACCAGCATAACATGTTTTGTTTATTATATACAAATTTATGCTGATAAAAATTTTCTGATCTGTAGCACTAATATCTTATGTCTAAATGACTTCTGGGGAATACTTTTTAAGGTAAATTTTAGATTGTATTTCAGTAAAGATTATATTGAAAAAAGAAGTCTTAGACAGAGAAGGGTATGAATGTTTTTAAATTAGCTTGTCTAGCAGGCAGAATTGTCTCAGAAACTTATGTACAAAAACTTGTCTCAATCGGTCTTTCCAAGAGTGATCTTCCCCAAACAGAAGCCAAGCATGCTTGCCAAGCCCTGGAGACTGACTTGTATATGACTATTGCTGACCTCACCACAAATGGGTGGTGTCATGGGCGCTGCCAAGGTTCTCCTCCTGGGGGTTGAAGTTGCAACACAATCTCAGAACTAATGGAGCTTCGTGGATAATCAGGAAGGATCCAAGAGGCTGGGCGCTTCCTGCAAGGAGACATCTCTTGCCCTTTGTGCTGTGTGTCCCAATTCAGAAGATACTGTGACTCTGAGCAAACTTGGGTCAAGCTTATCCTGTCAGACACCTGCACATGGGACCCTGACATTTGAAATTTAATATCAAAACCAGCCCTAGGCTGATAATGACTCATCTTCGAGATGCAGATGGAATTGACTCTCGTGTGGATTTTTAAAAACCAGACAACACTGTTACTTTAAAACAGGCCAAGTAACCATTCTGGCTGTTTCTATTTTGCCCCTGTGCTGACCAGTTATCCTGATCCCAAAAAGGAATAAGCTATGCAGACAGTCTGGGGCTGATTTTAGATTCTAGATTCCTAGTCATAGCACCTTTGACACACTTCCCAGTATCAGAATGCAGAGAGAGAAAATATCTGAATGAGTACAGACTACTGTGCCAGAAATAAATTCCTAATATAGACAACTGAAATATGCCACTATAGAGATTCACCATCAAAACAGAAGCAGACGTTTTTGCTTCAGTACAATCTTCTAGCCTAAGTGTACTCCAACCATCAGTTACAAATGAATACTATGATGCTATCACAGTGCTTGTAAGTCTAGTACCTGGGAGGCTAAGGCAGGAAGATTGTGAATCAGAAGTCAGCTTATACTGCATCATAAAATCTTCTTTAAATAAATACCTCACTGGCCAGTGGGATATTATGATGTCATCTCTTCCCGCATGAAACTTCACAACGGCAAGAAACTGAATATTCTTAGAGTCAAGGACAGTTAGCTATGTCATAATACTTCTGATAATCTTAGCAATTACATTTACATTTACTCATTTCATCTCTGAAATAGATATTGCTGTTTCCATTCACAAAATAGAGTATCAGAGAGTTTAAATGATTAGGGTAAGGTCTCACAGTCCATGAATTAGGGTCAAATGCATGCCACAGCCTCCCCAGCTATCCTTCCCATCCTTGGTTTTGAATTCTCTCCGAAACAGTTCACTCCTACTGTAGCTTACTGAGTACATGAGAAAAAAAGTTTATTATTACCTCAGCAGAGAATCACACCAAGATTCAGTGTGAAACTTTGAGGGAGCTGGTCACATCGCCTCTGTAGTCAAGACGCAGAGAGGTGGCTCTCTTGCTCACCCACTCCACTGTGTGCAGTCCAGGATTCCCCTATTGGAGAATATTTGGTTTCCACCCACAATTAAGATGGACCTTCTGCATCATTTAACACACTCAATATAATCCCCACAACCATGCCCAGAGGTCCATCTCCTGAGTGATCCTAGTTGACAATCAGCATAACATCAAGGCAAGAGACTAGAGAAATTTGGGCCAACAAGTACAGGAGAGGAGAGAAATTACATTCTTTCTGCAGTGCCTTTCCTTAACGGGAGGCACCAGTAGAAGGCTGAGATCGCCTGCTGGGCAGTGTAAAGGGAATACGCTTGTTATTGCCCCAGTCAAAGCTTTGCCAGTGTCTTGGAAAAGTGCACATGAATAATGGGTAAATGGCCAGCCCTTCTCAGTGTCCAATCATTCCATTTGTTGCCAATTTCCAGAACACATATGCGAGGCCACCATCATGAAGCCATTAACTAATGGATTTTCCCTTACCATGCCCGGAGGTCTAATTTGTAAACAAGAGCCACATTGGGACTTTCAAGGTGATTTTCTCTTCGGGCAAGGCACATCAAAGCTTTTCCTCCCTTAAGACCAAAAACAAACAAAAATCAAAAGGAATCACTGTCAAGAGAAAATAAGGTCATTTCCAGCCTGAACACACACAGCTCAGTGCTCACATAGGGCCAGGGTCTAGTGAGGAAGTCAGATGATATAAATCCCAGGGGACTAAGACACTGTTTGTAGTGTGTCTGTGATGCATCACTCAAGATCATCTTCTTGGACTCACTTAAAATGCTAAAGCTAAACTCTCAAGCGATTTCATTTCCTTTCTTAAAGATATTTTACTTTTAATTGTGTGCATGCATATGCGACTGAGTATGGGCATATGCTTGTAAGTACAGGTGCCCATAGAGGCCAAAAGGGGGCGTCAGAGTCTCAGAAGCTGGAGTTATGGGCATTTGTGAGCTACACCAGTGCTTGGAACGGAGCTCAGGCCTTCTGCAAGAGCAGTGCCTGCACTTACACACGGAGACATCTCTCCACTCCTCAGTTTCACTTTTTATAAGCTACAGTGCAGCATTTGCCAGAATTTGGTGAGGTGTCAGATGCTTGCCAGAATTTTATTCAGAGAAGTGTTTCATGACAAACTCAGTGCTCTAACACTAATAAAACACACATCTCCTGATCATTGAATTCTGACTGAGGTGGTAAGTCTGGAAGCACATCCGGGAGGGCTTGGGACTGGAGGTGACAGCAGACTTTGACAAAAGTGAATGAGGTACATCTTGAAAGAAGGCAGAGGAGAGAGCCTGGGAATGATCAGGTCAGAAGAGTCAACTGAAAAAATTTGTAATAGAAAGAACATTTCCCATTTTGTAGGACTAGAGGTCACTGTGTCTGTGATGGACAGTGGTGGTTCACTTACCCACGTGTTTGAGAAGAGCCCCAAGGTTGTCAGAAAGCTAAAGACAACATGCCCCTCTATCATTGACTTTAGAAGGAGGCCCCCTTTCTCTCTCATCTCAGGGGCCACTTTACTTACAAGGGAGTTGGAAAGGATGAACAGAGCTTCAAAGGGAGAAAAAGAAAACAGAGTTTGGCATACCTAGAAGCAAGAAGGTTTAATACTAAATACTAAAAAGGCAGAGCTGGGTAGGGGTTCCATCTTAGCCCTCCAGTAAGGAGGGACTGACCTCACAGACTCCAGAATCCTTTGTCTCCCTGGTCCTATGATTACCCATCTGCAGGACAGGAAGATAGCCATATGTCTCAGCTCTTTCCAGCTGGGAAGCAGCAAATTGTTAACTTAAAGATGCATTTTTCTGGACCATGTTCCGTTCATCTCAGTTCCAGCATTGCCAGAGCATCGAGGGACTAGCTTTTTCCATTTACATTTCTACTCTTCGTTTCCTGCTTTTTTTTCTTTTCCTTCTCACTACAGTATGTTCCCCCTCTTCTGTGTTCTTCATTTTCTAGCAATAGCAGGGAAGGGGCTACTTCATCAAGACAAGAACTGAGACCTGTGTTATCCACAGGACGAAGAGGCATGAAGGCCTAGCAAGGAAAACTGAACTCCCCTCACTTGTGACTTAATTTTTAAAACACCCTTTCCTTTAGCAAGCTGCAGGTTACCAGATAGACTGTATGGCTCTTCTCATTACCTGGAATCCTACCAAGATGACTACTGTTACTCCCTTTTTCTAGGAAAAGAGGGAATGCTGCATGCAAGTCTTAGTCTAGGTGTACTTGAAAATAAGCACCACCCACATGCACACATGCACAGACCAGTCCCTGGCCCCTTTCTGCAGTGGCCCTGTCTAACTTTGGCCTGCTCAGATTCGGCAGATCAGAGGAAACATGGCTCCTCGTTCTTAAGGAAAGGGCCAGACTCTTCTGTTCCCTGATCCACAATGGCACTGAGAGCCCTCTCATCCTTGCCTCGCTCATCTGCCCTGGGGCCAAGCTCAGGCAGGGTCTCCCCAGCCCTCCTGCCCTTCTCCATTTTACCCCCAGCTGCACTCTCCCACACAGTGCTTGGACACCTGTCTTCCTTCTTATGCCAGCCTGGTTCTCTCCTGCTGCCCACATTGTAAAGGAGTCTAGAGGTTTCCTCTTGACAGTCTAAGATTCCACAGGGAGAAACAGATTATTGAATTTCAAGGAATCCTTAAACTAAATAAAACATTGCACTTGGTTCCTGAGATAGGTCAATGGAAACAAGAACCTATGAGTAGCCCAGTCTGGCAAGATGGGGAAAGAGTGCATTGCTGAGCAAGAACTTCTCAAAGTACAAGTTGCAGTAAATTAGGGTCAGCCTGGTCACCTAAAACAATGGCAATAATATTGGTGTCTGTACTCGTTTCACTTCGGTTGCTGTGATAAATGCCCCGATAGAAGCAGGTTTATTTCAGCTCACAGTTCCAGGTCAGGGTCCATCACAGTGGGGAAGTCTCAGGCACAGGAGCTTGACATATGGCAGTCAAGAGCAGCTAGCGAATGCATGCGTGTTTAGTGTCACCTAGCTCTCTCCAGCCAGCTGTCTAGGGCCCCAAACCAAGGAACAATGCCGCCCGTTCTTGGACTAGGTCTTTCTACACCAACTAATGATCAAGACAATGCCCCCACAGACTTGGCCAACCTAATCTAGACAAGCACTCACCGGAAGTCTTCCCAGGGGTTTCTAGGTTGTGTCAAATAAAAAATTAAACTAACCATCCCAATGTCTTAATCTAGAATGTATCAGGAATTTCATACCCATTAACATGAATTGGGGCAATGACCCTACAGGGTAGGAATTATCACCCTCAGTTTTCAGACAAGGAAACTGTGACTGGCGGGCAGGGGAAGAAGATCTGTAACCAGGAAGGCAAGGCCAAAGATCTGGCTTCAGAAACTGTATAGGCCGAAAACACAAATGTCATAAAACAAGACCTAAACTAGCCAACCAGAGGAAGATCCCTGCCTCTGGAATTCCAGGACTACTGCCTCTAACCAGCAGAGTGACCCTACACACATTGTGTTTATGTCTCCTTTTCTGTGAAATGAGATCACCAGACCTGACTCCGAGCACATCTTCTGGGCCTCTGTTTCCTGTGTATGAAATGAGACTGTCAAATCTAATTATTCCTTTCAGTCCAGAACCCAAGAGTATGTGGTCCATTCCCTCTGAGCCTCCTCCACAGGGCCAGCAGCTATCCTCAGCACACCAGATTTCTAACAGGAAAAGCCATTTCACACTGTTGGAAATGACTCAGAACTAATTCTGCTCTCCAGAGAGAACCTGTCCTTCCTATGGCTGTGATTACCCACGGCTCGGGCCAACTTAGAAGACACCCACTGCCTTTTATTCCTCTGCCCCTCGATGGCACTCCGATGTCATTTGAGGGGGAAAGGCTGTGCTCATTACTCTTCACTTGTGTGTTTAAATGTCAAGAAAGATTACCACACTCACACAAACCTTTCACACAAGAACCTATTATAAGACCATGTGAATGATAGACTGGGCTAGAATTATCAACAGTCAGGGGATTCTCCACTTAATAAAGGGAATCCCCTGGATTCCTACCCATCATGGGCTGTTATGGAGACAATAACAGAGCTTATACACTGGAAACGGTCCTGATAAATGCAACTGAAAGCCAGGGACAGCAGGTGGTATTTAATGTAGAAATATGATGATCTATTTGCAAAAGCTTGCATTATGCACAGACTCAGAAGTGGTGTTTGTTGAACTAATGCCTGCACATCTTTTGTGCAGCAAAAGGTTCACAGTAGAAATCTATTGGGCACACAAAGTGGCAAGAGAGAGGAAGGAGGGAGAAACGATGTAAAAGTGAGCATTTCTGCTTACAGAAGCATCAATGTGGCATGACGCCTTTTTTAAATGGAACGGTATTGAGAGAAGACAGAATGACATCTGATAGAACTCTTTGCATTAAACAATCAAAAAGCTACCTGTAAGTCATCTAGTGTTTTAGCATGGTGTGACATGTCGAAGAGATATCTGCACTCTCGTGTTCACTGCCGCTCTGCCCACAGCAACCAAGAGACAGAAATAACCCAAGTCGATGGAAATAATTCCATCAACTGAGGCATGACACGTAAAATACGGACCACGTGCAACTGAGAAGTCTTCACACATAAGAAGAGTGAGATCCTGCCGCTTGCAGCAACACGGCTTGGGCTGTAGGTGACTGTGTGACATGGAAGATGTCAGACCCAGAAAGATGAGCCTATGTGCTCTCTCTCATTATGGAGACTTGATTGATCTCAGGAAATAAAGAAATTCTAAGAAGATGAGTGTTAGACAGTGGTTGCCAGAAGCTGGAGAGGACCACAGAGGAGAGGCAGGGGTGCTGAGCAGTGGGTGTGAAGTCAGAGTTAAGAGTACAGATTTGTGCAGTGCTGTTGAATTGGGTGCTTAAAGGCATGAATGAAGGTGCTTGCCACCACGCCTGCTGACCTGGGTTCAGCCCCCCAGAGCCCACAGGATGGAAGAAGTGCCCTCCAACCTCCATATAACTGTAAAAAATTAAATAAAGACTAGGGAAATAATTTGAATGTTTTCACTATAAGCAAATGATAACTGTTTGAAAGCTACATATAGTTAATCAGATTCAAACATTAAACACTGTACACATGCATTAAAATAGCCAAGTAGCCCGTGACCAGGTATAATTTGTTTTTTGCATCAAGTAAAAATAAGTTGAAAAAATATCAACAGGGACTCTTTGGCCAATATTTTAACTATTAAAGGGGGTGTAACAAATGAAAACAATGTTTCTTATTTCTATTTTCCCCACTTTTTGAGGGGTGGCTGAGGATCAAACCCTGGACTCAAGGCCTTCTTTGCCACTGAGTTACAGCCCCAGCTTAGAAACACATCTCCAGCAAAGCTGAACAGTGCTTGGATAGTGCTTTCCCAGGGAGGATCTGAAAGTCTTGTCACCGTCTTTGTGGTTTAATAATCCAGAACCCCTCAGTAGAGAGCACCTTACTGAGGACTAGGAAGTCATAAGAAGGGGATTGTGTTCCTGTCTCTAACAGTGTTTGATTCCCTTTGGTTATAATGACGCATCGAGTGAGGCTGGAATCCTTCTTAATAAAGCCAGCCACAGTGGGGCCTCCCAAATTCACGATGATAGGGAGACAGAGAAAGATAGAGATCTGTCACTGCCGGTTCAGTTTGCTTGCTTTGTGTGCAGTTAGTTATTGCTGTATGCGTGTGATTATAGGGGTCACGCATGGGGTGGCACACCTGTGGGGTTCAGAGGACAGCATTCAGGAATCACTTCTCTCTTTGCATCACAGGATCCGGGGACGCAACTCAGGTCATCTGGCTTGCACTAAACACACTTTTGAGTCATATTGCCGGCCCATATTTGCCTGCTGTTAAACCCACTCGCTGTAATTAGTAATTTTTTTTGATGAATGAACCTTCATTAGAAGATGATAAATTAAAATCCCTTTCCTGAATAATGAAAACTATTGGGTGTTTAGGTTGAACATAAACTTGCCAGAGGAAAAATTAATGAGCCAGTGTATACCCTGTGTATACACTATTGCTTACGTGAAAATAATTTAAAAGGTGTAATAGCAGGCACATCAAGGTGAAACACTGCGGGTCTCTCCTAGCTTGTTAGATGTTCAACAATGGCAGTCATCACTTACACAGCACCAGAGATCTTAAACAATGGTGGTCATCACTTACACAGTAACAGAGATCTTAAACAATGGTGGTCATCACTTACACGGCACCAGAGATCTTAAACAAGGAGCATGGTATTTCTGAAATTCATTAGTCGTGATGATTGACAGAAACACATCTTTTCTGGCGCCCAGAAGATAATGCTGTGATCATTAAGAAATCAGTTCTAATTAAGTAACAATCCCCTTTTTTAAAGAGAAAATAATTACAGCTCCTAAGATCATCCCTGATAGCTAATGTAAGTTTGACTTCAAGGGGAATTTAGCTGGGGTAATGCTTTTAAGTCATTCATTTCTTATGAAAGTACTAGTGGGAACTTTATTCATGAACAAAAAAGGAAAAACAAAAACTTAGCTCTCTGAAGGGTGAAAATGCCTTTGAAATAAGTAATGTAACATCTAAGTGGGTCTTCTGTGCATGCTAACACTGGCAATCCGTAGGAACATATTAACTTGCAGGGTTTTGTTTCTAAAGGGTACAGTTCAGGGTGCAGTGTCTGCCACTTGTGGAAATCCATGTATGTACAGTGTACACATATATTCACGTGGGTGTGTGCACATGTGCATGTAGGTGTGCATACACATATGTGTGTGTGAATGCGGAGGTCATGGGTCTCTCACTGAATCTGGAGCTCTGCGTTTCAGGAATCCACCTGTCTCCTCTCCACTCCCCAGTTCTGGGGTAACACACACACAGACACACACACACACACACACACACGCACACACACGCACACACACACGCACACACACACGCGCGCGCGCACGCACGCATGCACGCACACAGTGCCTGGATTTTTTGTGGATATTAGGAATCCAAAATCAGGCTCTGTACTTGCTAAACAGGTGCTTTACCAAGGGAGTCACTTGTAGATTTTAAGGGGGTTTTCTGTATAATGGAACTCCTATATAAACCTCTCAGACAGTCACTAGACCTGGAAGTTCCTAGCATGGAAATCGGCAGCTCACATCCTTTAGTTGAGCAAGGTCACACACAGAGACGACTGTTTATACCAGGAATAAGCACTATTATAAGAGGAAAGAATTACTACCCCTTCTGTTTTGGTATAAAGAGAAGCTTAAACAAGCCAATTTCATACCATAACCTTATATTTACAGCCAGGCCAAAAGAAAAAGAAAAAGAGCCCTATTATTGAAATACAACTTTGTAATTCTCCATGCAGAATGTCATTGTGGGAAAAACATCATGTTTGGTTCAGTCAGATGACATTTCTCATATGAAGTGGGTGTGTTTCCTATTTGAATCTCAGCCACACAAATCTACTTACTGAGCTGCTCAAATCTACCGTGGTGATATGAAAATAAAACTGGCTATTTGCCCAGACACCTCAGTGTATAAAATACGGAGAGTCAACTGGAGACTTAAAACCTGAGAGTCTAAGGTCTAAAAGGGAATTGGGGTAATCAGCCCCTTCTGCTTGCTCTTCAGGGGTGTGCTGCTGCTGCTGCTGCTGCTGCTGCTGCTGCTGCTGCTGCTGCTGCTGCTGCTTGAGATGGGAGTCTCACTCTGTTGCTTGCGCATCCTGACCCTCACCGTGTAATCCAGGCTTGTCTCTAACTTGCAGCAGTCCTCTGCCTCATAAGTGCTAGGTTACAGTTGTCACCACCAAGCCAGTTCCAAGTGTTCTCTGGAGCTGTGCACGTGCAGCTTTCCATTGATTTCACACAGGACAGGGAACAGCTCGGACACCCGGAGCTTCTGAGTTCCAGATGCCTCTGCCCCCAGTGTGCAATACAAGCCAATGGTCCCTGTGGTAGCCAGAGTCATGTTAGCAACACAGCAGCCACGCCCTTGCTTTGGGGTTCAGAGGCTTGAGTCTGTCTCTAGACCACGAAGGCGTCCAGTGGGACCAAGGGACTAGAATTCAATATCCTTGATTCTCCACAATAACTATAAACTGTTTACTGGGACTTGCTACATGCTCTGATTCTCTAAGCCTTTTCTAACGACCGTCTTATTTAATTAAGACAATGTCTACTAGGAAGGCATTGTCATCCCAGTTTACAAAAGGAAGAATGGCAAACTGATGCGTGGGAGTTAAGCAACACAGCCACACACCTGGAGGGTGACAGGGCTGGGATTTGATTGGAGGAAGTTAGGCACCAGCGGGAACCAGTAAAGTCGGATCTTTTAAGGTTTGATTAATGGGGCTGAACCTCTCTCTCTAGGTTACAAAATTTGGTGCTTCTATGTGCACTCTTTCTGAGAGCTGGTATAGAATTGTACAACTTAGCATCAGTGCATGCTGGCTGAACACTTCCTGACCTGAAGTCGTCCTATATAATGCAAAGGGGCCATTAGAATCAGGAACGGTATCACACACCTGCAAGTTTTAGGTCACCCTGGACTGCAGAGTGAGTCCGAGGCCAGCCTGTAACACACAGCAAACCATGTCTCAAGGACAAACAGGGCCAATGAGGTGGCTCATTGATTAAAGGCCCCTGCTGTCGTGACGCATTCGATGATCTATTGTATGATAAGAGAAAACTGCTTCTTGAAAATTGCCCTCTGATTCCACATAACCACAGTGACATGTGTGTGCACCCACACACAAACACACACATAATACAACATCAATTTTAAAATGTAATAAAAAAACTTTAAAGCAAAGTTCGATTTGGGATTTATTTAGGTCTTGATTTTTGGTTTGGTTTGGTTTGGTTTTAGCACTTTCAGAGTTAGTGCTAGGCACTTCAGGCTTTATGTGACATATTTGCTCACAATCCTGTCTGTAAGGAAGCTGGCCCCTTAAAGCACATGTGAGAAAAATGAAAGATTAAGGATGTGGAGAGACTTGGTCATAGAACTACTAAGAGGCAGAAGTCAGCATTTCTCATGGATATGCCTTGTCCCGGGCAGCATGTTAGCACTATAGGAGTAAGGTGATACTCCTGCCACCTGGTTTATTAACTTCTGGGAAAGTTAATAAAAAGATTCACATTGAAGATGCCTCATTCCATCCCAGGTGCTCAGAATAATCTTGAGGGCCCAGACTAAAGGAACCAGGAAAAAACATGGCAAACAGTCCAGAGAATGATCTGCCCTTTCTCCTGGGATAACCAGCAAGGGTCTAGACAATGCCTGAGAGCAGAGATGCATGTTCCTTCATGCTGGCCGAATCCTCCTCAGTCACACACTTCCCTCCTCTGCTGGACCTTGCTTTCCTCTTTTGCAGCCTGTACCAAGACTCAGCAGGACTGCCAAACTGTGCAGCACTACTGGACTCAAAAACTGAGCTGCACAATGTGACGGGTGACTTACCTAATAACACACCACGTGAAAATGACCTATACCCAGCAAAGGAATCAACTAACTCATCTTCTCCTCCACCAATGGCAGAGAATTACCACAGACATACACCTGGAAGAGCAAAGTGCCACCACCCACATGGAAACTACCAGGAAGGAGAATAAAAGACATGGAGGCCCCCAGCCCCTCCCTCTGACTAAGCAGAACTCAGAAAGATATCAGGGTAGGGGTTTCCAATATCAGCACAATGGCCTCTTGAACATTATTCTTTAATTTACAAGATGCCCCAGTGGGCATTATTTGCCCCTGTGTCTAGATGCTGCTACTACAATCATCCACTGGATGGATGCCAAAAACCTGGGTACCCACACTCCTTAACAAAAATCATGGAGCTGAGGAGATGACTCAGCAGGACAGAATTTGAATCCCCAGAACCCATGCAAAGGCCAGGTGTGCATGGCGGCAAGCCTGAAATTCCAGGACATAAAAGATGGACACAAGATTCCAAGAACAAGCTGGCTATCAAGACTAGCCCAGTTGACAAGTTCTGGGTCCAAGTGAGAGACTCTGCCTCAACGTATAAGTGAATGAGTGAGGAAGATACCCATGCTGGATTCTAACCTCCACATGCACAGGTATCCCCACACAGACCAGCCCCCACACAAGACAAAAGAATCCCTGCCAGAGCTGTTGTAATAATATATATACCTGTAGTCCCAGAACTGGAGAGGCTGAGAAGGAAGGAAGGAAGGCAAGTTTGATGCCAGCCTCAGCCATATAATAGTGAATACACACACACACACACACACACACACACACACACGCCTAATTAACACATCAGTTCAACTCTTTTGGGATCACCCAGGGCATGCATTGCTTAAGTGATTTACTGAAATGTGCCTCATTATAATAATGGTGACAACTGAAATCATCCTTATGTAAGAAGTCTTACACACATTATCCCATTTAGGCTTCCCTCCAATTCTGAAAGTAGGCAGATCTCATAGAAAATCAAATATTCCAAACGTGCTGCCCCAGTTCATGAGGAGGAAGATGAAGCAGGGCTAAGGAAAGGTTCAGACACAGACTCCCCACCGTGCTATGCTGCCTCTGAACTGAGCATTCTCAGGTCTTCACAAGCCCTATGAGAACTCACTTACACTTATTGGACTGTGACATAGCTATTTATAAAAATCATGACTCGGATACATCTTAGCTCAGGTCTGAACTGGCGTGCACGCATGCACATGTGCGGGCACGCATGCACACACACACACACACACACACACAAGACAGACAGACTGATAGAATTTAATTTCTAAAATGTGATATCATTCTATATCTGTATTTTCCCCCATCTAACATGGGGAAAAAGTGAGGCCTAGATAAATAAACTGTTAATTCAACTAATATTTATAGTGTCTGACATGGTGGAACTCTGTGCCATAAATAGCTAACAAGCAATGATTTTCCAAAGTGCTTAGCAACCTGTTGAGAGACAAGTTTCCATCAGGGCATCTTAAGTGAGGTTGGAGAGGTAGAGACGGTTGAGGGTGGAACTTCATTTTTTGTGTATCAGCACTGGTGCCATTTTGCAATGTGAGTTTTCTTTCCCACCAGCCTGGTCCCACAGTTGTGTCAGCTCCAAATAATGCACAGAGACTTATATTAATTACAGTACTGTTGGGCGTTGGCTTAGGCTTCCTATTGGCTAGCTCTGTCTTAATTATTAACCCATAACTACTAATAAATGTATTTCCACGTGGTCTTGGCTTACTGGGGAATGCCAGACCTGCAAATCCTTTGCCTGCTACATGATGACTGCTCAGCGCCTTTGCAGAGAACGATTTCCTGTTTGTCTCTACTTATATCCTCTTTCTGCCCAGCTACGTCACTTCCTGTCTGTCTATACAGACCTCCAGAGGTCTATGGCTAGCTAGTGGCAAGCTCCATTCTCTGACCCCACCCCACCCCAGACAGGCTTTATTTGTGCAAGAAAGACATCATCACATGTCAGGGCATTGTGCAAGGCTCCTGAGCAAGAGTAGCCAGGCTAGGTTCAGAAGGTACATTTAACATGGGCAGAGAAAGGGGAGAAATAGACTGGACACAGAGGCTTTCTGCCAAAATTAAACAGAGGCAGAGGGGAAAACATCGAATTAATTAACTCCTTGCAAAAACCACGGGCCTCAACTTAATGATCCAGAAGCTGGCTTCTGAGTCCTGCTTGATTTCATTCCAGCCCTTCTGAATTGCATTACTGACGTCGTGGCAGTGCAGCTGAAGACACAACATAATCATGGTTCTAATTGCTCCTAACCATGCCCCACACCATCCCTGGACAAAGAATGGCTGGTGAGCCTCCTGGGTCTCTTGTGTGCCCCTTGTTTTTGCTGTCTAACTTAGCTCTGAAATTTGCAGTTTTCCCTAACAGGTGAAGATCAGAGTCACACCAAAGAGGAATTCAAAAGTACTAGAAACATGCACACAAAAAGAGTCACTGTGTCACCCGTTGGCTTCATGATGATGAACATCACTTTCTTTCAATCGCAGGTCTTAGGATCCTTCCAATAAGCATCTGTGAGATATTATAAGGGAAGAATCAGACCACTTGCTTCTTATGCAAATGAAGTTTCACAGTGCCTTGGGCACTAGAGTTGTATGTACCAGGAGGGTTGGTGGCCATCCATGGTGGACTCAAGGACAAGTGTCTGCAAGGACACTCGTTATGTGACATGGTTGTTCTTGGTTGTCAACTTGACTTCATGTGGAATTAATGAAAACCCAAGCAGCTGGGCAAACCTGTGAGGGATTTGTCTTATTTGAATCATTTGAAGTGGGAGGATCCACTTTAATCAGAACTTTTGAGGTGGGAAGACACGCCTTTAATCTGGCCCACACTCTCTCCTGGCAGCCTATGTGAGGACATGGAATGAGGACTCTTGCTCTCTGCCTGCTTGTTTGCTCTCCTGTTGTAGCAAGAATAATATAAACCCAGAGATAGATATTGGGGTTCAAGCAAAGCAGCCAAGCCCCTAGAGAGTTCTTTCCTCTACCAAGACTCAGACCAAAGGGGGCAATCCTGTCCTCAGAGTGACTGCAGACTGCAGTGCTCTCCACCAAAGCTCAGACTGCACTGAGACTGCACTGAGCTCCCACCTTATATTCCTCTCTAGTGCTGGGATTAAAGGCATGTCGTCCCAAGTGCTGGGATCAAAGGTGTGAGCTCTGTTTCTCTTTTAGACTGATTCACTCTCCTGTAGCCCAGGGTGGCCTTGAACTCACAGAGATCTATCAGCCTCTGTCTTCCGAGTACTGGGATTAAAGGTGTGGCCACCACTCCCTGACCTCTATGGCTATCTAGTGGCTTAGTGTGTGTGTGTGTGTGTGTGTGTGTGTGTGTGTGTGTGTGTGTGTGTGTGTCTAACTAGTGGCTTAGCTCTGCACTCTGGTCGCCAGGCAAGCTTTATTTGTTAGGTTACAGTCAATATGTTACTACATCCTGGCAAGTCCATTCCTTCACTACATTGGAACCTACTTCTTCAGGAATTGGGTATCTACAGTAAAGACTAGCCGAGATATCCAAACACAATTCTTGGACCTTCTGTTGATAGACAGACATTGTTGAAGTAGCTAAATCACAGCCTGTAAGTCATTCTAATAAATCCTCTTTCTTGATAGATGATTGATTGATATGATAGATATAAATGATAGATATATGGATAGACAGACCGATAGATAGCATCATTTCTCTTCTTCTAAAGAACCCTGACTAATACATTATGTAAATGAAGCAGCTACCACAGGGCAAGCTTGCTCGCCCACCAGTCCTCATTTCAGAGACCTGTGCACGATTAAGTTGCTATAAGTTCTAGGGCATCTTCATGTCTTATTAGTCTCTGCTCATCCTCCAGCAGACACCATCACTGCTGTTAGGTATCTCACAGAGGGGATTTGAATTTTAAACCATCTCTCCCTTATGAAAATGTCTATCCTCTGTAACATTTTGTGTTGTAGCTGAATGATGGTGGGGACAATGATGGTGATGGTTGTGATGGTATTGATGCTGGTGATGATGATGATGATGGTGGTGATAACGATGGGGGGAGTTGTGATGCTGTTGATGGTTTTGAAGCTGGTGGTGATGATGATAGGGAGGGTTGTGGTGTTGTTGATGCTGGTGGTGATGGTGATGGTAATAGTGATGGTGGTGGTGGTGATTAAATGACATGATGGTGGTGATAATGATGATGTTTTCAGCTGGAGACTTCCTTCCTGAAATTATGCTTATGGGCTGTCTATTTTCTAAAAGAAAGGCTTAGAAATTGTCTATGTAGACACATAAAAATTAACTCAAATGCCTAAACATAAAACTAAAACTGAAAAAATGCTTAGAAAGAAGCATAGGCTTAAACCTGCATGATCCTGAATTAGGCAAACAAGGTCAATAAACAATCAATGAAAATAATAGGTAAACTGTACAAGCATAGGATTTTTAAAAACTGAATCACAAATGAAACCATCAAAAAAGGTAAGAAGACAAACCTCATAATGAAAGAAAAGAATGCTGCATCTCAAATATAGAATCGATTGTCATTACCCAACAATACAATGAGTGACAAACAACCCAGTTTTGAAATGGACAGAAAATTTGAATAAAAATTTCTTCAAAAATGTATGTTAAGTGGCAAATAAACACACATGGGAAAGAACTCAAGAGCATTAGTCATTAGGAAGAGGAAAATCACAGCCACCATTAGAAAACACTTCACACCCACCAGGGTGATTATAATTAAAACATTAAATAATAACAATTATTAAGGAAGAAATGGAAAAACTGTAAAATTGTGCTGCTGCCTTGAAGCACAGTTTGACAGTTCCTCAATCTGTTAAACATAGAATTGCCATATGACCCAGCAATTCCACTCCTGGTTTATAGCCAAGAAATTTTAAAATAGAAATCCAGGGTCTGGAGTGATGGCTCACTTGCTGTTCTTACAGAGGATAAGTTTTGTTCCCAACTTCTTCCATCTATTAAGCCACTCACAATGACCTATAACTCCATCTCCAGGGAATGTGATATCCTCTTCCAGCCTTTGAGGACACAGCACACATACACATGTCACATAGAGACACATAAATAATCAAGTAAATCTTAAAAACATAAAAGTCCACACAAAAACTGTAAAAATATTCACAAGAATAGTGTTATGAATAGTAACTCACATCTCATTATGAATAATAAGTGAGACAGTGAAGACGATACCAACTAATGAATAGACCAACAGAATACAGTAAATCCATTTAATGGACCTTAGCCATAAAAAGAAATGAACTCCTGGTTCACAATTAAATATGTATGAACTGGATGGTCATTTTGGTGAGTGAAAGAACCCAGATCCAAAGGCCACATTATTTACTATTGTATTTATGTGGAATGTTTTTAAAATAGGCAAATCCATAAATGCAGAAGTAGATTAGTGGTTAGACAATTGGGGGAAGGAGTAATGGGTATCTATCTGCTTAGAAGTATGGGTTTCCTTCGCAGGCAATAAAGATATTCTAAAATTAGATATAGCAACCATAACACACCTCTTTGAATATACCAAGAGGTGGATTACGCACTTCAAAAGAAGTATATTTGGGGCTGGGAGATGGATCTGTGGGCCACACACGAATGAGGGCCTATGTTTGGATCCTCAGAATCCACACAAAACCAACAAAGTAGCTCACCTGGGTCGTGTGTGTGCATGCAACACACACAGAGAGAGAGAGAGAGAGAGAGAGAGAGAGAGAGAGAGAGATTTTGCCAAGTATACTTCAACCTAAAATTTTGTGTTTGCTGAATGAATGTAACAACTAACATGCAAATCAAAAGAAGGGCTACACTGGGCTTAGTTTGGAAATTTACAATTACTTACTATTTCAGAAAAATATTTTACCCACAAGCCATTGCAGTAGCATTTGAGCCACCAACAACCCACACCTTAAGTGATCAAGTTAAGGTACTTCATTATATCATGTTTGAGTATTTACAGCTTGGAGAGCATGTTTATTATAAATTAGTTGCCTGCTAGTGTTGGGTGATATTTTGATTGTGTTCTGATAAATAAAGCTTGCTTGGAGTCAAGGGAAGAGCCATCCACTAGCTGGCCAAAATTAACCATAGAGGTTTGGAGGAGATAGGAAATAATAAGGAGAGGCTGAGAGAGGATCTGGGCCCTTTTGGACAGAGGAATGGAAGACATAGGAGGACTGGTGGCTGCTCCCTGCCTCTCACATCTTTCAGGTTCTTACCCTGCTGTTTGACTCCTGATGTTTTACTGATAAAGATTAATTAGATTAACACTTCATCTGGCACCCAATGTAGGGCACCATATCCTGTGACAATCACCTGCTCCCAAATAATCATTCAGAGGCTTAATATAAATTATAAATGCTCAGCCAGTAGCTCAGACTTACTACTAACTAGCTCTTAACGTTCTAAGTTAACCCACATTCCTTATTTACCCTCTGCCATGTGTGGTACCTTTATTAACATGGCACAGTCATCTCCTGCTCCCTCTGCATCTGCTGGCTGCTCCTCAGACTCCACCCTTCCTCATCCCATCATTCTCAGTTTGGCTTTCCTTTCTATCTTTATCCTGTTCAGCTATTGGCCAGTGAACTTGTTTATTGAACCAATCACAGTGAAATGTATTCACACACTATACAGAAGGATTATTCCCCCAGCAGGCTGGTCTGTAATGGACCATATTGAGTTGTCTCAGTTAATGACTGAGGGTAGGTTATATTATCTACATGTTTTACTTCAGAGTAGGGATGCCCATCCCATGCTTAGTGCCATGCTTATTCACACAAGGTTGGCATTGAGGCCAATAGAACACCCAGACTGTCACAAGCATCCTTTCAGTGCGGCCCAAGGTCTCTGTCTTTTCTACTCTGCATATAATGTTGCCAACAGGTGAAGCCACAGCAGCCCAGCTTTTACCATTTTCCAAGACATGCGCAGCTTCCACCCCAGGAATTTATAGAGTCCTCAAGGAAAGCTTGGTTGCCTTCCAGTCCTTGCTATCCTCCAGACTCCTGAACCCCAGTGGCCTTGAGGGAAAGTGGCTTTCAGCTGATTGATCTAGGTACATTGCAAAACATGGAGGTCACTAGGGGGACCACTGTTTACTCTAACAAGATGCACAAGCTAAGTGCCTCTCCCCAGGATGCCAGGTAGAGCAAGCTGTTAGCATTCTTAATTTCTGCAATCATAACAAGCATCACATTGGGGCATTTAAATAAATGTCCCCGGCTTGGACTCTATAAAAGCTGTGGTGAGCATCCAAGAGGGATGCAGAAGAACTCAGTCATTCAGAAGGCTGACTTTGAGGCTGGGCTCATATATTTCATCAGTGACTGGACTGCTTTCTCTATATGTAATGGTTAATCCTGGCTGACAACTTAATTGCATCAGGGATGGACTAAAAGATAAGCCACTGTGATACAGTGGATTTTTTTTATTCTTCTCACAGATATTACATCCAGACCAGTTTCCCCTCCCTCCCATTTCCCCAGTATCTTCTCCTCACCTCTCCTCTCCCCCAGATCCACCCCACTCCAACTCCTCTCAGAAAAGAGCAGGCCTCCCAGGGACATCAACCAAATACAGGATAATACGCTACAAAGATACCAGGCACATACCATCATATCAAGGCTGGGTCAGGCAACACAGCAGGAGGAAAGGAGTGAGGGACTTTCTTGATTAGGTTAGTTGGCCTGGGCAGACTCACACTGAATGAAGGCAGCATTTCCTGTGACAGCCTGATAAAAGGAGGCCTGAGGGGAAAGCTTTTGTCTTATTGCCTTCACATCTTTCTAGCAAGTTCATCTACCCTGCTGGGGAGTTCATCTACCCTGACATCTGCACCCAGTCTCTCCAGGCTTCCAGTGTGAAGTCCAGTGTCAGGTCTTCAACTCAAAGTTGGGACTGCTATGTCATAAAGCCTAATGAACTGAACAAGGGTCTCAGCCCCTTCAGTGTGGATACGGCCACTATAGGACCACTCAAACAGTTTGTGAAAGCCAATCTAATAAAACGCCTTTGACTATATATTCATTCTATAGGCTCTGTTTCTCTGGAGAACCCTGACTGATACACACTCCGCATGCCTTTTGTCTTATGGGAAATGGAAATGTTAAAGTCTCTAGCTCTTAGAATCATGAGCATTGAGTGAGAACAGCTGTAAAGTATGTCTATTCATTCATTCATTCATTCCTGTGTCCCACATGCCACCTATGTGGCGGTAGGCCTTTGCTTGGCACCAAAAATTCCACAGTTCTCAAGACAAGCTCAGCTCAGAGAACTCAGAGACTACGTCACAGTGCTGATGGTAGCGGCACACATGGCCTGTCACGAGAAGCCTCTCAAGAAAAAGTACAGGTGCTATAAACACGTAACATGGGCTAAGCCACCCTCACTCTGTTCATAAACAATGGTCACAGGCTCAGTGTGCAGAGTCGCTCCATCAGAGATTACAACAACTGAGAAGTGCTTTTCATTAAAAGACTCTGATTCTTAGACCCCCAGATGCAAACATGTGGCTGCAGAAACTCAGTGGAGAATGGGAGATCTGTGTCTCTGCTCTTGATTTTCTCATTCCCTGGGTGATTCTCAGGGATCTCGAGGTATAGGAACTACTAAGCTAAACAAAGACTCAAGGAATAAGTTAAGCAGAGTAAATAGCGCCTGAGATGGCCCAGAGGTGGGCAGAGCCTGTTGTGCATGCAGACCAGCTGTGCTGACACAGGCATCTTCTGGAAGTGTCTTAAGAATGCAGAACTTCTGCATTCTAAACTACAGAGACAGAAACTGCAGTGCTACAAAAGAGTAATTTTTTTAATTCGCACTAACAATCCCAGAAGCACTGAGTAGGAAAATGGAAAGCGCCTTCAAGAGGAACCCTGGCTTACATTCCCATGTCCTTAGCACATTTTTGACTCTAGATGAAGACATCTTGAATCAAGTAGGTTGTTAGGCTGTGGGAGTCGCTTAGATTGATGCAATAACCTTTGACCTCCACATACACACATCATGCTTGTGGGCACACAATAATGATAATTTTTAAAATTTTAAAGTATATCTCTTCTTTTTCGGTGGTGAGTATTAAATCCAGGGCTTCACATGTGCGAGACGAGAGTTCTACAATGAGCTACATCCCCAAATTACAGATGTCTCCATGTCCCTTTCTCCTCCTCTGTTCTGCCACCATTAAGAACCAATTAGTTCTCTTTTAATTTTTTTACTTCCTTGAGCACTTCATATATGAGCTCTGTTTTTATGTCGTTACACCCCTCCCTCTCCTCCTTTCAACTCCTCCTGACATCCACTCTTTTTTAAACATTTTAGTGGCACACACAGGCTTATAAATATATAACTGCCACCTGCTGAGTCCGTTTTGTATTGCTCATATTTATCTGGTGTAGGGCTGACCACTCGATATTAGATAATCAGTTAGGAGTCTCCCTAAGGAAGACTGATTCTGCCTCTCAGAACAGCCATTAATTGCATCTTCCAGGCAGGGCGGTGGGGGTGGGGCTTGACCTTGTGAGGTTTCCTCTGTCCATGGTGGCATGTCAGCTGGTGGTGCCTTTTTTGTTTTTGTTTTTTCAGGAGTCTTATTAAAGCAGCCATATTGAGATTTCATGAATGCTGCCGTATACGGAGGACACAGTCTCACAGCAGACACCCTGGTCGCCTGGCTTTTATGATTCCCCCACACTCTCTTCCTCCCTTGGGTGTAGGGGTTGCGTTTAGATGAATCAGTTGGTAATAGGCACTCCACAGTTAGCTCTCTTCATTTTAACCAGTTGTGAATTCCTGCAAAGATCTCTGTTCCCAAAAACGTATTGCTCTCCCCAGGAAGCCTCATGTCCACTTTTCGCTTTTCCCCTCGGTGCTCCAGTGACCTGCTATTCCCCTGGCCATAGTTACTTCTTCACCCCATCCCCACAGTTTTTTTTCACTTCGCTGGTTTCTGTCATTACTTTCCCCAGGGTGCGTGCGTGCATGCGTGCGTGCGTGTATGCGTGTGTGTGTGTGTGTGTGTGTGTGTGTGTGTGTGTACACTCATACATATATACACAATGAAATTCTGCTTAGCCATAAAGAAAAATGAGATAATGAAATTTTCAGGTTAATGGGTAGAAATAAAAATTACTAGACTGAGTAAAGTTACCCAGACCGAGAAAGACAAACATCACACGTTCTGTCTCTCATATGTGGTTCTGCATCTTCCCGACTGATTTCTCTGATTGATATTGTGGTTCTGGATTTTGACAAACCAGCAGGATAGCTGCACTTGTATAGGTCAATCTTCCTTTCAAGTCACCGAGTTTACAACGTTTTCCCGGAGGAGTTGACAGCATGAGGGACATGAACACACAATGCCCTTCTCTCTGTGCTCTCACTGACCTGAAAGCCAGCCTTCCTCGGTCACTTCCTCCAGCCACTTTCCAGCAGGCTGTACTTTCCAGGTCACTGGAAACACTGTCACACTCCTCGTCCCCAGGTAACTTTAGATTCTTCCAGTCTGTCTGGGAGCCTAGTGAGCCTCTTTGTCTCTAGACACAACAGTGATCATTGCTTGTGATTAGAAGGCAGACTACTATTTGAGAAGTAAAATACTTCCACCCTTCTCTTCCAATGCCAAAAGGGAGAGCCTGGGTGAGCCGGTCCTGAGTGAGCCAGTATTTGTGTTTCTTTTCTGTTTACAACCATGATTAAAGCAACATTTCCTATGCAGGCAACTTCTAAGTCATTAAGGGAAAGCAGAGGAGGGATACTCACATGTTTACAATAGCAGGCTGCTGCATACAGGACACACGCTTGACTAAGCAGAGATCGCTATAAAGCTGGTCTGTTTGGAGGGGTGCTTAGGAAAAGTTGATAGACCACCAATCCACAAGCTACTGTATGTTCCTTTTTGGGAATAATGATGTTATCTAGCGCAAACCTAACAGAAAGAAAGTCTCTCTCTTGACAGGGGGGAGGAAACTTAAGGAGCCAACTTTGAAACGGATATAAATTCAGCAATTTTAGTCAAAGCCTATTATGCTAATATGGTATATAGCTGTTTCCAGTGAAGGTAGATTGGAGCAGGTCAGAGGAAAAAAGAAGAAAGATTCAGCCAAGGGCAGCCTGAGATGAGCCCTTAGGATACTGCAACATGATTTAATGTCAGTTTGAGCAGTTAACAGAGCCACCTCACAGCTCCCAACATCTGCCACAGAACACTCTTCTACTGTTACTACATTAATAATACAGGAAGGGAAAGAGACTGTTGGATAAGGGTAAAGGAGGAAAGATATGATTTCATGTCCCTTTGGAAAGAGACAAAGAGCAAGAGAGAGGATTGCAGAGGGTAAGGGACAGACACTGCTAGTGGACAGAGCATGTGACTCTAGACGCCGTGTCCTGATTCTTCTGCATTCTAACTCTGGAACCTTGCATCAAACCTCCAGCTGTCCCTGTGCTCAGTGTCCTCTTCTAAACGATGCCAACATCTTTCTGATGTTACCTCTGCAGTTATTGAACACAAACTATACAGTTTTATTATCCAGTGGAACAATCACTGATCACATGTAGCTATATAAATTTAAATTACAGGCATATGTCATCACACTGGGATCTGTCTTGTGCACTTCATAAAAACTGTTTATGTATGGTATATATGTGCATGGATGTTCGTGTATGCATATGTGTGTGCTAGTGCATGCATGTTCATGTCTGCAGGGTGTATGTAATCATGCATGTTCATGTGTGTGCGCATTTGTGTGTGTTTGTGTGCACATGCATATATGTGCATCTGTGTGTGTGTGTGTGTGTGTGTGTGTGTGTGTGTGTGTGTGTGCAGAGTGGACACCAGAGGTCAGTGGGTATCTTCCTCAATCTCTCTCTGACTTATTTACTCCAGGAATCTGCTTTCCCAGCACTGAGGTTATAAGCACACCACCACACCCAGTTTTACACAAGTACTGGGGATTGAACTCATGTCCTCACACTTGTGCAATAAGTACTTTACTCAAGGGGTTCTAGCAACTCTGCATCTAGCAAGTCCATTGTCACCATTTTCCCCAGCAGTTTAGTTAGCTGTTGCTTTTTTTGCAGGAATTAATTAGGGTGTATGCAATTTTAAGCATAAGATTACTGCATTCTTATTTCATAAAACAATATATACACATATTTTACATATACAAACAATTCATAGCTAATTGTATTGCAATATCTTTATTGCCATATTCACTTGTATTGCAGAGACCCTGAACCAAACCCACAGTGTCTCTGAGGCATATCTTGTAGTTAAAATTGAATAAAATTGTAAATCCCATTTTCAGCAGCAATAGTCACATGTGGTTAGTGGCAGCCATATTGGACAGCATAGAAATGTTTTCATCGTCTTGGAGTGTCTGATGCCTTGGAACTCATCCCACTGTATGTTTATACCACACCCCGCCCTCAGGAGCTGCAGGGCTTCCAACCTGTGCCTGAACTGTTCTGTACCTCAGTGTCTTCATCTCTAATTTGAGAGTAGATAAACATCGTTGTTGAAAGTGTGTATGCATGTGTGTGCATATGTGTATATGTGAGTGTGTGTATGCGTGTGCTTGTGTGTGTATGTGTGTGAGTGTGTGTGTATATGTGTATGTGAGTGTGTGTGGAAAAAGAGAGAGAGTGTGTGTGTGTATGTGTGTTTATAGTAAATATCACCCAAAGTGAAGCTACTCTAGCTGAGCACTAATAAATGGGCAACATCTGGTACACAGAAGTCGACAAATACCTCTACCTCAGATGAACAAATACAAAAGTTCAAGAGCCAAGCCCCTCTTCTTTAAGCACTATGGTTTGTATTTCAAATGTATCATCACTAACTGCTCCAGTGTTTGCCTCACCAAAAGACAATCTCTTCAGTCAGTCTCAGGCCTTAGTCTTCTTGCAACACAACCTGAAACCCAGACTTCAGAGTAATAAGGAGATAGTTTAGTCCTGCTTTAGTCTCAAAAACAGTTAATCCATCTTATCCTTTTCTAGTTTGGGGCTTTCTAACTAAATGAGTGGAAAAGAGGTGGACCCAAAACACAGGCAGGGGGAACGGAACTCACAGCTCTTGCTTGTGGCAGGCAACATGCATTAAGCATTCCAGGACTAGGCTCCAAGCATGGAGGCTTATTTGTTGGAATGTTTTCAGTTGTCAAAATACAAGTTGCAGTTTTGCATGTCCTCCTTCCCACTCTCCCAGCCCTGGAAAAGCTGTTTCTTGCAAAGAGAAGTCCCAGAGCTCATGTGTGCCTTTGACTGCAGAGCACAGTAATGTTGGCTCATCTTGAACTGGCCCTGACAGTAGTCAGCATGGCCTTGTCATATAGAAAAGGCAAATAGAACAGGAATGGGTGCTCCTGTCTGGTTTGGCACAGACACTTCATCCCTTCAACCTCAGCTTCACTCCTCAGACAGTCGGAGGAGAACGGGTTGGGGCTTTAGCTTATGGTTTCAGTAAAACTATTCTAAGCATCATGGGAAATGC
This sequence comes from Mesocricetus auratus, assembly GCF_017639785.1. Classification (NCBI taxonomy): domain Eukaryota; kingdom Metazoa; phylum Chordata; class Mammalia; order Rodentia; family Cricetidae; genus Mesocricetus; species Mesocricetus auratus. The sequence goes on along the minus strand of NW_024429195.1, from coordinate 33,767,066 downwards.
CTAGGTGCACATACATACCTGTCCTCTGCATTCTGGGCTGGTGTGATTCCATATACTGCAGACACCATTGGGAGGACTGGAAGTGATCCAACAATGAGGCACTTCTCCCTACAATTGGTGAAAAAAAAATAAAGGATTCTAAGAACTTACTCCCAAAACAGGTCACTGTCCCCCTGCACGTGGACATGCACACAACCATGGCTTTCAGAGCTCTGAGCGGAAATCTGAATCTTAGTTAATGAATGAGAGTGTTAAATAAGAGGGCTTGAGATGAGGGAGGTGGGAGCCAGAGAGAAGCAGTTGATGCCCTCAGCAAAGGATGTCATGGCAGAGTGGAGGGACCAGGGATTGACAAGGTATGGAGAACAGGATCGAAAGTGTGGCAGTGCCTGGGGGTCACGGTGCCAGGAGGGCATGGTTACTTGCTTGTGTGTTTCCTGTGGGGATAGATAGAATGAATTTATACCAGTTAGTCACCATGGGTGGCATCAACATGAAGAGAAAGAAAACCAGGCTCTAAAGCACTGGCATCCTGGGACTGGGGCAGATTCGATCATCCCGGTGACTGTTGATGTGAGCTTCATGCAGCGGTGGAGAGCACAGACCCTAAGCCAGTTTGCCAAGATGAAGATGCATGGAAACATAACTCAAAAAACAAGAGATACAAATATCCTCTGGGGCCATGGCCAGGAGCAGGAACACGTGCATTATTCTTGGAGCCGTCTGTGGTTTGTTTTAAATTAAATAGAGATGCCTCTGCTTTCTGTGGAGATACATCTTGGTGGACCTCTCGTAAGTTAGCACTGCTCTAAGTCAAAACTGCATTGAACACATCACACCCACTGAACTGAATGCTGCTTTTCAGACCAACATTTTAATACTTGCTTAGTGTTTCGTTCTCTTCACGTGTCTTTGTGTGGTGTGGGTAGTATATTCATGTGTGATTACAGCATTCATGTTAAAGTCAAAGGACAGCCTAGGGTGTTAATGCTCATTCTCCACCTTGTTTGAGATACTGTCTCTTGTTGCTCTCCAGTGTATATGACAGGCTAGGTGATCTGTGGGCTTCTGGAGAGTCTCCTGTCTTTATCTCCCAGCTCTCAAAGAAGATTCTAAAAGCTAGACATGAAGGGCATCTCTAAAATGCAATGTACATCTTCATTCTTCAAAAACATTGTGAATCCCCAAACTGTCAAAGCCTCCTGTTATTTTTGCCCAGATGAAAAAAAAAGCGAACTATAGATTTTTTAAATACCTTCTCTTCCACACTGAATACACTATGGTTTATCAGATTTTACTATGATGATTGGATAAAAACCTAGTTTCCAAGGAGCTGTGTGGGACATCTATTCAAAAAATGTAATTCTAAATTTAGCTAAATTTTAATATTTTAATATTAAAGATTTTTATATTCTAATCCTGTGTAGTTCTTATTCTGGCTTCCCTAAACTTAATGAGTATAAAAGGATAAAGGTCATATAGAGATGATTCATTTATAACTAGACATAATTGTTTTCAGATAATTCCATTTCTCAAAAGAAATTTAGGAAGCCTCTTAAAGAAAAAAGAATTTTTTCATTTGTAAAATCTGCGACTTGGACCAGATGATTTCTACTGTTTTGTGTTCTCTGAATTGGTACAGAGAATAGTTAACAAAGCCAACCATCTTACATTGCAAAAACTCTCTCAAAATAGCAGAGATCATTACAAATTACTATAGGAAATTATGTCTTCTATGAGGAAATAAATTTGTGCTCACGACTCCTTTATGTACTACGGCAAAACTAGTCACATGGAAAAACAAATATTTGTTATTTTCCTACTTTACAAGAGTACCTGCTCTGATCACTAGAGATTTAGCAAAGGCTGTGCCTTCGAGTTGGCAGTCTAGAGGGAGGAGACAGATAATAAAAACACTGACACTTAATAAGTGCCAGAACAGGGTAACTTACTTAAAATGAATGGAGAGGTGGGTAGGTGGATAGATGGAAGAAAGAATGGATTGAAGGATGGATGGATGGATGGATGGATGGATGGATGGATGGATGGATGGATGGATGGGAAGACAGAACAATAGAAGATAGATAGACAGACAGATGGAGATAGAGGAAGATGGTGCTGCTGCTGCTAGTGAATCTGATGATGGGTAGATAATAGGGTACAGGACACCAGGAACACTTTCAGCTTAGGTAGAGCTGAAATCACTGAAAAAGTAACATGTCAGCAGAGGTTGAAATACTGAGGACTGAACCATGCAAAGACCCAGGGCAAGAGATTCCAGAGACAGGAAATAAGGCTCAGCACATGTTAGAAACAGGAATTCATTGTGGTTAAACCAAGAGATGAGGTAGTAAGAGATGAACTCGGAAATGAAGCAGACAACAAACTATGTAGCACCCTGGAGGCCACGCAAGAACTTTTGCTTTTGTTGTGTTTCGAACACAAAATCAGTGGGGAGACTTAAGAAGAAACCTTAGCCCTCAAGAGCTTGACAATCTTCACAAGACAACTTAAGAATGTACACTGAACTAGAAGTTCCATAGAAACCAGAGAACAGGAGGCTCAAGTGGTTAGCATAACATTTAATGACAGATGAGTTGTAAACTGAGTCCCAGAGGAACATGGAGGTGCGGGGCTGGATCCAGCAGAAAGGGGAACACCCATGAAGGGCAGCTGAGCAGGGGAAAGAGTTACAATCCAGTAGAGAGGCCTGCTAGCACCACACTGAGGTCACCTCGCACCTGTCTCCCCAGCCAGCCTGGAAACCGTGTTCTCCTGGCTTTATCTCTGTGCCTTGCACACACAAAGCCGGGAGCTTAACGAATATTTATAGAAACCCACTGAGCCCAGCAAGGCAAACAGTGTGGATTGCGAGCAGTATAGGCCAGGAGCAGGATGGGGCTCTGTGGGAAGAGCCAGCCTTTGTTGAGAACTGGAAGTTCATGGAGCATACATAATTTAAGATTCCATTTATCTGTTTATTGTTGGATCACAAAAACAGAAGGGCTCTGTCTCATTGGAATTATCTGGCTTCGAGTGCTGGCTCTAGGATGCTAGATTTTTTAAAATCTTGTCTCATTTTATTTTTTGAGGGTAGTGGATGGAATCTTAAAAAGACAGACACTAGACTCCAAAACTGCAGCATCTAACATATGTATGTATAGGAACAGAGAGAACAAAAGTCATTTCTATATGAACTCTAAACCCAGAGGCACAAAGTCAGTCATCCATTTATAGTTGTTAATTTGGGGGAGGGGAGGTTTATTTACAGTACCCAGGCCGTGCGGGCACAGGGATGTATCTACTTACGAGTTTTCCCCAAGCATCCCCAAGATGTCATCTGGTTAATACCAGGAACAGATGCATTTAGAAGACTCCTGCCTGAGCTGTGTCCTCTTGACTCAGAAGAGGGATACTCATCAAGACCACATCACTGGGAAGAGTTAAAAAACACTGCCGGCCCATTCTCCTCCCTTCCCTTGGCTCCTGTAAGGAGGCAAAACCCACTGAGCCCAGTGAGACAAACAGTGTGCATTGAGAACAATAAACATTGGGGATTTGGGTCTTTTTTTCCTTTTTTTAAGTAACATCAAGCCTGAGGATCTGAGTTTGACTCCAGAACCACACATAATGGCATTAACAAAAATTGCTTGTCATGGTGACACAGAATCCTAGTCCTGAGAAGGTAGGGACAGGCTGATCCCTAGAGCTTACTGGCTAGCCAGCCTAGCCTACTTGCAAGTTCCAATAAGAGACTTGTTTAAAACAAACAAACAAACAAAGTAGACAGCATTTAAGGAATGACAGCTGAAGTTAGGGTGTATATCACTTCCAACGTGACCTCCCGTCCTGTGCAGGCACACTTAACCTTTATTCTTCCTCTTTTAGAAACACTATTGGTGACAGAATGGTTCAGAATTTGATATATTGTCATAGGTTAAACCAGCCTATAACAAAAGTAGATTTGCTAGAACCTGTGGTAGTAGAACGGTCTGTCTTACTTCTAAAAAAAATGGGAAAACCCCAAAATCTGCATATAATGTGTGCCAAGGCAAACTTCAAGGGATCCACGTTGTGATATCCAAAGTCCCCATGACATTGTCTAAAGCTAAAAATCATGGCAGCATCCAACATATTTTCCTTATCAAAGAGCAGGAAACTGTTATGACAGTGTTGAAAACACAAGCACATAATCAGGAAGCTAACTAAATATTAAGCTTAATTAGATCATACAATGAGGAAAGAAACCACCACATGGACAGCTGGTGCATATAGACGACCGAGTGATGAATGCCCATATCCCTAGGCCTGACATCAGATTAGCACCACACAAGGGACTGAGAGACTGCGTCATTCACCTTCTTGAATAAGGAGCAGATGAATATTCACCCATCAGAAAACATGTCGCTACCTGGTATGTAGTCCCCAGTAAGTCACCTCACATCCAACTCTGGAAACAGCTATCAACATGTCTACCAGGCTTATTTTTGAGAAAGATTTTGTTTTCATTAAGGGCAAAGTTCTAGAGAAAATAAATAGAGAAAGCTGAACCAGTTCAGCTTTATGCAGAATGAAGAGAAGGAAGAGGATATCAATTTGCCATACAGAGTGGAAATATGAAGAGAGATACCTAAGATAAGAGTGGTGCTTTAGATGGCATATCAGATGCAAAATGCCCCCACATCCCCACAGACATCCATGGCCTAACCCAAGGAACTTGTAAGTATGCTACTTTATATAATAAGATGGAGTTTGCAGAGGTGATGAGATTAGCGCTCTTGAGGTGGGCAGATTGTCCTGGATTGGTGGTGGGCCATGATATATACAAGGTCCTTGTAGGAAAGGCAGCACTGGCTATGATGGAACATGACAGTAATCTGCACTGCTGAGGGTGAGACAGGAGGACTCGGAAGTTAAGACCAGCCTGAGCTACCCTCTAGAGATGGAGATAGAGTTTAGTAGAACAGTGTTTGTCAAACATGCTCAGTGTCCTGAATCAGACACTGAGTAAAAAAGAAGGGGAGGAGAGAGGAAAAGAGGGACAGGAAGTTTAGAGGAAGATGCTGTGCGTCAGCAGACATTGATGATGGAAGGGCCACAAGTCAGGGAAACGGGGTGACCTCTAAGTTCTCCAAGCTGGAAAAGTGAAGGACACTGACTTCTTTCTAGACTCCCAAAGACTCAGAACTATACACTGGCAGCCTTGGGCTGTTTTAGGTCAATGAGCATGAGTAAAAGCAAGAGAGACGTCACACAAGAGTGGGCTCTGTTGGGTTTTAACAGCGTTTCTCTGTGTTGTCAGGTAGCGTTCAGTAAAGTCAACCCTTCCCTCAGTATCTTAGGAGTTCAATTGGTGCTTCTGTCTTGAGTGTGAAGACATGTTGAGATGGATATGCAGCCCACGTGGCTATAAACTGTTTCCTGGAGCTCAGTGACACTGAGCTGACATGTGGTGTGAAGGTGCCAATCTGGGTTGTTCACTAACACAGAAATTGTCTGGTTGCATTTCATCAGAATGGCCTCTAAGAATCTCATGAGGTGAGATCAGAATTTTGTGCAAAAGGCCACCGTAGGCCTTGAAACTTACAATATTACATTAAGAAGTAAGTCACTGTATCAGACAGGGTTGTTAATAGAACAGTGGCTACGGGGAGGCAGGGTGGGACAGATACTGGATTGACTTACACTATGTGGGGTGGATCATTCAACAATGGCCATTAGCATGCTAGAGAGGCTCGGTGCTTGAACACTCCCTGTAGAGTTGTTGGTATTGAACCCATGATGAAGGACAAAAGAAGCTGGGGTCAGATATCCAATGATTCTGTCACAAGAAAAAATAAATTTAAAAAGTAAACAAATACAGAGGGAGGAAAGGAAGGAAGGACAGAAAGAAGGCAGGGAATGAGGGAAGAGGGAAAGGAGGGAGGGAGAGAGAGGGAAGGAAGTAAGGAGGGATGGAAGGAAGGGAGGGAAGGAAGGAAGAAAGGCAGGGAGAGAGGGAGGAAAGGAGGGAAGAAGGAAAGGAAGGAAGGAGAAAAGGAGAGAGAGAGGGAAGGAAGGAAGCAGGGATGGAAGGAAGGAGGAAGGGAGGGAAGGAAAGAAGGAATGAAGGAAGGAAAAAAGGAAGGAAAGACAAAAGAGAAAAAGGTAGGAGGAGAGGAATTATGGATACAGAGAAGAATTATGGATACAGAGACAGATGTCACATGGAGAAGCCTCCTGACAAGAAGCATTGTCTAATGAGTGGATACAGGCACACTGGCCTGGTAGGAGCTGCTGGGATCAAACACACAGCCTCCCTCCCACCTACTTTCCTAATGCCTTGCTGGCTCTCCCTATATTGATCAATCCAGCCAAACAGCAAGTGCTTTTGGCAGGTCAGTCCTAGCCCACTTTCCAGCTGGCAGCAATAGGATCCAGAGGACAGAGCCTGTGGCTGGAACCCCTTGTGCAAATTTCTGACACTCTCTGTATTAGGGTAATGTATGTGCACAATAACTATTTTTAACTAAGTACATAATAGGACTTCATTCAACACCTCTGCCATGTTATTCTAATAGAAATTCCTAAATCCGTTACAGTGGAATGAAAAGATAAGTGACTTTCCGTTTGGTGTGTCTCTTCTCAAGGGGTCTTCCAGGGAAAGCTTGGAGAAATGGTTTTTCTCTGGATTCTGGCTCTGTCAATACTATCATTGGCACAGTGAATAATGCATGACACCTAATAGTTCTAAGACCCTGGAGCTGGCATCAGTGAGTGTAGAAGGTGATGTTAGCCTGTGGCCACATTCAGGGATGCATGGCCCCAGCAGAGACCAGAAACCTTAGACTTGGGACCCATGGTGGGAGAGTGATAGCAAACTGTCAGGCATTGGAGGAGAGCGGCAGCCCCTCTCTGCCACAGGACAAGGTCTCTAACCAAGCTTGTTGCTTCTCCGAGAAGATGCTAGGAATTCTCTTGAAGCATTAAGATCATATCCTCTACCCTAGAGTGCTGGTGATCAGGGCCCAGGTGGGAAACTTGTAAGTAGGAATATTGTCCCATACCACATAAAGGTTAATTATCCTCAGAAGTGTTTCCCCCATAGAGAACTGTTTACTTGGAACAAACAAAGATAAACCAGCTGGGTTTTGTTTTGTTCTGCTTGGTGTCTAAAGTCGATAAGCTTTTAGTTTAAGCTGGCCATTAAAGAAAATCAATGCTTACATCTTTATGGAATTCATTGAGGATGCTCAGGAATGAACATAGCAGTCTCTTTTTAAGCTTGGAGGTCTCTGATAGACAGACTTATGTTCGTTCTTGGGTTGGGGTTGAAGGTGGCAACAACTAGACTCAAAGAAAAATACAGATGTGGTGGCATACACCTATCTCAGGACCTGGGAGTGAAGGTGTAAGGCCAGCCTTGGTTTACATAGTGAGTTTGAAGCCAGCCTGTGCTACATGAAACCTAATAATATAAATAAACAAATAAATAAGAAAAATCCATTTATATGCCCAGTATGTAGTCAGAGCTCTGAGGCATTGCCAATCACCAGCCACAACCTCCTTTAGCAGAACAGACTCTCCTAGAGAACACGCCCCACCCACCAACATGGAGCTTGGTCGAATGCCTTTTTCAGCCAATAATGAGTCATTTCCACTAAACCAGGGACCTGCAAATTTCACCTTCAGTCTTCCTTCAGTCTGACTTCTGGTATAAAATGTCTCTGTGGCACAGACTCACAGTCTAGTTTATTTTATTCAAGACCCACAGTTTTGAACAGATCCACAGCAAGAGACAAGTGCCATTGTGTAATCTATTGAATCTGGGGCTACCTGTCATCACTTCAGAAGATGATTAATCAATCAGTATCATACAGAATCAGAGAAAGAAACTGAAAGGCTTAAACAGGAAGCTGAGCTGGGACTACCTCTTCCACATAGGCGCCATGGGTGATTGTCCTCCAATTCAAAGGCATTCCGAGCGAAATAAAGCCAGCTGTTTCTGAGAGTCTGTGTATAGTATAAATGAGGCAGCACATTGTTAATAGTGTGGTAGATAATCAGAAAAACATTCCAAGTGAGTTTGATGAATCAAACACTTAGCAAAGGCGCTGTTAGAAATATTGATAACTGAAGAATCAGGAACCCCAGTAGCCAGTTGTGTATTTAAGTGAAGGTGTCAGGCACCAACATTGCATAATTTAGCATACTTGTTCACACGTGTGCATATGAACACACATTTGCATGCATGCATAAGCACACACATGCATACACACACACACACACACATACACACAGCCAAAGTAACCAAAAATATCTCCCTTACAGCCTCAAATGGTAGCACACAACTTTAATCCCAGTGCTTGGGAGGCAGAAGAGGCAGGGATAGTTCTGTGAATTTGAAGAAAGTCTGGTTTGCATAGTGAATTCAAAGCCAGCCAAGGACTACCTACTGAGACCCTGTCTCAAAAAACAAAACAAGCAGGCAATAATAAAAAAATCATCTCCCTTACCACTCTCTCTTACCATGTAGATCAAAAAAATCCACCATAATAAACTTTGGTCTTCCCAATCAGAACAAGAGTATCTTAAAGTTGTAACATATGAGGAGGCACTTTTGATCACAGAATATATTAAAGATGTGTAGTCTATGGAAAATAAGACCCCCAAAAATATGTCAATTGCCTTTAAAAAACTTGAAGGTGTGTCCCAGAAACATATTAGCCCTAATCTGTACAGCTACAGAACAAAAAACTGCAGACAATAGAAGACAATAAAACTGAAGTCAGCTATACTAGGGCATTGTTAGGGCTAAGCAGTCCAGGAGAGTGATACAGCAGCCCTGTATCTGGCCACCCAGTGTAGTCATAGCGACCAAGGGATTAAAATAAAAGAATCATAGCTGTTGGGCATGTCAGGGAAAGATGAGCAACAAAATCAAGGGTCTCAGTACAGAAGTCCACCAAGATGACTGAGGGATCCATGTAGCCAAAGTCACAACGGATCATGGTACCAAAATCACAGGTACCAAAGTCAGAAGGGATCATGATTTCAGGGTCAGAATGACAATGCAGGTGGATTTGCCATGCCCTAGGCATCCACAGTGTTTGCATGTTGACAAGGAGACAGGCCATGGGAGGATGAGTGGGTGTGGTCCCTGTTTTCAGTGGGTATCAAGAGGTTACACACCTGCTGGGATTCTTGTAAATTAAAACAAAAGGTTGAACAGAGACCTGTGGATAACACCAGAAGCAGAGAGCAATTATTATGAGGCTATCCTTCCAAGAGAGGAAGTGAGACTGAGCCAAGAGGCGGGCTAGAAGCTCAATGGCACCCTAGTCCCATGGGCTGGGGCATTCCTGGCTTGTTGTTTAACATGCACTTTACCTGTTACATGCCAGCCTTGGTAGAGAAGACTTTCTAGTCTTCCTCTTTGCCAAATGATTTATTTCATATGCTAATTTTAAATTATAAGTTGTGTCCCTGCACATGTGTGCGTGCCCCTGCACGTGTGTATATATGTGTGTGTCCCTGCACATGTGAGTGTGTGTGTCCCTGCACATGTGTGTGAGTGTGTGTCCCTGCACATGTGTGTGAGTGTGTATGTCCCTGCACATGTGTGTGAGTGTGTGTGTCCCTGCACATGTGTGTGAGTGTGTGTCCCTGCACATGTGTGTGTGTCCCTGCACATGTGTGTGAGTGTGTGTGTCCCTGCACATGTGTATGAGTGTGTGTGTGTCCCTGCACATGTGTGTGAGTGTGTATGTCCCTGCACATGTGTGTGTGCCCTGCACATGTGTGTGTCCCTGCACATGAGTGTGTGTGTCCCTGCACATGTGTGTGTCCCTGCACATGTGTGTGTCCCTGCACATGTGTGTGTCCCTGCACATGAGTGTGTGTGTCCCTGCACATGTGTGTATGTATGTGTGTGTCCCTGCACATGTGTGTGTGAGAGTGTGTGTGTGTCCCTGCACATGTGTGTGAGTGTGTGTGTCCCTGCACATGTGTGTGTTCCTGCATGTGTGTGTGTGAGTGTGTGTGTGTCCCTGCACGAGTGTGGAGACCAGAACTTGTGGGAGTCAGTTCTCTCCTACCACCAGGCGTACCCTGGAGAACTTGGAAGACTCGGAAACCATTTTGTAGCCATCATATGACCTCACTCTCCACCCTAATCTCTTGCCAAGATGAAGAAACATAAGGGAGAGGGAAAGCTGGTCCCTACAGGCTTGATTGAGCAGGGTAACTTGAGTCCCTTGAGTAAATAACATGTAGTGTGGTCTACAGCCAGGACAAAACCTGGGCAGCTTCTGCAGACAATATCCTGAATGAGGGCTGGGTGACAGGCCATGGGCTCTCAGAGAGCACCTGGGAGGTAAACATAGGAGTGAGTTCTGCAGAGGGGACAAAAAGATCATTAGGAGTCACACGAGATGACAGTATTGACAATATGCTTCCTGCCTTTCTTCCATTCTTCACCACAGCTGTGAGCTAGGAACCAACGTTACCCCATTCTAGAGATGGCGGAACTCAAGGGCAGAACCAGGAAGGGCAAATCTGGAATTGATTCTTCAGACTGATTCTTAGTTAGGAGCCAGAGCCTCAGCCCCTTGGAAAACCAGTGTGGCTGGTAGGTCAGCCCTGGACCCTGACATATAGAAGCTCAAGGGGCCTAGGAGGGTCCTTTAGACCTGCAGTCACCAAGAAGTACTTACAAAGCGGGCAGCTTCCACTCCTAACTGGAACACCATTTTGCGTGAGGGCTGACTATAAGAACTCTGTAGTGGTTGAACTGGGCCAGCCACTCACCAAGACTGGACTACTGTTCACCAGGAATGTCATGAAAGGGCTTACGTAATCCCTAGGGGATTTTGTTTTTGGTTTTTTTTGGGGAGGTTGGTTTTGTTTTGTGTAAGCTGTTTACTGCTTTCTCAGCTTATAGTTTCTTCCCTCTCAGCCGTTAAAGATGGGTTCCAAACTAACCTAGAACCTATTTATTGAGTAAACTTCTGAACCATAGTCATTTTTTTGTCCTGCAACAAACCTGCCTTTGGCATCATCAGACTCGGAGCCGTGAGCAGGCAAACGCACCAGCAAAAGCGGGCTGACTCCTCCCCAGGCTCTGTAAGCCTTAGTTATAGCTGTGAAGTGTTTTGAGAAAGTTAGATTCAAGTGCTAGAGAAAGCCAACATGCCTTTATTGCTCATCCTGGAAAGACCACAGCAGTGCGCTTTAAAAAAACAACAACTTTTGCTGACTAACGTAGTCTGTGGATAATGAATATGGATATTGTCAGTAGTCACCTAGAAGCACACTTCCTTGTCTACATTTAGTTCTCTCCAGGCAATTTCCTACCAAAAAAGGAAACATCCCTAAACCCCTGTTTGTTTCCAGCAAAGAGGAACTCAGAGGAATTGCCTGGAGGGAATTGAGCCAGGAAGAAACTCTTGCCTTCACCCTTTGTTCTAGTAAATCATCCACATTTTCACTGCAGTTTCTTGTAACCAAGGGTATGCAATGCCAATAGAAGAGGCTGCCTCCCTGATGCGTCTCTCTGCTGGATTGCTCTGGTGTTCTTTTAGCAGGCTGACCACGAGTCTCCCAGGGAACATGGCAGACAGTGCCTTGCTGGCAAAGGAGGGTTGCCAAGAGACCCTACCAACCTACCCAGAACAGGGCATGGCAGGAAGGACCTAGTGAATGTCCCCTGTGTTGTAATGCATCATTATGCCTGGCCTGGGGCTTTGGGCCTCAGTCTTATCTTTTGTTTGTTTGTCTGTCTGTCTATTTGCTTAAAATCCCTCTAGGTAGTCACACCTCTGGAAAATTAACCAGAGTTTTAGGATGGAGCACAGGCTCCACAGAGTGTCTGCAAACTCCACTAATTCCAATGCACAGTCAACGCACAGTCGCCGCTAAGGGCTCTGAAGGTGGAAACACACCAACACCAACCACCCTCACAGCCCTGGGAAAGGCTCTGTCTGCATTTACTCACAGTCCTCTTCCTCAGCTTCGCCGTTCTTTGCCTACCAATCGCTCTCTGACGCAGCCCCAAACCCCACTCACCTCTACACCTCTGTCCACCCCATCACTAACAAAAGCACTGAAACTCGGTAAATGTCATGTACCGAGTGTCCAGTCACCATGGTAACAGAAAGCACTGACGCGGCTCAAGTCCCTTTCTAGTGCAGCATGGACGGTTGTTCTCAACCTGTGGGTCGCGGCCCCCTTGCAGGTCTAACGCCCCTCTCACAGGGGATGCCTAAGACCATCAGAAAGCATAGATATTTACATTTCGATTCATAGCAGTAGCAAAATTACAGTTATAACGTAGTATCAAAAGTAATTTTATGATGGGGGAAGGTCACCATAACATAGAGAACTGTATTAAAGGGTTGCCGCATTAGGAAACTTGAAAATCACCCGCATAGGAAGAAGCGTTCAGTACACTTCAAGAGGGAAGCAGGCTGAGCCTTAATTATTGTTCTCCGACAGCCTGGGGAAATGGGGGTGTCCACTTGAGAGAGTGCTTTTGTGGTTAGGGTGTTTCCCTTGTGTAGTTCCACACTATTTGAAGGAGGACAGCCAGGTTAGGAGGCATACAGTTCTGGAAGGTTAGTGGCAGCCACCACGCATGTCATTCCCTCTTGTGCAGTCTCTGCCATGCAAATAAGGGTCTTATGAGTCAGGGTTATATGAGGAGGGGTAGTCCCAGCTCAGTAAAGCCCAGTCCTGTTCAAAGGTGAGATCAGCTGCCAGTGGGCTGCAGCTGTGTGTCATCAGGCGACAGCATTCTGCAGCCAGCGGTTTGGGTGACAACTACCATTATTACCTGGACTACGCCTGTGAAAATTCCCAAGGAGGAACTTGTTCCACCTCGGGGTCTCTTATTAAGGGTCTGCCCTCCATGCTGAACTTTGCACCGCAGCTATGGTGAATTTGCAGAGAAGCCATGATCCCGTGGTACTCGCTGAATGAAGCCTCCCAGTAGCCCCATGCTGCTTTTAAAGCCCAACTCACACTGCAGTCAGGAATCCAGACACCCGCCCTGCAAGAGGATATGCCAAGCCCTGGTCCCACCCTTGAAGAAGGCTGTGACCCTCAGCGGATGGTTGCAGCTTCCTCTGCAAAGGCACATTCATTCCATTGCTGCTGCCGCTCACCCAGCTCATTCACTGTTGCCGCTCACCCAGCTCATTCACTGTTGCCGCTCACCCAGCTCATTCACTGTTGCCGCTCACCCCGCTCATTCACTGTTGCCGCTCACCCAGCTCATTCACTGTTGCCGCTCACCCCGCTCATTCACTGTTGCCGCTCACCCCGCTCATTCACTGTTGCCGCTCACCTAGCTCATTCCACGGCACCAAGATCTCTTGCCTTACTATGCGAATCCTCTCACTGCCAAGAACTTCTCTGATGCTGGGTACAGCCAGCTCCTCCAATTACCCAAGAGCCAATGCCTTCTCTCCAGGGAACTTACCACCTGCATCACCTAGTTTTATTTTTGTTGTATATTTTTGAGAGTTTCACACATGAGTAGTGTATTTACGTAATTTCCATCTTTCCCTGTTCTAATTTCTCCCCATGCCCTCTCAAATATATGAATTCTTCTTTAATTATTAAAGAATTACATATATATGTATGTATGCATGTATAGTGTACTGAGTCAATCTAGTGTTGTTTGTATGTACATGTTTAGGGCTGACTACTTGGGACTGGCTAGCCAACCAGGGGGTTTGTCCCTGGAGAACAGTTTCTCTCCCTCTCAGTAGCCACTGATTGCCTGTTGCTCTTCATCTGGGGCTGGGGCTGGGGCCTTCTGAAATTTTCCCTATCCACACTGACATGTCATGGTGCTGTCATTCTATCACTCGCAGCCTATATTAGTTTGCTGAGGCTGCCAAACATTGCATCACCAATTAGGCGTGAAGCAACAGGCATTCATCCACACTCACAACCTAAGAAGGACCCTGCGATCCGTGGGTCCTGTTGCCTCACTAATCAGGAAAGAAGACACAGACAGACGAAGATGAGGAAAAGAAAAGAGGCTATCAATGAAGGAAAAGCAGGATAAAGGGAGAGAAATGAGGAGCAGGAGCAGGAGGACGGAGTAGTGTAAAAACTGTTCACATGACCTTTCAAAGGTATGATTGAAGGGAAGGTTCCTATTTCAGATATGAGGGAGAGAACAGCCAGGGGCATCTGGAAGAGTCCAGAGCAGAGAGAAAATAGGAGACTGAACATGGCCAGAGGGGTGGGCATGGTCATGGATGGGAGAACGAGAGGACCAAGAGCAGAAAATAAAAGAGAAGGAACAAAGCCAGGCCAGCAGAGTTAGAAGGAGAAATGAGTAGCTGGAGCTGGAGACGTTTAAGGTGAAGAGCAGGATGAGACAGGTTGCCGGCACAATTCTGGTGTGTGTAACAGGTACTGGTCGTGCTGAGGGAAGCTGGAGACCAGCATGCGTTTGACATACCGACAGGTACCACAGATAGCCATTTGTCCCTTCTGCCAAGAATAAGGAAGTGGCTCCTCTGGTGGAAAGGGCTGGCTTCTCAAGTTCCTGAGGGATGCTGGCTTTTGTCTGCTGGTCAGAATTTGGGTGACAAGGAGGAAGGGCACAACATGGACACTAGGCTCCGGGAGGAAATTAAACCAGAAGGGTTGCCGCCAAAACTCTAGGAACCAAGCTACTACACCTGATTCTCCTAATTAGTCAGCGTTTGCAAAGCTTTTGAGAAGAGACAAGCACAACATTAAGTGCTAAGTGGTATTAATTAATGATATTAGTAAGATGGGTGTCATGACTCGCGCCTGTATTCACAACACTCAGGAAGAGGATACATGAGAGTCTCCAGTTTTAAGACCAGCCAAACCACCTGGCAAGACCCTGTCTCAAAACTAACAATAGTCACAGGTTACATCGGCAGAACTTCTGTGTGTAAGTAACCTAGGCTTACCAGTGCAGTGCTTGGAATCGATGCTTCATATTCTTCAAAATTTCTTTCTAGAATCTTATAAAGCTTCTGGTTTCCAGAGAAAGTAGCCTCAGGGCATACACAGTGGTTGACCCTCCTACATCAATGCTCCCCTACATCAATGCTCTGCATCAAGCATCAATCAAGAAAATGCCCACAGAGTTGCCTACCAGATAATCTGATGGATGCATTTTCTCCATGAAGGTTGTCTCTTCCCAGGTGACCCAATTTGTGTCCAGATGACCAAAAATACTATCCAGCACATTAAGCCAAGACTCGCTGTAGATACACCCATTCTCAAGAAGCAGCCACTAGAGGGGGCTGTGTGAGAGTGGCAAGAACCCATGAGCTGTGGGCACCTCAGTCTTCTCAGATGATGAACAATCCCTCTTCTAAGTTCCAAACTATTACACTACAACCCCCATTTAACTCATTCTGGAGTTGCTTTCCTGGAAGTTCCCATGTCCTTATATTTTAAGATCATCCAAAATATGCCGCATGCTGACACATCAAGCAGGTTTTCACATTCAGTATTGAAGCTCAGATCATCATTGCCAAGATGCTTATACTCAAGAGCATCATGTGAGATCTTCCAGAGATGTACAACACCACCCTGTGCATCTCCACTGCTAGCCCCACCCACCCCTAAAAGTCAGCAGAATTCCTTACCATATAGTCTTCCAAAGTAAGAAGGTGCCTAAAACATTTTCTGTTTTATTTGAAAGCCAAATTAGAAACAATTCCCTGAGTGGCATGGCCCCTCTCAAGAATCATAGATCTAATTTTACATTCTATTTTTTGCTAATGAAGATACTGTGTCCACAAAGAATATGCCCAGCATCATAGATGAATCTTGGCAAGTAAGAGGTACGTAGGAGTCGAGGTAGCTGAGTGTTTCCTGTGAGCCAGGTCCTGTCCTCAGCTGCTTACACACCTATGCTGAGTGCCTAGCACATTAGCACCAAGCAGATGACTTTGCCACTGGAGTTGCTGGGTCAGAGCCTAGGTCCTGGCAGTCCTCCTGTCCTCAATCCATATGGTGGCTTGAATGAGAAATGTCCCTCATAGACTCGTGTATCCAAGCCTTTGATTCCCAGCTGCTGGAACTATTTGGGAGGACTATAGAACTTTTAGGATGTGGAGCCTTGCTGTAGGAAGTACATCAGCAGGCTGTGAGATTTCATAGCCTCACTATGCTCCTGTTCCTTCCCCGCTTCCTGTGTGTGATTGAAAGCGTGATCAGCCAGTTTCCTGCTCCTGCCGCCATGCTTCCCCTGGCTAACACCATGCCTTCCTCACCATGATGGACTCTACCCCTCTGGAACCATAAGCCAAAAGAAACCCTGTGTGGCTTTTGTCAGAATATTTTATCACAGCAACAGAAAAGTAACAACTACAATGGACAAGTGAGAGACAGATGAGCAGCTGAAAGCAGAAGGGGAGATGTATTCAGTGTGGCAACACTGGAAAGGAAAACAAAAGCCCTTCTTCCAAATCCATCTTCGGGGTCCTAACGAGATCTGGGTTTAAATATCAGGCTATTTGAAGGTGTGCATAGCTAAGCAGCCCTTGCCAGTGGTCCCAACATTAATATCTGAGCCTCAGTCTTTCCTGTGAGGTGTTCTAACAAGTTGTCAGACTGTGTGAAATATGTTTCTAGGAGATGGGTTCTCCAAGCTGGCACCAGGGCCCCAACTTTTTCCATCTCCCAGCATGAGATTCCTAGAGAAAAATCTAATTCCTTGAAGTATGGTTGGAACTACAAAGAGAGGGTACACCCATCTTTTCAGAATATTTTCATTCTGGTCAAGACTTTATTGGCCTGTAAACAGCTAAGACTGGAGCACAGAGAAAGGGAATGGCACACAGCAGGTATTATTATAAACCAGCTTCTGGGATGATTATGAGACAAAGGGCAAGCTTCAGGCTGTCACATGGAACTGGAAGGGAACTCAGAAGGGAGAACACAGAAATGGAGTGTCCCCATGTTGTAAGCACAAATGACAGTCTCATCGTACCTGTTCCTGAGGCAATGCCCATTGTGTCTCCCAGTCATAGTTTGCTGCCCATGCTTCTTATCTTCTTTCTTGTTTTTCTCTTCCAGACGTTCATGCCCAAGTCAAGGCTGCTTTGGGTCCCACCGGGCCTTTCTTAAAAGGACACACACTCATTGCTCCATGAGTTCCAGGGTCATCCACTGAGGCTCTGTAGTTCTTTCCCATCAGCAAGCCTTCACTGCAACCCTCTTGTTCAAGATGAGTGGACTTCTGGCCTCACTGGACCCCCGGCGGGTGCAGTGGGGGGCTGCCTGGTATGCAATGCACTCTCGGATCCTGCGCACCAAACCAGTGGAATCCATGCTGGAAGGGACCGGAACTACCACAGCACATGGTACCAAGCTAGCCCAGGTGCTCACCACTGTAGACCTCATCTCCCTTGGAGTTGGCAGCTGTGTGGGCACTGGCATGTATGTGGTGTCTGGCCTGGTGGCCAAGGAAATGGCAGGACCTGGTGTCATTGTGTCCTTCATCATTGCCGCTGTTGCTTCTATATTATCAGGTAAGTGTCGAGGGGAGGGACGTCCAGTGGCAAGGTTGCCTACTGATGTGGTTGCTGCTCATTTCACTCTCTCAGAGTATCTATTACAACGTTTGTTTATTTGGGTGGTGCGGGAGCACATGCCAGAGCCTGGGGGCGGGGGCAGAAGACAACTGGGAGTCAGTTCTCCTCCGCCACAGGATGGGTCCTGGGGATCGAACCCATGCTGACAGTGTGACCAGGAGATGACTTCCCAGCCTCTTCTAGAGCAGTTGGTAATGAGCTGCACCAAGGGGCAGTGAAATGGCTTGTCATCTTTTTTTTTTTTTTTTTTTTTTTTTTTGGTCTCCAACACTACTGAGTAGACAGGGGAAAAGGTTTCGACCTGATTGTAATAGCTTCCATTTTCTATGGTTTTCAGTACAAGCAACTATTCTGATGTCCAGGCTCTGGTCTCCCAGCTTCTCCCTCTCTGTTATGCTAGCTACTCTGTTTCTGTTTTAATGCTCCTTTTCCCTTGGGAGACGGGCCGGGTTAGGTCTCCTAGCGGGAGGAGCAGAGCACAGGGCTAGCACAGAATAATAGCAAAGGATGTACAGAGAAACAAAACAGCAAGTCAGTTACTCGGACATGGCTGGGATCTGATGAGCCTCAAGCTGGCACTGGGAGGCAGAAGCCAAGCAAGGGGGTGAAGATGGAAATAACGCTATCTGAAAAAGAGGTCTGATATGCTTACTAAGTATACTTACAAGATAAGCAGGAATAGGAGATCTGGGAACGTGGCTAGCTTCCAAGAGAAAGTGTTTTTACTTTTGCTTTCCTTTTATCACCTGTACCCATCCCCTGCCCACGCCCCTTTGAGCGTGAACAATATTGTGGGCTCACCCCTACAATTTAAACTTGATACAAAACCCAAACATATACATAGAAGGCGATAAGCAAGTTATAATCTACTTATATTCTAAACTAAGCATATCCATCCCATCTAAATCCTAAACTTATCTGAAAGGGATGCCCAAGTCTGAACACCTCCTTCCAATCCCAACCCTAAAATAATCGAAAACTAACACTAACAGGTGTAAACTATCCTGTAATATCAACAGTAGGGAAAAGGGGCATAGTATTCTCAAAATTACTTTCTGATAAAATGGGACGACGGCAATCTCATGGGAACCTGTAGGAAGAAAATGTTAGTGTAACAAGAGTCTTAAGTAGGTTCCCTACAAGGGAGTCTAGTGCTACTGGAGATATACAACACTTTCTGCCTCAATAAGCAGCCCCAACCCCTACAGGGAGATCAGCAGCCCTCTCTCCCTTGGTCAACTAGGGTCACACAACTAATTCAAAAGCAGGATGCCAAGACCTACATGGTGGTGATTTGTGGAATGGCTCTCCTATTGCCTTTCATTTCTCTAGAGCTTCAGGCCATAGAATCTTCCACAAGCAGGTCAATAGACAACTTTAAAAAAAGAAGAAGACAAGAAAAAAGGAAAGGAAAAGGAGACCATCTTGGAGGCCGCGGCATAAAACAGGAGATTTTGCTGGGCATGGGGCGACTGGTTGTGTGTGTTGGTTGATGTACTGGCGGTGAGCATTTGGGCTCTTCAACTCTTTCAGGCACAGCAGTTCCAATGCACGACAGGAGCTCTGTAACTTGTGTGCAGCATCGCATGAAAAGTCCCACAGTACCGTTCATCCCTATTAAATATTAATATTTAGTCTCCATCCACAAAGGAGCAAGACAGATTACAAACAGCAAACTCAAAAGTATACTGGCTATTACCTGACGCTTTTCATTTAGTAATGATCCACTGGGGTCAAGCCTCACCGTCAATTCTACCCATTCCCTTCCCTGGAATCACCCCTTTCTTCTGCACAAAAACTCTAACAAACTGGATTTATGCAGATTAAAGGACTTCTGTCCCTTTAAGATGAATGCATTGTTCACATGAATGAATTACCTGCCTGCTTGAAACAAGTGATGTGACTTCAATTCTTCCCTAATTGTATTGACAAAAATGATTCATCACAGGTTTACTTCTAGAAAGAATATCATTACATAACTGATTAGAGATAGCAGAACAAGGGGCAGGCATCTTGCTAGGAGGCTGTCTTAGTTTCAATGATATTGCTGTAATAAAATACCCTAGCCAGAAGCAACTTAAGGTAGCAAAAGGGTTGCTTCAGTTCACAGTTCCAGGGCACGGTCCATCACTGTGGGTGAAGTCATGGCAACAGAATCTTGAAACAGCTGGCCATGGACAGGAGCAAGAAAGGGAAAATGCATCCGTGATCACTTGCCTGCTTGGCAGTGCTCAGCTCCACTTTTCTTCTCTAGTCTTCAACAGTTCAGGACACCATCAAGGGTATGGTGCACACCCACAGTGGGCTGGGTCTTCCCACATCAAATAACCTAAAGGCAGTCTCTCGTGCACATGCCCACAAACCAACCCAATGTAGGCAATCCTTCGGTAAGTCTCTTTTCCCAAGTGACACAGGGGCACAGGACAGACACCTAAGGTCCCTGACAGTTAATGAGTACTGCACAGCTTTCCCCAGACCCCATTCTAGTTGGGTACAGTCCCCAGGCTGAGATGACTCCTGTATGCAAATCATTCCTCACATACAATTGCATCCTGGGAGCCCACCCCCCACCTCAGTGCTCACAGCACTGTATAATATCTACTTCTTCATCACTAGGATGGAGAGCTCAGAACTCACCCAGCCAGTGTAATGCTGGAGCCAATGCCCACCAGCTCTTTGCAGCCCTGACAGGTCATACACTTTACAGCTTTACAGCCAGCGACACCACACTGCAGACCTGAAATCAGCTGTGCTGAGACTGTATTTTTTGGGGGGGCAAGGGGTTCCAAGGCTTCTCTGTGGCTTTGGAGGCTGTCCTGGAGCTAGCTCTTGTACACTAGGCTGGTCTCGAACTCAGAGACCCACCTGCCTCTGCCTCCCAAGTGCTGGGATTAAAGGCTTGTGCCAGCACCGCCCGGCTGGGACTGCATTTTTGCTGCTGTTGTTTGTCATGGAATTGGTTGTTTAGCATTTCCCAGCCTATGCCTGGCCTGGCTCCACCGCAGACCCAGATGCCACTCGGCACCTCATCTTCACCACCGCACCAGGCGCCAGAAAAGAAACACCTGCCTCTCCCCCTCTCTCCAGATGGCCCCATCCATAGCATCTCTCCACGCTCTCTGACTGACTCATCTGCCTGCTGAGGCTAGCCAGGATCCTTCAGAGCCTCAGCCAGAGACAAAACCAAAATAACTTGTGTCGATATTCTCCAATTTACAGAGGATTTCTGCAGCCAGGTCTTGCACCGCTGTGCTCTTTGATCAGAAATGCCCGTCCCCACAGCCTCATTTTCCTGCCTCTGTCTTCCCCACATCACTTAGAACCTAAGCAACCTTCCCACTGCTCCATAGCAATAACCCAATTCCTCTCCATCTCCACACCTGGCAACACTGGTTTCCCTTCTGCTTCTGGCCTTCATTGAAACCTGACTCTACCACTGTGTGCTTGTCTCCAGCAATAGTTACTGCCTGGTGATGAGAATGGAGTAAAGAGGATGCTAGAATTAACAGCATGTAGCTTGTCCCAAGCAGAGAGGAAAAGGGAGCTTGCAAAGGAGAAACAAATTGCTCTGAACACCAGGGAGGCTGAAGACAGGAACCCAGGAGCATGATGGTGCCCATGGCGACTGGCTGGATCAGGAGGGTGAATGTGCACAGAGTTCAAAGATGTTCTCAAGTGAAATGTCACAGTAAAGCCCATTGTTTTGTATGCTAACGAAAATCAGTAAAGATAAATAGAAGAGGAAAAATAAGATCCGCAGAAACTGCAGATTTCAGTGAAGTCTGGAAAATGCTGGAATAAAAAACGCTAACAACGTGAGGCTAAAGGCAGGAAGTGACATCAGAGAGGGAAATGTGTGAAATACAGAATCTGAATCTGTCAGGCTGAGGTTAGACTTGGAACCCGGTTAACTGCTAAGGAGCTGTGAAACTTAAGGCAAGCACTGGATCTTCTCTAAGCCTCAGTTTCCCCATTTTGAAAATTTAAAAAAATCTTTATTGTAAAGTTGTTGTGAGATCGAAATGAGATTCCTACCAAGTACCTGGTACAATGCCTAGCACACAGCCCTAAGTAAGTTGTTTTGTGTCAAACTCTATTTTAGGTTCCTGCTGTAAAATATAGTATTGTTTGGTTCACTGTATCCTTGCAAGCTAGGTGTATTATTCTATTTCTATTACTTTAACTAAGAACTGGAATCCAACATATATATATATATATATATATATATATATATATATAGAGAGAGAGAGAGAGAGAGAGAGAGAGAGAACTAAAATGTGTAATATATATTAGCTATATATGCAGTTTTGGAGGTTCAAGAGTTCAGCTCTGGCTCTAGTTGGTACTCTTCCAACTACATCACATCTTGGTGAAGGCCAACCTAGGATACATGAGGCCTTGTCTCAAATTTTTTCCTAGAAATTCTAGATACAGATATTTCATTAAATATGTAGTTTTGTTTTATTGAGACAGGGTCTCATTATATAACCTTGACAGACCTGGAAATCATTATGTAGACTAGACAGGCCTCAGACTCATAGAGGTCCACCTGCCTTTGCCAATCCAAGTGTTGGTGTTAAAGGCACAAGCTGTCATACCTGGCTTTGAATATGTAGCTTTGTAAATGTTTTCTCCTAGTTTGTAGCTCTTCTTTAATTTCTGCCTATTTATATTTTAAAATACTGGTTCCAAAGTACATGCCCTTGAAATTCTAATTCAGCTGGGCCTGGATGGGGTGCCCTGGAGTTGGTGTTTCCTTACAATCCCCTAGGTTTCTAACACATAGCCAGGGTTGGGGATTGCTGTGCAAGAGGAAGTGGAGCCCACATGCCACAGCCAGGATCCACACGGAGAGGGGGCATGCTAAAAGGATTTCTGTATGACCAGCAGGCTCCTGGGAAATTTTCTTAGCCTCGTAGCTCTATTCCCTATGCTACACAGCCTTTGTGGAACATGAAACAAACGGGACTCTAACGCTACTTTCTCTCCAGCTTACCATGACCCACAGGGCCAGTAACTTCCCCAGCTCCACTCTGGCGTGGTCATGGCCCTCTGGCCTGTCCCAGGTGGTGGGCATTTTATCAGAGGAAGCAGCTGCTACGCAACCTCTCCTCTTTTGTCCAAAGGCCTTATCTGCTCTTTAATAACTCCACATGCCCTGTGACTGCCAAGCCTCCAAAACCTCTTTTATGTTATGTTTTTGATAAAGAATATCATTTATCTTCCTGGTTCTTACCTATAGCTCTGTGGAGAGTAGGTGGAGGCTTGTACAGTTTCTAATTTTACTTGGCTGCAGATGAAACAAAGCCAAGTTATTATGCCACAGTGACTGGCCATTCAAAGTCCCAAGAGACGCCCATGAGCCTGAGAGGGGGAGGAGTGTAAAGCTTGATGGGTTTGCTTCCCCCCATGTTTATGTTTAGTTCTCTTTTAATGTGATTAAAACTGAACTCACAGGGCTAAGGAGAAGCTCTGTCAGTCAATCCCTAACACTTGCCAAGTTGATAAGGTTAGAGGTCACTCTGTAGGCATGGATGGAGTATTTCAATGACACAAGCAGATACACATCTTAGTCACACAGTGGAGACAGAATGAAGGTAGAACACCAGATGTGCACATAATGAGTGAGACAGACAAGAGACTGTGGAGCTCGGGCTCTGACAGTGAGAGTCAAAACGAAGCTTAGAACAGAGAGGGTTTGGGTGGGTGAAGGGCAGTGAGGAAGAGGAGGACAAGCCCTCAATCCAAGAAAAGACATGGAATTGATGAAAATATTTTGAAATCACTTTATAACAATGAGTTTGACAACATAGTTCTGTTAACAGAACATGAGGATTAAGATGGAAAACTAACAAGGAGGTCCACATAAGAATCCCTGTGGGCGCTGAGCTCTTGTGTGGGCACAGTATCCCTCCATCCTCACCTCCCTGCAGGAGGCTGGCTTCATCCTGCTCTGGGAGAGCCCAATGCCACCATAGTCAGAAAGAACGTCCTGTAAGTCTGCAGCCCTTTAGTGAGAACCAAACTCAAACCAGAGACCAAAGACCCAAAGCTCTTCCTTAGGATCCTTGAAGCCAGAAACTTTCAATGGACTGATGAATTGTTACCAGTTCCCATTGATCATTACAAAAAGACAATTAGAAGCCATCGAGATGGTTCAATAGGCAGATAGTGCCACTGAGCTTGATGACCTGAAATTCATCCCTGGAATCTATGTGGTAGAAAGAAAGAATGAACTCCTACAAGTTGTCCTCTGACATCCATACGGGCACCATGGCACACTCATGTGCCAAGAGAGACAGACAGACAGAGACAGATGTTTTTTAAAGCCCAGGACATTGAATACATTTTTCTTAGCATTTTAGCATGTGGCTTAGCAATAGTCCTGGGCAGACATGTCTTCACTATAGCACACAGTCATGTATGAGTGAGTGTAATATTGAATGTGGACCAACACAAAACAGAAAATGAGATATTTTTGCAATTTTTTGTAAATCAATTGTGCAATTTTTGTTTGTTTTTTTGTTTTTTGAGACAGGATTTTTCTGTGTAGTTTTTGGAGCCTGTCCTAGGACTCGCTTTGTAGGCCAGGCTGGCCTCGAATTCACAGAGATCTGCCTGCCCCTTGTTCTCAAGTGCTGGGATTAAAGGTGTGCGCCACCACCCAGCTAATTGTGCAATTCTTAAGCATGAACTTCAGACACGACAACATCGTGATACAATGTCAAAGACTGGACATACCTGCATAGTGGTGTGTAAGGTATGCCTCCACCATGCTTAAGAGTTTCAATACCTCCAACCTGTCATCAGGTGTTCCCATAGTGATGGGACTCCCGGGGAAACACAGATAGTATGGAGAGCCCTATTGAGTGTCTACCTTTTCAGTCTTGCTGGTCTGCTCCCAAAGCCATTCTTTCCCCAAGCTTGGACATTGTCTCCTAGTCACTGTAGGCTGCAGTATCATGGCCAAGGTTAGAGAGTCAAAGTATAGACTGAGATATGGATGCATACATACAGATTCTGATGAGTTCCCATTTCATCTGTTGGCACAACAAACCATTTTCACTGCCCCAGTGAAAAACAGACGTGGGGTGAACCAGGAGGACTGGTGCTCAGTGGCTCCTTTTCCATGATCTCAGATCAATCACATCTACTCCATGGTCTGGCATTTGTCCGTTTCCTACAATACCTCTGGCAGTTTCTCTTCACCACACCAGGATGGGAACGGTAGGCTTCCAAGAGAGTGGTAAGGAAATGCATGAGCAAATGTTAAGAGAAGCTTTCCTTGAGAGGAGCCTTCTCGCCCGCCTGGTTCCAGATCCGCATCAGTCCCAAATAAACACACAAGAGGCTATATTCATTATGAAGCTGTTGGCCTTGCTTTTTTCTTACTGGCTAGCTCTGACTTAAGTATTTACCCCATAATTGTTAATCTAAGTATGTCTCTTACCAGAGAGGTTTCCGAGCTTCCTACCCCAATGGCGGTTACATCTCGACTCTCTTGTGTTTCTCCTTCCCAGAATCCTCCTGGACTCCTAGCCCCACCTATCTAGATTCCTATAGGCTCAACAGTACTTTATTGACAAATAACAGGCAAATAACAGGACTTCCCCAACAAGCAAACGCATACCTGCTCCAGACCTAGGTGTGACCAGCTCTCCAGGTAGTGTGCAAACGCACAGCTGTCTGAAATCTTAATGATGGTAGCAGCCAGTCCAGTATCTGTGAGTCTCTGGGAGCTGAAACTTGGTAAAAAAAAAATGCTAATGTCAGCCTTCATTATAGCTGTTACGCTTATTGAACAAAAATGTTGCACAACAGACACAGTGCACCCTCCCACCAGATGTATTAGTGGTTCCTGTTTATGGTCATCATGGTAACTAAACTCTTGGAGACTTTTAATATGTCTGGCGTCAGTTGTGCGGCAATGACACAGTCCAAAAGAAAAAGGAAAAACCCACACTGCTGAGATGGGTCAGGACAAAAAGCACTTGCTCTCAAGCCTGATGACCTGAGTTCCCTCCCTTCTGGAGGTAGAGAATTGACCTCTGACCTCCACACACATGTGGGCACACACAAAAGACAATGTTTATAAACTCCACTGGATAAACACCATTGTAATACTCATTATACAGACAACAACACTGAGTCCTCCTGGAGATGCCAGGGGACTTAGATAGGGCTGCTTTGATCCTCTTGGCTCCTGAACCCATTCTCTGCAAGCGTCTTGAACAAGACTCACACTCCCAAATCACAAACCTAGCAGGCACGGAAGTCTTCGTACCCTGAGCTCTGAACACAGCACACAGCTCTCCCTATGCTATTGACTAGGAGGGAAGTTTTGTGGGTCAAAACTTCTGTTAAATTGGGTCATGGAAATGTCTTCTGTCACCTGTCAGCAGCAGAAAGAAAGGTACTGTGAAGGTCGTGACCTCTGCTTGCACAGGGCTTGATTGACAGCCTTGGAGACGGATGTCAGTTACTGATTCAGAGAAGGTATGTGCACCTCAATAGAAATGTGCACATTTCTGAAGCTGCTGATGGTGAAAATCCAGGAACACTTGGGCTTCTTTTGCATCTTCTACAGCCCCTAGTAGAGAGGGCAGTACAGTGGCAATAGGGCAGGCAGACCACTCACTCTGGGCTCAGCATGGTGGGAGCTGCTGCTGAATGTGGGAATGAACTCTGAGGCCGAGGGCTTGACACCTATGCAAAGAAGCAGGATGGTCACCTGTGAAGCAATTCTAGACACTGCCAAAGCCATCCAGGCCTGGGCCAGAAGTCAGAACACAAGAAACCTCATTCAGCTCTGCCCCTCAGCAGCTCAGGGTCCCTGGACGTCACCCAACTCTCAATCTCTGTTCCCCACCCACACACCCCGTCCATAAAAAGAAGAGCTTGAATGAAACCATGTATAGCAGGAGTTAGGATGAAGTAGAATGAGGGAGAGTGAAGAGCCCCTCGTCTCCCCCCAGCAAATTCCCAGCCCTATCTATTTCATAGCATCTGGAGGCCGGGTGTAATTAGTTGTTGCATTTGAGCCTTCTTGATACAAGCCCTGCTCTGCAGCTTACTCCTGACGTAACTTCCAGTTGTGTTTAACTGAGAACATCCCAAACAGATGGAAAGTTACAGGTGTGCCAGAGTACTAATCCCTCAGCCTTGGGGAAATCTAGGAAATGGCCCCAGGTTCATCACCTCTACCTTCCTTCCCACAGTCACACAAATTTGTGATGTGGCAAAGATGGCAAGTTCTAGTAGCCCATCTAGATCTTAATGAATACACTAAAGGCTGCCGTAACATAACCATTTTGAGGATTATGACTACATGTGTAAACCACACACAGAAGTATGACCAGCAATAGTCACCTTTATTATTGTTATTACCACCCTAACCTGATGGTGTGAGGGCCCTTCTTAATGCAGAAGAGCTGGACAGGATTCCAAATCTGAAGCCCCCAGTCTACCCCTAGCGAAAAGACTCAAGAAGAAGGCTTCCTGGGTATGTGTCTAAAGGTAGACCCAACACAAAAGGAATATGCCTTTATCCTTGAAGGTGTCTAACCCAGAGGAATTATCTTTTTTACAAGGACAGGCCCCTTCTAAAAGGGAAAATGAACTGGGTCCCGTACAAAGTGATATCCAAGCACACAGATCGGCAAGGCATGGCACTACCAAATGGCCATGGGATAAACACCTGAGAATGGAAGCCAACGATTAAGAGTTGATGCCGGTGGCCAAAACTTTGTCGCCTGGATCTAACCAGCTGACCACAGAAGCTCCACAGCTTCGATGGTGCCAGTCTATCAGCTTATAACATCGGCCCATCTTTCTATCCCTTGTCCCCAGGGCATGACCCTAAGTGATCACAACCATCCAGGGGAATCAGAGAGCTCCCAGCACATTCTATTTGCATTCTGCAGGGAATGAGAACACCAAAGCAAAAGAAAAAGGAGCGGTGGGCAGAGCTTTGTGAAATGACTACACCTGGGTGGAAATGAATTAAGGAAGTAACAGGAACGAATGTAGAGCAGTAAATGGAAAGGAAGGACAGATTTCCATAGCAGCAAATAGGACGTGTGTGCTTGCAAGACGTAGAGAATAGGACGCTCTACTCGCAAGACCCATGAAAGGCCGCCTAGGGCGTGGAGATGGCAGCTTCTGGGTACTAATGCAGACAAATGCCACAAAGGAGACGGTGGCATTGACGTGAAGAAGAAGAAATGGCAGGAAACTAACTATACCTCCATCTGCTTTCTTCCTGGTCACAGCCTCGACCGTGCTGTGTGGAGAACACTGACTGCCTACTGCGCATCACAGACGTTTTGTGATACGCTCACCACTGGCCACCTGCACAGATCTGGCC
Source organism: Mesocricetus auratus (assembly GCF_017639785.1). Taxonomy (NCBI): domain Eukaryota; kingdom Metazoa; phylum Chordata; class Mammalia; order Rodentia; family Cricetidae; genus Mesocricetus; species Mesocricetus auratus. The sequence goes on along the minus strand of NW_024429195.1, from coordinate 33,739,121 downwards.
AAAGGTCCCTTCCGAAGTAACTAACATAAATTCATAGCGTAAACACTTACATATATGTATATATTGTAAGGGAACTCCTTCAGAGGACACACGGACTATTAAAATCACAAAGAAAGCCTTTACGGCTGGACAGCAAATGCAGAGCTCACCCAAATCATGCAGCCCTGGGGCTTATAGCCCAAAACCCATATCCTGGGTTAGCACACTTCAGTTAGCAAAGCAATTAGCAAGAAACAGAACTGCTGAAGCCAAGAAGCAAGGTTAGTACATGTAGGGACTTCCCCAGCCACACCCTGTTTGGGCAGGTGGATTAGGTCTGTCTTTGTTCCTGTTTTGCCAGGCATTGCTGCCTGTGTGCTGGGTTCCAAGGGTTTCTCTCAAGGTGTCAGTTGTGCTGCAATGCAGGGAACCTGTTTGCATTCATGAGCAAGCATATCTGTCCTTAGAGCTATTCCCTCTTTCTGTTTTAGAATACATTCACCGAAAACATTGACTATATTCATATATCTTGAGATGTTGATTTTAAATGGCCCCAGCTTATAATTTCTTATTTTATGTCTGTGGGAGCATGTGTGTAGGTATGTATGTGTGTGTGCAAGTGCACATCTGTGCATACAGAGAGGTCAAAGGACAACTCAACTCCAGTAGCATTCTGTAGACTCCATCTACTGTTTTTTTCTTTTTTGAGATAGGGTCTCTCACTGATATGGAACTCACGGAGCAAGACTGGCTGACCAGTGAGTTTCAGGAACCCTCTTGTCTCCACCTTCCCAGTAATGGACTCTAAGTACATACCACTATGTCCAATAGAGTGTGTGTGTGTGTGTGTGTGTGTGTGTGTGTGTGTGGAACTGTTAGTATAGGCAAGCACTATACTAGTAGACCCACCTCCACTGCTCAGCCCCTTAGACTTAAAGAAAATAAACAACATAACAAATTTCTATTGTATGTGGATACGGAATACCTGCTCCTTTGAAACCGTTGCCAATGACATCTTAATCACCAACGTTCATGCAGCTGAATACTATGAATGTAACCAAGCGCACTCTTGATGTCTCGCTTAGGGAAGTAAACCCCGTTTTCAAATGCCACCAGTATGTCCAAGGGAATCACTCTTTCCCTCTCTGTCATTCCTTCATTCAAAAGTCAGGTAAAATGTGCCACCACTGTGGCCTTTAGCAGGGGCAGCCTAGTCGAAAACAATCTATGTGATTCCTATAGGTTGGACTTTTGGAAAGAGAAACCCGACCTGTGTCTGTCACCTGTGCCAGAACCCCCTGTGGCCGCTGTTCACAAGGGGCTCCACTCCTCCAGTCCCATAGATGAGCAGATGGCAACACTCCCACTTGAAAACACAGAATTTGTACTTGTACTTCCTGAAGCTCAGAGGAGTATGAACAGGGAAGGAGGGCCTGGACACCTGGCGCAGCCATGAAGCTGCTCACCTGCTCTTGCAGAAGACCTAGGTTTGGCTCCCAGCCCCTGCATCACGTGACTCACAACTCTGTGTCCAGTCCCAGGGGATCGGAAGCCTCTTCGGGCTTCCCTGGGCACCTGTACAGATGTGCACATAAGCTCATGCAGGCACGTACACATCCACACACCCGCACAACATAAAAATACACAGGTCTTTTTACGGACAGGGAAGAAGGGAGAAGTTAGGTAAGGGAGGTGGCCAGGGTAAACGGAAGCAGGGTATGCAGCAAATCCTCACATCCACACAATCTTCTCACAAGGCCCCAGAGGCTCTGCCTGTGCAGCCCTCCCTGCATGCCGTCCCAATTTGAAGGAAGTTGAAAAGCCAAGGGACTCGGGGATGATGCAAGTTGAAAGTTTGGCCGTGGGCTGTTCTCCCTAGACATCTCTGGGAAGGAACCTCTTCCCAGAGTGCTGGTCTCACCTGCTCCTCAGACTTACTGAAGTACAGGATGGGGCCACCGACACTCCACAGGCAGGGGCAGGCAGGTCTCTCTGAGCTAAGGGCAGCCTGGTCTACACAGTGAGTTCCAGAACAGCTGGGGCTACAGAGTGAGACCCTATCTAAAGGAAAGGAGAAAGGGAGGGAGGGAGGAATGGTCCCCTCCTGCTCCTCAAGAGGAGTGCTGGAAAGTACTTGAGGAGAGTATAAGCAGCTGTCACCACCTCTACTCCTCCTTGTCCTTTCTGCCCAAGGCCTTTGTAACCCAGTTGTTGAGTCACCTTTGCAAGGAGGAACAGATCTCACAAAAAGAGATAAGCAAGAAGTAGATTTCTCTCACAGCTTCTCATGGAAGGCACAGAGCAGAAAACCTTTTCATTAAAGACATAAATCCCAGGAGGAAAGAGATCCAGGTCTGATTTAGAAGTGTATTGAGCAGAAACAGCCTGGTCTAGAGCCTAGAATGATCCCTAATGCCCCTGACAGTGCTAAGTCCTGGCACCGTCAGCCAAGAACACTTGTGTGCAGTCTCTTAACCCTCCTTAAGGCAAGTGCTCCCGCACCAACTCTCCAGGAGCTGCTGACCAAGGCATGCCCTCACCTGTAAATAACAGAAAGCCCGGAAGGGTACCCACCTTATTCTGGGAACCATACATATGTCCGTCCAAGACACAAAGCCACCTATACAGCAGGCACCATTGCCATTTTCCAGTTGGGGAAGCCACGGCTCTGTAAAGAACCAACGTGAGGCAGATGATTGGCTCAGGGAACAGCTAAGCCTCTGAGCATCCTTCCATTAGACACAACCAGGTAAGCACTGCATCCACTGTGATTACTACCACAGCACAAGCTAACTCATCATATGATGGAAACTGTACCTCCAGTAATCTCCAGAATATTTTCATAGATGGAGATTTCAAGAAAAAAAGAGTAGGCAGATAGGCTATACATTCACTTAGTGAACCAGTTATTCAACTTGACCTGATTTGAGGGTCAAGGAGACAGATTGCTTCTTATTTAAATGTAGACATGTTGGTGCCATGGTCTAGGGAGTGAGACTTTGGGGGGACTCTGTTACCTGCCCATCTTTAATTGGAGTACTATCAGGTTCAATAACTGATTATGTCAGTGTGTCCCTGATTGATGGTGCCGGCTGCCCCTGAACTGATTTAGCAGAGAACTCATAAGTCTCTTCTCCAACATGAACAGAGGCATTCCCAGACAAATTGCTTTTCTTCCAGACACATTTGTAAGAATTGCCTGGGTTTCTGTGACAGGCAACAGGGTGAGGGAGCAAGGCTGCCCAGGTAAGAGATGGTGGTGGTGAGGAGGAAGAGAGATGCAGCCTGATGCACCCACCTGAAAAGAAAGCCCACAATCTCCTTGCTACCCAAGAACATCAGGAAGAGGGCATGAGGATGGCTTCACTGGGACTAGCCCCATGCAATTTGAGGCTCGGAAAGTATTTCTCAGAATCCAGAAACCTGTTTCTCAAAGGAGACAGCTGTGATAGGGACACTTCATCAGGTGGCATTTGGAATTAGGTGTCATGGAGAAAATAGATGTTTCCAACAGAAGTCACACTCTATTTCCCTCTAAAGTTCAGAAATTTCTCCTCATATCCCAGTCCCAATTACATTTCAAAAGGACTAGCCACCTGGTGATACATACAGTATCTCAGCCCCACTGGAAAAGTACCAAAGAAACAGATATTTCATGAAAACTAAGAAGATAGGTGACATCCATCCCACAAAATGCTGTATTTGGTAAGGACATTCTCAAAAACATGCCTGGGCTCAGCAGCAAATCACACTGGTGTGATCCAGTGGTGGACTCCCTCCTGTGGCTGGAGCCTGGTGGATGATTAACCTTAAGCAGGAACTAGATGGAGAGGTGAAGAATCACTGAGTCGTCCATCAGCCCATGCAGGCCCGGAGCCTGAAGAGCTAGAAATTCTTCAATAAACAGTTGTGTTCATGGGCCAGCAAGAGGACTCAGTGAGTAAAGGCACTTGCTGCCAAGCCCCACAACCTGAGTTCAGTCTCCTGGAACCAAATCAGGAAGAGGAGAACTGACTCCTGGAAATTGTGTTCTGGCCTACACACACACACACACACACACACACACACATGCACACATGCACATGCACACACACACATGCACACATGCATACACACACATACATATATGTGCACACTGTAGCATACCTGCCCTCCCACACACACACACACAAATGTTTAAGGTTATTTCAGAAATTCTGTCATAATTTCCAGTGAAAATTCATTTAATAATTCCAGAAGCCATTTGTAAAGTCAAACATGCTGGGGCTAGAGAGATGGCTCAGAGGTTAAGAGCACTGACTGCTCTTCCAGAGGTCCTGAGTTCAATTCCCAGCAACTACATGGTGGCTCACAACCATCTACAATTCAATCTGGTGCCCTCTTCTGGCATGTAGACAGAACACTGTATATGTAACAAATAAATAAATCTTTTTAAAAAATCAAACATGCTACTACATAATCCAAGGTTATACTAATTTGATATTTAGATGCTTGAGAAATGGTAGTAGGAAAATACTTTACATTTTTATTTTTAACATTGTTTCTACAAAAGCAGGAAATTTTATGTGCACAATAAAAATGATGCAGTCCATACCTGTCTTAGTTAGGGTTTCTATTGCTATAATAAAACGCTGTAACTTGCCTGCTTTCTTATAGAACCCAGGACCATCTGCCCCAGGGTGACACCACCTCCAGTGATTTGAGCCCTTCCACATCCATCGCCAATCAAGAAAATGCCCCATAGGCTTGCCTTGACATCCACTCTTCCCAAGTGACTCTACTGAATGTCAAGCTAGCATAAAGCTAGCCTGTGCAATTGCAAATGATGGCCTCTAAGCTGAGCCCAGATGCTTTAGATCATGTTAGTTGGCTTTGTGTGCCATCTACACACATGTAAATGTACAATGCATGCTGTGTGCCCAGAACCAAGGCTGCAGTGAAGTCGTTCCGTGCAACCCAAGTGAGCATGTCTAGGCTTCAGTGCACACTTGATCTTGAATTAATTTTGGACCATTGTACATACAGAAAACTTCCACTGATGTCAAATTTTCATTCCATTGTGCAACCTGTCCTAATTAGCTTTAACTATCAACTTGACACAGCCTAGAGTCACTTGAGAAGGGAATCTGAACTGAGAAATTGTCCAGATCAGATTGGGCAAGTCATGGGGGATTGTCTTGACAGTTTACTGATGTAGGAAGGCCTAGGCCACTGTGTGAAGTGTCATTCGCTATATATAGTCATTGACTGTATAAGGAAGCTAGCTAAGCATGTGTGGGATAGCAGGCAGCGTTCCTCCATGGTTTCTTCCTGGAGTCCCTGTCCTCACTTCCCTCAGTGATGGACTGTGACCTGTGAGGTGAACCAAACCCATTCCTCTCCTAAGTTGTTTTCATTGCAGCAACAAAAAAGGAAACTAGAGCACAACCCCATATAGGTTATGGGTAGGTTTAAGAAGCTGTGCAAAAGACTATAGAGGTCACCACAAGGAGGCTGCATTTCCCTTGTTCACCTTTCACCTCAAATCTAACACAGATAGGCAGAGATGTCACTTTCCTAGTGACTTGGGTAAACACCGTGAATGAATTGGAAAACTATCAAGATTGGTTGTTAAAGTCTGATTACAGCCCCAGCATTATCATTAAGTAAACATGTAAGTTCATATTTGGCAAGTCATCTACAACTCAACAACCCTGATGGGCAATTGACAGCTGTTATGGTTTGAACATTCCTTATAGATTCATGTGTTTAAACTCTGGGTCCCCAGCTGGCAGAGCCCTTTTGAAAGGCTGTAGATCCTTTGGGAAGGCAGGCATGGCTGGCAGAGGTGGTAGGTCACTGGAGGCAGATAGACCTTTCAGTGTTGTGGGAGGATGTGCTTCCCACAGAACTCTGCTTCCCAGTCCACTAAGATGAAAAGAAGCCTTGCCACCAGCCCCCACCAGCACAGATAGAGCCGCCCTGCCCACCATGAAGACCACACTCCCTAAGCACACACTCACCTCTCTGGGGCACCAAAGAGCATCACATAAACACCAGCAACATGGGACCAGCTCTGCATTAAAGTCTTTCCCAAGTCAGCGGATGTTTCAGGGTCAGGACACCGTCATTGCCTGCAGGCTGTCTCCGTATTGCACGCTACAGCACCTGATTGAGTCGCTGGCAGCTGTGAATGTTGCACCAAGTAGGAGAATTAGGAAGTCAGACGTTTCTTGGGAAAGTGCTGAGCTAGCTGGGAAGCAGACTGGGAAACCAGTCAAAGTAAGCTAAGCGCATGCTGGTGGGGAATCCCACTGTGTAGCATGACTGGCACTCAGGGACAAAGGGCGAGCATTTTTAATCCTTCGGGGTAAAAGAACTCCTGTGAAAGTGTTTGTGCGCCCAGTGGCTTTCTTTGATGGAATGTAGAAAGAAAATACGTCTTTGCTTCTTACTTTTTTATGTTTGACAGTGTTATACACATACACAGTATGTTGATACCATCATCATCCCCTGTTGCCCTCTTTTACTTCCCGCGTCTGTTGGCTTGTGTTGGTATAGCTAGCGACAGAACCACTACTCTGCTGGCAGTGTAAGTGTATAACACCTACAGCTAAGTACAGATCATGACACTTGATAAGTTTAATAGATGACCCCGTGACTGGCTTTTGGTTTATGATGAGCTACTTCTTATCAGTATTTTAAGGTTTACTCCTACGTATAAAAGGAAACGTTTGCAGTAAAGCAGAATGCCACACTGCACCAGCAGTGCACACAGCCAATATTCACGGTGTCTCTTCAGTCTAGCATTTTCCTCTGCATTTGGTCAGCCCCACACTGTTTTGTTCATCATGATGTAGTAAGCTATATAGTACTTATTTGTTTAGATGTGTGTATCTGTGTGCCATATATAGGTTTATAACCGAGGTGTGTAGCAAGTTATTTCAGCTAGCCTTGTGCAAGCATATCACAGTACTCACGCAGCAAGCAAATCGCCTAATAACACATTTCGTAGAACATGCCTCCATCATTAAGTGATGGGTGGCTATACATAAACTTTTGAGTGTTGGTGCTAACAGCCCAGAGATTCCTAATCTCTCCTCTTAAGATTTTCAGCACCAAGACGTTTGCTTATCCCCAGAAGCCCACTGCCTGTTGTGTTTGTCCCTTGCAGGTGTGTGCTATGCAGAGTTTGGAGTTCGAGTCCCCAAGACCACAGGATCTGCCTACACCTACAGCTATGTCACTGTTGGGGAATTTGTGGCATTTTTCATCGGCTGGAACTTGATCCTGGAGTACCTGATTGGCACGGCGGCAGGCGCCAGTGCCCTGAGCAGCATGTTTGACTCCCTGGCAAACCACACCATCAGCCGCTGGATGGTGGACACAGTGGGAACCCTCAATGGCCTGGGTGAGATTCTGTTAACCTCTCCCCTAACATGCAAAGTCATGAGTGGGATGGATAGATTTCCCTTTAAGAATGCAACTTCAAGGCTGGAAAGATGGCTCAGTAGGTTAAGTACTTGCTGGTCAAGCTGAGAATCTGAGTTTGGTATCCCCAGAACACACACACATACATCCCAATTTGGAAAAATATGTCAAGAATTTTAAATGCTTCTTTTTGTTCTTACAAGGCAATTCTTCACTCTAAGGAATTATTTTAATTTTCATGAATACATTATCCCAGTCTTATTTTTTAAAGGATGCACACCCCTTATCTGAGATACCTGGAACCAGTTTTTCAAACTTTGGAATATTTACCTAAACACAACAAGATACTAGGATTGGCCATCAACACCCAGGTCTAACACAGAATTCAATGTTTTTTTTCATATACCTCTTCGACACATAGCCTGAAGATAATATTATTCAATATATTATACAAAGTTTCATTGTGTGTATGAATCTTATCACTTGGGGAGTTGTAGAAGCCACTGAAAAGGTTTAAGGTTCCATAGCATCTCAAATTTGGATTTTTAGATTATAGGTGCTCAATTATAATAATTTAAAAATTCTTCAATGGAACACGTGTCCATGTAAATTATGGATATATAAATTATGTTCCTGACAACTAAAAAGATGACTAAGGAGGACACTGAATGGACTATGTATAACGTGTAATGTAATGGCACACATTAAAGAACATAGGCTGTACATGTGTCCTGCCACTAACTATATGAAAATAAAACTAACGCAGCCAAAGGAACTGGGGAAGCTTCACCTGTGATTTCATTGTAAAGTTTCTTCCATTTCTCACAAATCCAAAAAAATTTTGATTTTTCAAGACATGGTTTCTTTATGTGATAGCCCTGGAACTCATTCTGTAAACCAGGCTGGCCTCAAACTTACAAAGACCCATCTGCCTTTGTACTGGGATTAAAGGCATGCACCACTACTGCCCTGCTCCAAATAAAAAAAAAAATTAAGGGATATAATGGATTCCAGTCCAACCGAGATCCACGAGGCATACTATTACTGAGCAGGAGCGGAATGGGTTAGGGGCCATCTGACAAATGCCAAGAGACAGGCCATCTGTCACTTGCCACCAGCCCTCCATCCCAATGCCTGGCATATCCCTCCATATTCTCAGGATTCACAGTAATAGTTGAAGAGTTTGGAGTCTTGCCTCAGAATTTCCCAAGACAGCTAGGGGTGGAGCTCAGCAGCTCAGTGCTTATGTGGTTCATTTAAAACCCTGAGTGCAATCCCTAGGGTGTGGGGGTGGGGAAGAAGAGAGAGAAAGGGGGAAGGGAGAGGAAAGGGGGAGGAGAGAAAGAAAGAGGGAGAGAGGGGAAGACTCCAAAAATAATTCTGAGGCTATGTCAAAGCGTTTGACTTCATTGTGCTTACCTCAGAAAATATTTGACAATATGCTGACCAGGGCTGAAGGATGATGGCTCAGTGGTTAAGAGCACTTGTGTTTATCCTGAGGGCCTGAGCTTAGTTCCCAGCATCCATGTCAGGTAGCTCACAAACCCCTATAACTCCAGGTGCAGGGCATCCAGGGCCTGTGGCCTCTGCAGGAACCTGCATCTATGTACACAGACTCATCCACAGGCACACACCGAGAAGCAATTGCAAATAATGAAAACAACTCCTCTTTTTAAAATACTGGTCATCCCAATGCCACAATAACAAGAATAAACATCACAGCTGTATTCTGATTTTATAACATTTAAATTCTGAAATGACCTAAAATCAGTCATCCATCTCACTCACTCCAGAAAGATGAGGCCATGTGCCCAAGGCCACTCTGTGGGCTGTTGGCAAAAGTACAGCTGGAATCCAGGCTCCCTGACTGCCAGGCAATGCTTCTTTCTCTCCGTAGAGGGCAGGCGTCCACTGACTGATGGGCAGACCATGCCAGCAGGACCCGTTCACTGGGGATTTTCTCTCTGTAACCCCACACTGCAAAACTCTTTAAATGGCTTTCAAACGTACCCATTTTGATACTTGATAATAAAGACTGTGACACTGGGTAGAAATCTTGCAGATGAGATGACAAGCTAGCAATAATGAAGGTAAGGAAATTTCCAAAGACTATGCTATACCCACATACATGCTGCAAATGCCCCAAAGTGTTCTTGCCTTTGCAAGTGCTGGCCGTGCGGACACAGTACTTGGTAACTGCCTCATTATGTGTTCCAAATGTTGATCTATGGTATCAGATAACCTCATCTGTGCCCCAGAATTCCTCATTTGCAAATACACGCTTATACCTATTTATGGACCATACAGTGGCATGTGTGTGTACACACAGAGAGACAGACAGACAGAGCCTTTGCTGCTCTTTCTGAAAGACTAACCACTAGGAGTCATAGCACCACAGATGCAATGGGGTAGAGTGAGTCCCGGGGCCCTTTCTTCTCTCTGGACAATACTAACCACGTCTTCCTCCTGCAGGGAAAGGAGAGGAATCATACCCAGACCTTCTGGCTCTGGTGATTGCTATCATTGTAACCATCATAGTGGCTCTGGGGGTGAAGAACTCTGTGGGCTTCAACAACGTCCTCAATGTACTGAACCTGGCAGTGTGGGCGTTCATCATGATCGCGGGCTTCTTCTTCGTCAACGGCAAATACTGGGCTGAGGGCCAGTTCTTGCCCCACGGCTGGTCGGGGGTGAGTTCATTCCCAGAGGCTGAGGTGCCTTCCATGCTAGGAATACTCTAAGATGCATTTTAGGAAACCATCTTCTTTCAGTTGGGAATGTTCAGAAGAAGCCTTTCAATTTTTAGCTTGTTTGCTGGCTTCACGGGCATGTGTGGAGAGTGTACACGGATAGCAGATTAGCGGTGGTGCCCTGGCAACATGCCTATCTCCATGCTAAGAGTTGTATGCATTATCTCATCCCGTCATCACAATAACCTTGGGCAGAAAATATTCACAGCTGGAACTGAAGAATGGAGGCATCCACACCCAGAGATGGCCAACAGCTCTCTGGCACTGTGCCAGTAGCAGAATCAGAACCCAGAGCCAGGAATATTAGATGCAAAGACTGCTAAGACAGCAGCCATGCGCAGAAATAGACAAATTGGTAAAGGTAGCCAGGATGGGTGGATGAATGGCAAAGGGCTGAGTTCTGCCTCAGTGTAAAATTAAAGGGAAAATCATTTATAGTCAGACTCCAACATCTAACCCTGGAAAGAGAGTCCTTCTGGGGTCTGAGAGCAGTGGAGCGATGGTTTTAAGTTCCCCTCTGAGAGGCACACAGTCTAGCTAGTGTAGTCTGTGGGAACAGGAGGGCAAGCTCAGCAAAAAAGACATCTTTATATTCCATCCGCAGGACCTGGGGACGGTAACAATGTAAGTCAGGGTGACAAGTTCTTTATATAATGGGTGACTCTAAGTCCTACCTGACTTTTTTCTACAGTGTAGCTGGAAAATACTTATTTTGTGTGTTTATTGGAAAACAAATCCAGACTTTTTTGGCGGTAAAGCATAAGTCAGAAATTTTCCAGATGGCAGATCTCAGAAGTCCCCAGTCCTGCCCTCTCGTGTCACAAGTGAGTGGCTATTCAGGGGCCCTGAGAGCCGGGGCCGCCCGTTCTGGGGTAGAACATAAGTGCAGGACCCTGCTCAACTTGATTTTGTAGATTTTGCTTAGACTGGTTTTCCTCCAAGATGTCCAGGGATCAGAAATCACTCTTGGAGAACACTCAAAATAACTTCTGTTTATTCTAAAAGCTGCGCCATGCTACTCGGTGCAGAGAAATAAGCAAGTCACTTAAGCCAAACTTGCGAGTCTTCTACTAATCTGCAGGCATTCGCAGAGCCACAAGGCGCATCCCTCCTCTCGGAAAAGAATAAATACTGGTAGAAACCAGAAAGGGGGACAAAGAAGCACTGTTGGATCCCGGGTCTACATTTTCTTATGATACAAATTGTTCTTTTCCTATCAAGGAGAAACAACAAGTTCTAAGAGTGGAAACAAGGAATGTCTCCCAGACCCCAACTGCATTCTTATTGTAACTCATGGAAGCGTTCTCAGGGTTTTCTCAACAGCGGGGGAGATGACTGGGTCGAGGGCTTACTGGAAGATGCTGGACACAGTTCCCTTCTGTGTTCTCAGCTCTTCTCATTATCAAGGGAGGAGACAAACTTGCACCAAATGCTCGCAGAAAAGGCTGCCCGCTCAGCTGCCTTTGTGTAGTACTGTGAGAGGCCCGCCTGCCCTCCCGCCTGCCCGCCCGCCCGCCCACCTGCCTGCCATGTTAGATCCTGCTCCATCAACGCTGTCCTGCTCTTACAGCCAAACTCTAAATCAGGTGATGTTTTACCCCACCACACACTTGGAGAACACGAGGCTCTGAGGGACTGATTTCACTTCACTTAGTCAGGACAAAGGCTGATGTTCCTGGCCAGGGCTGTGTGGTTCCCAGGCCCTTTCCTCTCTTTTTAGTACCCTGTGTATACTGTGCTGACCTCTCCCCTCTAAGCATTCTTAAAATGATGATGATGATGAGGGCTGGAGAGAATGCTTACTAGGTAAATCACTTGCTGCATAGGCAACATTCATGAAAACCAAAGTTTGAATGCTGTAACCCACATAAATGCCAACCAGGTAGGCATGGTGGCCCAAAAGTGATTCCAGCTATTGGAAGGAGAAAACAGGGGATCCCAGGGCAAGATGGCTGGCTTGGCTGACAGATTCTACCTCAATGAATATGTTGGATAGTGACAGAGGAAGACTCTTGACGTCAATATTATGGCCATACATGCAGGCACACATACATACGCATGCCTTTACAGATGTAAACACACATGCACATAAAATTACAATAACAATGATAAGGTAACTAATCTTACACATTTTCTTTAAACTTTCATGAAGAATTAGAATATTGGAATTTCATTTTTGCAAGGATGGGTGTTTTGTCTCCATGTGTGTCTGTGCACCATGTGCCTGCAGTACCTGCAGAGGCCAGAAGAGGGAGCAAATCTCCTGGAATTGGACATAGATGGCTGTTAACCACCATGTGGGTACTGGGACTCATACCCCCGTCCTATGGAAGAGCAATTGCTAATCTAAACTGCAGAGCTGTCTCTCCAGCCCCTGAACTGGATCTTTGGAGCTGAAGGAAACATTAAGAAATAACAAGTTCATGTCTTTGCTCAGACAGAATGTGCATCACACACACTGTGTCTCAGCCCACTGTGAGGACTGGCAGGAGTGAGGGGCCTCTGTGCAGTCACTCTTTCCTAGCTGTGAAGACAGTGGATGCATCTTTTAGCCTTTTTGACCCTCTGGTGCTCTGTTCTGGGGTCTTCATCCTCTTTGGGGAATCATCTTCCGGCTCAGGGATTCTACACCCTTCCCCAATCAAGATGCCACTGTCAAGAAGGAGTCATCAGACTAGCTTTGGGGGTTCCGGTTTATGCACCCTGGATTTTGCTTGCTTTTATAGAAAGAAAAGAAAGTCCAGATTTAGGTATAAAGAAGAAAAGGAACAATGACTTCCCTCACGTTTAGCCTTCTCTTTGTAACAAGCTCTTTCAAATGATGTTTAATTTATTCTTCATAGGAACCCTGGGAGCAGCAATGCCCTCCACTTTGATGCTGAAGTTTTTAATCAAGATGACAGTGCTAACAAGCAATCTAGTTGAAATTGAATCCCAGTCTTAGGTGAACTGAAGTCCATATTTACTCCACCATCCCCTGGTTCAAACCCCTTAAGACCACCCAACTTTGTTTAAACCTCTGGCCATGGAACTCACCTAGTAACTTGAGTAGAATTGTCATTGGCCATGAGAAGAGCCTGACTAGGAATTTGGATTTTAAATGCGTATCTGTTATCCCTGAAAGAAACAAGTGTGTGTCCCTGTGCTGTGACAGCAAAGTATTATCTGATCATGATGGACAGCGTGTGAGCAGTTGAGTCTCTGGCCTTAGATTTCCACACAGTACATGTGCTCCTAGTGAACAACCTGGCCTTTCTCTTTCTCAGCTTTGGTTTTAAATCATTTTTCTTGTCCAGCAAAGCCACTGTAAGTTTAAATCACACACTGCAAAAGCCCGGCACCTTCTCATGACTCGATCATCTACCACGGTAGTCAATGGATCCCTACTCACATCTAATAAAGGCCAGCAAAAATGTCTTCTAGCTTGGCAGCCGCGTGAATGTCTGTGCTGCTTAAGAAACCCCTGAGTCCCACTGCTAACTAGGGGACTAACGCAGAGCTCCAGTAACTTGGGGTGTGCTGTGAGGAAATGAGGAAATGAGGCAGGGTGCCTTAAGGACAGACACCATCACATAGGTTTAGGCACAACTCACAAGTGCCATGAAAGGGTTAATGAACACCCAGTCCTCTGAAATGGGGCCCTCACAAACCTCTTCCAGCCACCTCCTTCCAAAGAAAATAGCTTAAGGAATGGTTTACTCACTTAAAGGTTCTGGGTCAAATGCTTCTTTGGTCTTGAAGAGCTTAAGAACAACAAACATTTTCCCCTATATCAAGTGACTCTGGCCCTCGGCTGAACCCCTGCTGCCATCTGCAATTCCTCAGTCCCTGGACGTTGTTGGATGTGTGTGCCCTTTATGTTATTTGTTCTTGATGCTATCTTATGGTTTTTCTTTAACCAAATAAGATATTTTACCAGCACAAACAGCTCCCAGGAAAATAGTCCATAGTAAGAATTTGCAAGGAATTCTGAAGGCCTCCAAAGAAAAGCTATTATTTTCCATAGTCTCCTTGTCTGAATTCGTTTGTTGGAACCTATTAACACATTCCACTGTCACTATGGACAGGCTGCTAATAGAGCTAGGGCATGAGGGTGGTTGATGAAATGCTATTAACATTGTCGTTTTGTCTTGTCACCCTGGCAGTAAATTAGATAAAGGGGTCTAGTCATTTTCTAACGTCTGAAGCTTCTCAAAACAATACAGAAAGCCTACCTCATCCTAATTCATGACAAACATCGTCAAAGCCCAGGGAAAGGGGCATAGCTTTTAGGGACCCTGCACACTAAGTAGCAAGCCACTCATAACAGTGCTAAGCAAGGAAGAGCCCTCCATGTGGTGTGAAGCTTTTGGTCCTGCCCAGAGCCCGCCTCATCCTTGCCTGTATTCCCTTCACTAGTTTCATTTTCCCTCACATCATGTGTTAAATTCTGGTACCTGTTGAATGCAGGATTCTCAAATGCCCAGTTTCTGATGGGTCTGATCTTTCTCCAACTATTACTGCCTTGTAATTCTACAAATGCAGATTCAGACTTAACTTCAGCCTCTTTCCATGGGCATTTCCCTCTTCCCATCTTGATGATGGCTAATTTTCTAGTGCCTCATCATCAGTAATTGTCATCTTTGCCTTCATTCATTTGGAAAATAGAAGCATTTGTGTTTTACAAATAATGTAGATGCTTATTAGTATTATTCAACTTATTACTATAATCCAAAATACACTGGTGGTCCTTCGGTATCCCCAGGCCTTCAAGCACCACAAGGCTAATCTCACAGTGCTTGGCACATGGCAGTGCTTAGTACAGATGTGTCATGTTTTAAGTGGAGGAGGGCTTTGCGCCCTTGGGTTATATCTGCCCTAGAAAAATTTACAGTAGTAATAATAGTAATGATAATAAAGCTAATACTTATTGAACACATATCATACTCTGCAATATAATTTATCTCATTTAATCTTTGAAACAACCTTGAGCAAGCTATCATCACTATCTCCATCTTGGTGATGAAGAAATGATCTCCAACAGATTAGAAACTTATCTTAGGTCCCACAGCTAGATTAGGACACAACCAACCAAGGTCTGTTGCTGGTTTACAAAGTCCACACTCCTAGCAGACCTAGTCACACCTGCATACGTGGCTCTGTGGTTCCCATTGGAGCACACAATGCTTATTTCATTTCAGCCATGGCATGGCTGGTCTTCTCAGTGCTTTCAAAGGGATGGAGGAAAGGGATCCTCCATCACGTCTGGTCTTCTGCTTTTCAGGTCAGCCTTCTCTGCTCCCTGGTACTCCTTGTGTAGCATAGCTCACACACCTCTCACCTTCTAAGGGAGACTTGCCTCAGGCTACCTGGCTGCTATGCCAGTTCACAGAAAATTTACAAGAGGTGTGTGTGTGTGTGTGTGAGTGTGTGTGTGTGATGTTTATGCGTTTGTGCATATGTGCACTATATATATGCACATACACGTGTATATATATGAAGAAGAAATTTGTTAAAGAAAGAAAAATAAGACCTGCCTTAAGGCATGACTTTACTGTGATTGAGACAGCTTCACAAGGCTGCAATCCTAGCTTGTGTTCATCCTTGGAAATCAGTAATACCCTCTAGACAAGAGAAACCCAGCATGCATCCAGACCTGGAACCTGCTTGCATGTTGCAGTGAAATCTGTTTCCTTCCTTCTTCTGGCAACTGACAGCACTTTGCATATCCTGAAATGAAGGCTTTGCTGGAGGGTAAAGAGGTCTCTTCTCTCCGGGAATAACTTGTGTCCACTTGATTTCCTGGAGTAGAGCAGTTCCTAGTTTCTTGTGCTTTAGTTTCCTTTGAATATGGTGAAGCTTATGGATTCCTTAGTAGAAATAAATTTCAAAGGAAGAACCTATTATACAGAAATTTTAAAGCACTTCTATTAAAATGTAGTAATGCATATTCTTAAACTATGTCATAATAACTGTATACTTCATTAATCTCTATATCCAAGGGCTACCATAATTTAGACCAGCATAAACCATTTTCAAGATCTCTGCAAAAGTCTCATGATGTGAAAATGTCTGGTTCTACTGATAACAAAAATCATAGTACATCTATCATCAAAAGAAATCCTAAAATTTAGTTAAAGGCTAGTGAAAATAAAAATCTGATTCTTTTCCAGAAAAATTCACAAATTTCCCATAATACCACTAAGCCCAGACTCGGCACACCTAGGACAGGAGACTGGAAGCTGACAGTGCCAGCTGGGGACTTCCATAAAAACTGCCTCGTGTTACAGATGGACAAAGATTGCTCTGTGCTCCCTGAGAAGACCTTCAAAGTTGGTTTTATTGGTTCTATTATCTAGTATTTTGGTTTGTGCTTATGAAGAAGTCCATGGGGAAGGTTAAAAGTTAACACTTGGGGCTAGAATACATTTTGGAACATGCTTTATAAACTACATGTTGGAAAGGGGGTAGATAATCCACTCTACACACACTCTGTCCTCCTGGACCCCTGTCAGAGCTTGGGGTGTGTGTCTTTATCCAGAATACACCGTCCATGGGTGTGTCTTTACCCAGAATACACCGTCCATCTTCTACAGGGCGCCCCAACTGTTTGCTGAGGCACCTTTTAGTTTTCAGTTGATAGTGAGACCATCAAGGCTAGGAAAGCTCACATAAAAGAAAGTCACGTGGTCCCCAGTGGAAGGGTTTCATCTCTGCAGAAGTCCAAACCACCCTTGGAGTCACCTCAAATCCTACAGACAGACATCAACAAGTTTCTGGGTAAATGACACCCCCACCTCCTACCCCCCACCCCCACCCCAGCTTTGCCCAGCTGCATGCCTCATATCCAAATGGGTCACTCAAATCCCGAAAGGAGCCAAACATCTCATCCCCCCAGCTTCCTTTAAAGGCACTAGAAATACAAAGCCTGCATGGTCTCCAATCTAGACATTACCCCAGAAGTGATCTATCGGGGCAGAGTAATACTTTGTGTAGAAGTATATGCATCTCACCAGCAGCTCACATCCAATGTCTCCATGGTGGTCAAAAGTACCTTTCCACATTTCCAAAAATCGCTTACAAGAATTTACATCATGGTTGAGTACTGATAGGGGAAAATAAAACATAAAGGCAAAATATACAGGTAATAGCACAACTGAAGCGGGTAGCTCAGTGGTAGAGAACTTCACTAGCATGCATGGGGCCCTAGGTTCAATTCCCCACATGCAAAGAAAGACAGCCTTCATACTGATTTTTTTTTCAAAAAGGATTTTGACTATGTTGACTAGCCCAGTTTTTATCTGGCCATAAACTTTCCTCTGTATTTAACACATGAGGAAATGCCCGAGTCATACAGCAAAGAAGAGTAGGTGAGAACTTGGTTTTTCCACAGTTCCCCTGTACCATCCAGGAGTATCTGCAGAGCACTGGGCTGCTCTGGGTACCACATTTCAGCCATGGCCCTGCCCTCCTCTTCTGAGTCTGACAGATGTCATCATCTTCACAGGTGCTGCAAGGAGCAGCCACGTGTTTCTATGCTTTCATTGGCTTTGACATCATTGCCACCACAGGGGAGGAGGCCAAGAACCCCAACACATCCATCCCGTATGCTATCACTGCTTCCCTGGTCATCTGCCTGACGGCGTATGTGACCGTAAGTACCGAACTCTCTTCTTTATATTTTATTGTAAGCGGTGGCTGACTCTGGGGCTCAGAAGGTTCAGTATTATAGTGCAAGTACAAGGACAGGAGACCAATCTTGAGAACTCACACAAAAAAGCAAAAGTCAGGCATGGTTGTACGTGCTCATAGTCACAGCACTGGGGAAGCAGACAGACAGATCCCTGGGGCTCACCGGCCATCTACCTTCACCTACTTAGCATGTTCTAAGCCTGTGAGAGACCATGTCTAACAA
Organism: Mesocricetus auratus; assembly: GCF_017639785.1. Classification (NCBI taxonomy): domain Eukaryota; kingdom Metazoa; phylum Chordata; class Mammalia; order Rodentia; family Cricetidae; genus Mesocricetus; species Mesocricetus auratus. The sequence goes on along the minus strand of NW_024429195.1, from coordinate 33,721,088 downwards.
TAAGTAAGTAAAAGGGTAACCAGTACCTGAGGAATACTTAAGGTTATCCTCTGGCCTCTACACAATTCGTACACACACTAACACATACATACACTGATAGCAACAGCAACACATGTGGCTGTAGGACTATGACACCTCCTCTCTCGGGACATATACTTCTCCTCACACCTTGTTGATGTCTGCATGGTGCTTCCTTATGTCCCCTGCAGCTCTACCTATCTATGACAAGAAGAAACTCAGGACCTCTAAATGTAGGGAAAGAAAAACCACAAGCCCTCATCTCAGCCTGTGCCTCTCAAGTCTCCATCCCTACACGTCCCTATGCCTAGGGACAGTGTGCAAGGAGTGGGCTGTCGTCCAAGCAGCTCAGGTCATAGGCTGGCAGTAACGGGTGGCCTCTGTACAGGCTTCAATGCTCTTCTGTCTTCTGGGAGCTTCCCGGCAATGGAGAGGCAAGGCTCCCATAGAGGGGGCGGGAGAACACACTGTCCTTGGGAGACACTCTTGCCCTCAAATCTGGAGAGAAATGCAGTTCTTTTCAGTTCAGTCTCCTAACACCACCTCAAAGTCACCCTCGGGGTTTTCCTCAGAGTGAAGCCTCTAGTCTGGTCTCCTCCGGATGCACATTCCCACACACATTTCTAATGTGTCATTCTCAGTTCCCATAGCAGAATTTCTTTCACAGAAATTGTTAGCCTCGCCCAAAATCTTCTTAGCTCCAAGAGCCATCTGGTCAGCCACCAGGACATGGACACCCCTGGTCCTGAAAATCTATCTGGGTCACGACACTCAGGAAAAAGACAGCATCTAGAGTAGATGCCACCCAACAAAGATTCCCATGTGCTAATCTGAAGCAACATGTCTAATGAGCTAGAAGTCGTGGTAATCAGGAAAGACTCAGGGTAGGGTAGAGCCCATCAGACTAGCCAGTCCTCATTACCCCAAAAACTCATCTTTAGCCATTACCTAAGGAATCCAGACCAAATGATGAGGCAAGATGCAGAACAAGAGTGTCTGCTGATGGAAACTCAGTTGCCCACCCAGACGTTTTATGAACGGGCAGTTGTTCCCTCCCTCTGTGAGAGCACACTCAAGTAGCTTCATATTACCCAGACCCTGATTATCCTGCCCGTGGGAGAGGTGGCTGGGCAGGGACAACATGTCTCCTCTGTCTCCTTCCACACTTCCCACCTTAAATAGCACTTTGTAAATTACACAGTACTCTTGCACCTCTGCCAAGCTGGCTGCTTAACCCATGCTGGTCTGTGTGGCCAGAAGACTCTACGATTTGCTATGGGAATCGTTCTCAAGCCTCCAGCCAGTCTACTGCCGCCTCAAAGACAATGTGGCAAGTGATACATCCCTGAGGGCCCCTGTCTTTCAGACTACACAGGCCTTAGCCGTGCCTCGGGGACCGCTGGTCAGAAAACAGTCACTGCAGCACCAAGGTGCTGGGCTGCCATGGCATCATCTGCTGTCTTCCCTGGTGACCCATGGCTTCCCTGGGAGACCTTGGGTCCTGAAGATCAGGCAGAGGAGTGGTCTGATGTGACCTCCCCTCTCCATTTCAGGCTTTCAATTCCCTCTTGCTATCAGAGTTTTGGTTTTTTGTTTGGTTGGTTGGTTGGTTGGGGTTTTTGTTCATTTGTTTGTTTGTTTGTTTGTTTTTGTTTGTTTCTTTTTACATGCCAGAAGAAGCCGTGTGTACCTACTGCCACCATTGTTTAGGTCTAAAGTTAAAGAAATCAATTTTACAGCAGATCTTTGACATAGAAAGGGAAACGGGATCCCTACAGGAGTTCCCAGACAAGTGTACCCTGGTTAAGTAGACACAGTGGCTTCACAAAGCACAGTTAAATCCATCCTGAGGCCACAGTTCTCTGTTGACCCTCATGACCCTCAGCACTAAGCCAGAAAGAAGAAATGAAGTCCGAGTCCCTATTATGACCCCATCAGCCCATTGTCTGTGGGAGTCGCAAACGCTCTCAGTGGTTAGACCTGTGAGGCTGCGAGTGAGGAGGACAGGTCAGAGCCAGCAGGGTCCTGAAGAAATAAAAGCAGTAAAAGCCTTGTCCTGGTGACATGGCCTGGTGGATAGAGATGCTTGCTGCCAGACAGACAACCTGCGATGGATCCCCACAATCCAAGAGACAGAAGAGAGCTGAGCTGCCCTAAGATGTGCTTCAGCCTGCACACACACACACATACACACACATGTGTACACACATTCAAACACGTGCGTGCACACACACATACAGGCATATGTACACATACATACACACACAGGCACACACATTGAGCACACAGATGTGCACAAGCACACACAGTCACACACATGTGCACACACACACACATGTGCACACACACATATGCACACACAGGCACACATACACATTCAAAACCACAAAAATACTTTATAAAAAAGAGGCAAAGAAGAAGCAAGAGCCTTGTCCTTAGGGGCAGGACTTGAGGCCCTGGTCACAGCTCCTTCCATCTGGGGATATTTCAGGCTTGAGACGTCTGTGGGTTTATCCTCAGACAGGGAAAGGCCATGGACACATTTGGGAGATTATTTGATCCTAACCTCTAAAAGCAAAAATTTGGAGAAAATATGGAGACCAATTGGCCTAAATAAAAGCCACATGCCAGCTAATGGGTCCAAACAACCACAAAAGCCTCTGTCTCCAGGTCAGGGTCACCCACCCGTGCTGTCTGTCTCCTCTGCCTCCAGCCTGTCTTCGTTTGTCTTAACAGGTGAGCATGATCTTAACTCTGATGGTGCCGTATTATGCCATCGACACGGAGTCCCCTCTCATGGAGATGTTTGTGGCCCATGGCTTCTATGCTGCAAAGTTTGTAGTGGCCATCGGGTCGGTGGCAGGACTGACAGTCAGTCTTCTGGGCTCCTTGTTCCCCATGCCCAGGGTCATTTACGCCATGGCTGGGGATGGACTGCTTTTCAGGTAAGGGTCCCCAGGAAGAGTGCTCCACTCTGCTGTTGCTGTCCAGGGGGCCGACTGATGGGCACTGAGAGTCAGTTTGATGACTGTCTTTCCTAAAGACTGACAATCTTGTCAAAGTCTAGGTTTCAAGAGCTCAGACTCTGAAATGGACCCTCAGTTGACTCTAGGTCCCTCCGTCCAGAACCAAGGGATGGGAGCCCTTCCTCCTCTGTCAGGCATTTCTTTTGTGGGGGCAGAGGGTACTTTCAGAAGGAAGAATTCAGGGGCATCTTAGGCTGCCTCATAGTGAGACCTGGCTCCTTTCTCCAGAGCTCCCATGAAGCTGAAAACATTCAGCAGTCAGAGAGGAGATAAAGTCCTCTAACGTTGGCATGGTAATTGTTATGGTAACTGTCATTTGTGAGACAATTACAGACCTCTGGATGCTCTGTGTACTGTGTCCACTTGTTTCTCAGACACTACTTAGGATGAGCATAGCAGGAACTAAAGAGGTAGAAAAGTCTTGGCCCAGACCTTTTTTGTGGTGGGCCAGAATTGTCTGGCTCTAAAACTCAGACTTCCCTTTGTAATTTGTGAGCGTGTTTTGCCAGCTTGTGTATATGGTGCTTCCAAAGGTCAGAATAGACCAGGCAGTGGTGGTGCACACCTTTAATCCCAGCACTCTGGAGGCAGAGACAAGCGGATCTCTGTGAGTTTGAGGCCAGCCTCCAAAGCCACAGAGAAACCCTGTCTCAATCCCCCCACCACCAAAAAAAAAAACAAACAAACAAACAACAACAACAAAAAACAAAGGTCAAAAGAGAGCATCAGATCGCCTGGAACTGGAGTTACAGATGGTTGCTATCTGCCATGTGAGGGCTGGGAACTGAACCCAGGTCCTCAAGAAGAGCAACCGTGCTCTTCACCCCTGAGCCATGTCTCGGGCCCTGATCCTCAGACTTTCACAAGAGCAATACCTTTGAAGTTCCAGCCTGCTGGTAGCCATGAAGTGACAAAACTGGATGCACCCTTTTTCCTGATTCCCAGTGCCTATTGTGGGAGGTCGGGCAGATCTCCGAGGTGTCAGAAGAACAAGCTCAGGGGCTTTATTTCTGCCACCAGCTGTCACTTCCTGCACCCTTTCCTCTGCCGGCTCCCTGAGTCTACACCAGGTCAGAGCAGCGGCTTTGGGGTGCCGGACAGATCAGGACAGGGCTGATGGTGGTGACGGTGTAACTACTTCCAGCTTCACACATCCATAAGGTGGGTTACTAGGTAGATCCAGATGGGCTAAGACAGTGAGGGTGTGAAAATGTGTAACTTCACACATCTATAAGCTTTTCCTGCCATAAAAACAAACAAGCAAAAGAAAAACCTAAAAGGAAAGATGCTATGGGTCCTGGCACGCTTAACAGTTGGGTGTGGCTCATAGGAGGGAAATAATGGAGAATGGAGGAGACCGGGCCAGGAGAGTAGAGAGGAGGGGAGAGGACCCAGCTCACTGGACCTGCTGCAGAAGGGCCTATATTTTAACCACCATGGTTGGCTTTCATATCCTAGTTGGACTTGAGCCTGTGTCTGTGAGCTTCTTAACTGGATGCTGTTTTACCGACTCAATCCCTGTACTTCCATTGCAGGACAGTGTGTCTAAGGTTTGAAACCTTGAGGTGTCTTTTTAAGTACAGTTGGCTGGATATCACCTCTGAAACACTGATGGAGTAGAGCTTGTGAGAATATTCCTTCTCAGCAGGCATTGGTAATGCTGTGAATTAACAGGTTTTTCCAGCTTCCATGGGCTTCCATGTGCATTTCTGGCAGGCCCCCCTGGATTCAACCAACCCTTCCTGTCACATAATGTACCCCTTGGGTTTTTGGATTTGTTGTTGTTTAAGGCTTCAAATAAAGGAATTAAAGTGAGTTCTCTAATGATATCCCATGAGCTAAACTTTGGGGACAGTGTAGCAGACAAGTTAATGGGAATGTGTGTGCTAGAATCAGTCACCATGGGTAGTGTGACTCCTAACCTCTGCTTGCCCCTCCCTCCAGGTTCCTGGCTCATGTGAGCTCCTACACAGAGACTCCAGTGGTAGCTTGCATCGTGTCAGGGTTCCTGGCCTCTCTCCTGTCATTGCTGGTCAGCCTGAGGGACCTGATAGAGATGATGTCCATTGGCACACTCCTCGCCTACACCTTGGTCTCCGTCTGCGTCTTGCTCCTTCGATACCAGCCTGAGAGTGACATCGATGGTTTTGTCAAGTTCCTGTCTGAGGAGCACACCAAGAAGAAGGAAGGCATCCTGGCAGACTGTGAGAAGGAGACTTGCTCTCCTGTGAGCGAAGGCGAAGAGTTTTCCAGCCCTGCCACCAACACGTGTGGGGCCAAGAACCTGCCATCCTTGGGAGACAACGAGATGCTCATAGGGAAGTCAGACAAGTCCGCCTACAACGTCAGCCACCCCAACTACGGCACTGTGGACATGACCACGGGCATAGAAGCCGATGAATCGGAAAACATCTATCTCTTCAAGCTGAAGAAGCTGATTGGACCCCGTTACTACACGATGAGAATCCGGCTGGGCCTTCCAGGCAAAATGGACCGGCCCACAGCGGCGACGGGGCACACGGTGACCGTCTGTGTGCTCCTGCTCTTCATCCTCATGTTCGTCTTCTGCTCCTTCATCATCTTCGGCTCCGACTACATCTCGGGCCAGAGCTGGTGGGCCATCCTTTTGGTGGTTCTGATGATGCTGCTCATCAGCGCCCTGGTGTTTGTAATCCTGCAGCAGCCGGAGAACCCCAAGAAGCTGCCGTACATGGCCCCCTGCCTCCCCTTTGTGCCTGCCTTTGCCATGCTGGTGAATATCTATCTCATGCTGAAGCTCTCCACCATCACGTGGATCCGGTTTGCAGTCTGGTGCTTTGTGGGTAAGCTATATGCTCTAGAGCCTCGGGTGTGCCCCTTTTAAAGTCTTGAACAGGCTTATCCCAACATTATGCCCTAACTGGACAACACACCTCCATTCTTAGAGAAATGGGGCTGGTTCTACAGACCCATGCTTTCTTCATTGGTCAATAAAGCCAGTCACCCCTGTTCTCCCTGATATGCTCTTAGTCATCAGTCCTAGAAGGATGATGCTAATCAATCCATTCCTTCATTAAATGCCAAATTACTGAAAGTTCTTCTTGTGTGAGAATAGTTAGTGCCAGAAAAAGTTCAATAAAAATGAACACCCATTTTTTAAAGGCATAAAAGTACCAGAGTGAAATATGCTAGGATGTCGGGTGGGGTTGACTGGAATCCTCTTAGACACTAAAAACTGAGGTAAATTATTTTAAAAAATTCAATGATCCTAATTTGGCCAAATTAAACTAAAAGGTCAATCACAGACTAATTTTTTTAAATAAACAAACCTGAGCCAAATGTGGATTGGGGCATTATTTTCCTGACACAGTTTTATCATGACACCATTTTACATGTCTCAGTTCATTCTGGCTTTTGTAAATATTCAAGATTTTTCCCTGAGGGCCTTCTGTTACCCTCTGAAAGGCCGATGGAAGGTGTCCATCACTCCTTCATCTGTCATTGATGAGTGACCTAACTCCGTTAGGGTCTCCATCAGTCACATCTCCTGCTATAAACCATGCTGCGCTCAAAACTCTCTTTCACTGACTTTAAGAAGCGCTGAGCTTTCTCAAGAATTCTAGTTGACTTTGTGGTCAATTAGTATTGTATTTTTGTTTCATATTGATCATTTCTGACCTTTGCCAGTGTTTATGAGGCAACTGGGGATGGATCAATATAACTTGAGAGGGGACATCTAAGAACATTTTAAAGTTCATTTGTCACTGTTCTTAGGTCCTTAGGCCCAGGAAGTCTCCTCGGGAGCTTTGTAGAGCAGGAGAGTCATACACTAAGCATTTCCTGCCTAAAGCAGGAGGACAGCCATGCATCAATTTATCAGGTTCAGGTGACAGACACTCACATTGATTAGAGCCTGTCCACTACTTGAGGCCAGGGGATGTAGGTGTCCAATGTGTGCCTAGAATAGAGTGCCTGTGGGCATGCTCAAGAAATGTTTCTTAAATGATCGCAAAGTACTTTTTCAGAGGAGAAAAAAGTGAGAGTTACCAGAAAGTACTTGGAAGAAATAGGATGTGTGGGGGGCTGATGGAAAGATTTAACAAGATGGATAGGAAAAACAGCAACCAAAAGAAAGGGCAAGTTTCTCCCAGAGGTTCTCCAGGCCATGGTGTATCCTCCCAAAACTTTCTGTCCTGACCTTTCACTCCTCTGTTTTAAGCCTTAGGGAGATTTTTCGAGAGGACCCCACTGGCTCATCAAGATTTCTCCATTTTTATACTTTATTGGCAAGCTCTCAAGTCTCTTCACACACTTCTCTACTGTAGCTAATCAACGGGAAGATGACTGAAGTGGGTAAATGATTTTGGCTATGTGACTGTCAAGCGAGTGGAGCCATAGATATCAATACATGTGGGCAAGTTCGTTGGGCAGAAAATGGTGGGACAGCTTCTGTATCCAGAACAGGGTCACCCACAGCCAGGTGCCCAGCCCGTGAGTCACATTGCAGGTAGTGCCAGAGACTATTTACATGAGCTTTCTAGAATACTTTATAGACCTACTCTTTCACATTAAAAAAAAACCCTCCCTACATGGGAATCCCGTGGTTTCACGAATGCTTTTGCTTAGGAAGACACTGTAGATGATTTTTTTTTCCTTAATCTAAAAAGTGAAACATAGGAAAGAAAAGAACGTTGATTCTTACATATAAATCCTGTGGCTCATAGAAGTAATTAACAAAAGTATAGCACTATTTAAAATTTATTGTGAGAAATGTGTCTCACTTTTCAACCCTCATAGCAATCTCCATTGCATAGATGAAGAAATGGCAGTTCTTGCTTACAGACGTGTAGCCAAAATCTAGCAGAACCAAAGCTAGAACTCTAGAAGGGTTCTAGAATCCCTTATCAGGACCAGGACATGGCTTGGTGGTAGGTAGAGTTCCTGCCTAGCAAGATCTTGTGTTGATTCCTAGAACTTCTTAAATTAGAGACCCCCATCACTGCCACCACGTTAAACATGTGGCCTGTCACCACCTCTGTCCCTCTTGATTTTATGAAGGAGTGAACTAAAGATCCAAAAAGTCAGATAATACCAAAATTAGCAGGAGAATGGATCTTTGATTCCAGTAGACCCACAATTCAGTTTGGGGGCTCTTGTCGCCTGACCACTGATCTCTGAAAAGCTTTCTTATTTGATATGAATGTTTGGAGGGCTAAAACCTGGGCATATGGTCTCTGTGCAGGGTGCAAGGCCTGGGCCAGCAGTCTGCTGGGCTGTTTTGAATGCTTAATAATTTCTAAGAAAGACACCATATGTTTTCCTCTTGCACAGAGAGTCACTAACTTAGAACCGACTCTATATCATATCTGTGGTTCTTGTGTCACCAAGAGGATCTCTCCCCTTTGGCATCTAACAATGCCAGTTCAAATGGGAGCCCTGTCCCAGCCTTGACCTTTAAGTTTAAAAACTTCACCTAACTGCATTGAGCTTGGATCATTGGATCGATCATCTTTGAACTGACAGCTGCCGGGGCCACAAATGAGAAAATGACGAAGAAAGTAATAAATCCTTATCTCCTGTTTTCCTTTTAAAGCTCTGAAGTGACTCATTGTCCACCAGCTTGTGACAGGCTGGCTCTTACACAGCAGAGCACAGTGTGAACCATCCCCAACTCGGGCTGCCCCACTTGTTATCGGGCAGCGGAAAACTCCCTGAGAGCCTTTTGCAATCTTGCTGATAGCCCAGGTTGCAAACTCTCTCAAGAAGCTGTTTCTCACTGACCTAGCAGGATGCCGCACTGCGGAGTGGGCTGGCTGACATCTGCGCTCACCCAGAGTCAGCGCACAGCCCACCAGCCACATTTGGGATGGCTAATTCTTGCAGGCACCAGCTGCCAGCCTATTTCCTACCATGACTTTTGAAGGCAGTTAGTTTACTAAGTTTCATCCAGAACAAAGATTGCCAACCCTGGCTACAGATCAGAACACTCTGGGTTACTTCTGGAACATTCTGAACACAGACTTGCCCCCGCATAATGTTATGATTCAATTGATTTGGGTGGTCAAGCATAGAGAATTATTTTAGAGCTCTGCCCTATAACCTTATAGATCAATACTTCTCAAAGTGTCATCTCAAACCAGCAGTGCTAATATCACAGTGGACTAGTGAGGATACAATACAGGACTTAACAAGGCCTCCAGGAGATTCTAATTCATGCTCAAATCTGGGAGTTATTGTTCTAGAGAGAAGACATGATCAAGCAGGGAAGGTAATTTAATTGTAAAATCTATTTTTCAAAAACAAAAAAGTATATCCATCCCACAGCCTCAAATTGGCTTATAAAAATATTTATGATCTTACACAATTACCGTAAATATCCTCCTTTGAATTTCGGAGGCTTCCAGACATCAGCTGCTTCTTCAGCTTATGTACAGGGTAACTTTCCTAGGAAGAACAGTAGAGATATTTTTAAACAAAGTTTCTTATGAAATCAACTGCTTCTCAACAAAACGTCCATGGTTAAAGGTGAGTCATAATGAGATAACGTTCCGGGACACATTCTTTTATCCAGCCTTCCCTAAGTGAATCTTAATCAAAGCGTTTCTGTAACAGTGTTGTGCTGAGCTTTGACCTTCAAAAAGCATAACTCACAGAGTGAAATGAAGCCCAAGCCCCAACAAGATTTCCCTGTGCACACTCCCTCCCTTCAGACAAGAGGAATGATACAAGCAGTAAACGCCCATGAATCCCAACAAAGTGAGCCCCAAGCTGTCTTTGGTGCCTTTTCCTCTCAGTGGATGTAAGCTGGTGAGAGCGTCTCCAGGGGTCAGACACTGTCTCAGGAACTGAGGAAGTACCAGGGTGAAAACACGGCCAACTGGGATTCTCCAGGGTCTCTTTCAGACCTGCTGTCCCCAGAGGGCTCATATTAAGAATTGTCAGGGGAAGAGGAAGGGTTAAAAAAAGGCAGCTGGTGGTGGCGCATGCCTTTCATCCCAGCACTCAGGAGGCAGAGGCAGGCAGATCTCTGTGAGTTCCAGGCCAGGCCAGCCTGGTCTACAAAGTGAGTTCCAGGACAACCAGGACTGTTACACAGAGAAACCCTGTTTCAAAAAAATGGGTGGGGGGGGCCTATAAGGTAGCCCAGCTCACTGGTGCCTTTACCATGAGAACAGCCATGTTTTCGTTCATAATTTGTTCAGTCTCTCTGAGGAAACTGAAATTTTGTTTTAAGATTCAGACAAACAGGACTTGGGATTTGGACAATGGGCTCCATGTGTTTTATACCAGGATATAAATACTCTTTTATTACTTCCATTGGTTTGTCCATGTGTATTTGCTGAGGCAAGGTTTCTGATGTCCAAGACTGGCCTCAAATTCTCCATGTAGCACCAGAATAACCTTGAACTCCTGACCCTACTTGCCCCACCTCCTTAGCGCTGGGGTTACAAGCTTGAAGGACCACCATACTTGACTTATTCAGTAGTAGAAACCAAACCTGGGGTTTTGTGCATGGTAGGCAAGCACTCTACCAAGTGAACCTCATCCCCAGTCCCCAAAATGTAACTATTATAAAGGGAAAGCATCCGCCTTTCTGGTCTTTACCTGAGCTGCCGTTTAAAATACTATTGGAAATTAATAAGAAGCAGCCATTGTAATGGGGAAAGTGCTCAGATATCCAAATGCTTGACAGCATGTTCCAAAAATCAGTCTGATTGGCATGCTTCGTGGTGGCAGGGAGAAAGCAGCCTGCAGTTCCCACATGCTCAGGAGAATGAGAACCAAGTCTTGGAGGCCTCACAGGGATGGCAGCAGTAGCGGTGTGATGCCCAAAAGGAGAGAACATGGGGAGGAAGTTTGTCACAGGCCCTGTGCCTACAGGCAGGGGGTACTGCTCTGGACACAGGAAGGCATGGGCAAGAAGGACGAGGGAATCAAGGGGCTTTGCCACCAGAATCAGCCAAAAAAATGGAAGGAGAAAAAACTGTGGGAGAGGGGGAGAGCCCTGAAGCCAATGTGTGTGGTACATATGGCCACCAATCCTGAGCGCGTGGCTTCTGCCCTTCAACGCTGCTGGTGAGATCCACCCACACGTGTAATCGACCTACTGTGGTGGCGGACTAGCCTTCCACAATGTCAATAGACCACAATGCAGACTCCATTCTGAACACCATGGAGGTTGCTTGCATTTGGTCCTGATAAAGCAGGATGCTGTGAACATCCTTTTATATGTACTTGGTGAGCGGTAGACACATTTTTCTTGAGTCTCTGTGTGATGTGGGACTACCAGTTCATAATATTAGACTTCTCTCTCACTGTATCAGCTGTCGCAACCCTCACACGGCTCAAAGGGTCCCCAGCTCCACCTTACAGATGAGACCTTGAGCCCAGTCATTTGACTTCACAGGGATAGAGCCCCATCCATCAAGCCTACTCTTCCGGGCACACCACATCAAACAAACCTCACTGTTATTACAATCAACAGGGTTCATGGTGGTATGTAAAAAAACAATGGGAAGAGTAGGACTTGGTGGGGATTGTGGTGGGTGGGGTGGACACCTTCTCATTACCATCCAGGCTCCATTCCTGCATTGGCAAATGTCTGTTTTGGAAAGCTGATCCCAGAGTAGTCAAAATAAAAATCCCTTTGGGCATAACTGAGTACCTCAGCTATCTGAGGCTGGCAGGGCTTCCTGCTGGAAAATGTACCCCAGGAGGAGGCTGCTCCACCCAAATGAGGTCAGGTGACCCACCCCTCTTCAGCCCCAGCGCCGAGCTCCATGCAGAGGACAAGGAGCTCCCTTGGGACTCTAGAGAGCAGAGGCCCAGAGTTCAAGGCGAGTTTGTGCCTGCAGCGTTGGCGATCTGTGTCACTGTTTATCCCTCAACTCTTTTCAGGGTTGAGTTTCCTTCCAGCTTCCCCCCATAGGATATAGGGGTGCCTCCCCAGTTCCTTAAGCAGGCCTTCCTCTTAAGGTTTGGAGCATGTGCTTGCCTTGCCCGGGGTGGATCTGCATAAATTGATCTGTGTTTAGATAGCCGGTGCATGGGCACTGTAGCATCCGGACGCAAGTTCAACAGAGTCTCTTCCTGGAGACTCCTCGGTGGGACAGGAACAGCCCTCACCTTCCGACCAGAGCAGTGAGTTTCAGGGCTGTTTCAATGGCTCATTTGTTGTGTAGTTCTTAACTTCTCCAGGCTGCTGTCTGACACAATACATATTGGGAAGAGCTTTAAGATCACAGAGTGTCTTTTTTTTAACCAATGCTCAGGATTTTTTTTCTTAAATATTTATTTATCTTATATGTGTATGGATGTCTTGCCTGCCTGTATGACTGTGTACCCTGTACGTACGCCCACAAAGCAGGGTGTCAGATCCCCTAGGACTGGAGTTACAGATGGTTGTGAGGCACTATGCAGGGTGCTGGGAATTGAACCCAGGTCCTTTGGAAGAGCAGTCGGTGCTCTTAATCGCTGAGCCATCTCACAAAGTATCTTAGTAATAAAGAAATCCCATTCATTTGCTGTAGGCCTGAGTCTTCATCTTGTCTGAACCTCCCCCAGGTAATTCTCCGTCAGGGAACTTTCCTCTGGAAAATAAGCCAGTGCTTTCCATCCACTGATCTGTCAAGGGACGCATGGCCATTACTTTGTCGTGTCATAGGGTTCACCATGCACCTGTTGCAGAAATGCCAGTAGACCCCCGTGCTTACCACTGACTACTCCCTGTCCACACCAGACACCCAACCAGGGCCCACTAACTGAGACGGCATCTCCAGCTTGGCAGCAGAGTCTCCAGGACTCTGTGACCACACAAGCACTGCCTCCCTTCTGCTCTCCTTGTCACACCCGACATTACATGACTGGTGATAGGTATAATTCATGCCATTGGAAATCAACAAATAAAAGTGCACAAGAAGCAGCCCCATCAAATATTCAAAGAAAACAACTAGCAACCTAATTCCATATATACACACATAGGTAACTTTAAATCCAGGTTCTGCCTATGAGAAAAAAACACATTACCTTCATCATTCTGGGCTGGCTTATTCATTTAATGCAATAATTTCCAGTTTCAGCCAGCTTCTTACAAATATGATTTCATTTTTTAAACAATCTCATAAAATATGTATGTGTACACATTTTCTTTATCTACTCATTTCTTGGTGGACTTCTCTTGATGGTCCATTTCCTAGCTGTTGTGACCAGTCTAGCTACAAACACAGGCACTCACATACCTCTATGGTGTATTGACTCGGAGTCATTCGGACATATACCCAGGAATGGTGTCACTGGGTCACACAATAATTCTATCTTCTGTTTTTGAGGAACCTCCTTACTGACTTCCACAACAGCTACACACATTTACATTTCCCCACATCCTCACCAACATTTGCTGTCCACTATCTCCCTGATGATGGCCATTCTGTCTAGGATGAAATAGAAACCTCAAAGAGTACATTTAATTTGTGTTTCCATGCTGGACAAGGATATTGAATGCTTTTTAAAGTGATTCCTGGTTATTTACATTTCTTCTTTTGAAAACTATATAGCCAGTTCATTTGGTACATTTGTTGACTGAATTATCTGGTGGTTTGGGTACATGCTTTTGCAATTCTTTATATATCCTAATACTAATCCCCTGCCTGATGTATAGTCGCAAAGACGTTCTCATTTTGTACACCCACTTCAAGTTTAAGCTTGGTTCTACTTCTGGCTCATGCCAATAACCAAACCCACCCTCAAAGGAAAAATCTTTGCCGTCTACAAACTTTTACAAGAGAATATGATACCAGTCCTAAGTAAAATCTCCCCCAAACTACTTAGAACAAGGATGGCATCATTAAAATAAGTGAGTAGTCTAATATGGTGGAGAATTTTTGCTCCATGTGTATAGTGATACGAGGATTCTTAATACTGGCATATGTCAGTTAATGTTTTAGAAATATGACTATTCTAATGATGCATACTGAAATGCTTACAAACCGCCGAGAGTAGGAGGGACTTGCTCCAATGGAATCTGGGGAAGGCAGGGTGGCACAGGGATGGATGAGCACAGCATTATTCTTTGAACTTCTGTATATTCTTGGAATACTTCAGAACAGATGGCTCAAAATTTCTGAGGATGCGGCTCAGTGGTAAAGCACTTGCCTGGTATGTTCTAAGTCCTAGATTCAACCCCCAATACCACTAATAATAATAGTATAATAATAATAATATTCAAGAATGCCAAACTGCCCCCCACTGACAGCTGCACATCTTCATGCCCCAGAATCTCTCCTGGTAAATGGAAACAGAAAGAAAAGGCAGATCCCCTGAGCCAGGGTGTGGGGAATGTGTGTCTGTGTCTGTGTGTCTGTGTGTGTCCGTCTGTCTGTGTCTGTGTGTCTGTCTGTGTCCGTGTGTCTGTGTGTGTGTCTATGTGTCTGTGTCTCTGTGTCTGTGTGTCTGTATATTTGTCTGCGTCTCTGTGTCTATGTGTCTGTGTGTATCTATCTGTGTCCATGTGTCTGTCTGTGTCTGTATCTGTGTGTCTGTGTCTGTGTGTGTCTGTGTATCTCTCTGTATCCCTGTATATATGTCTATTTGTCTATCTGTGTCCTGTGTCTATGTGTCTGTGTGTCCACGTGAGAAGTGTATGTGTCTTCCTTGATTATGCTCCTTAACCTTTACTGTGGTTTGGTTTTGTTTTGGGGTTTTTGTTTTGTTTTGTTTTGTTGTTGTTGTTGTTATTGTTGTTGTTGTTGTTTATGCTTTTGATGCAGACTTTCTTACTAAACCTAGAGCTCACCAGCTTGGCTGACCTGGCTGGCCAGCAAATGCAGGGATTCAGCCGGTTCCATCTCTCTAGCACTGGAAACACAAAGGATCCAGACTTAGGTTTGCATGTTTGTGTGTCAAACACTACCAATTTACCCAGCTCTCCAGTCCCTACCCAGGGATACACAGATTCTCTCTCTCTCCCTCTCTCTCTCTCTCTCTCTCTCTCTCTCTCTCTCTCTCTCTCTCGTGTGTCTATGTGTCTGTGTCTCTATCTGTCTCTGTCTCTTTGTCTCTCTGTGTCCGTGTCTCTGTCTCTGTCTGTCTCTCTGTCAGAGGACCTGGGCACACAGTGCTGTGTGCAGGCTGGTTGAGATGACTCCGGAGGTTGCAGAAACTACCTTAGACACCGTTCTCCAAGCCAGCTGAAAAGAGAAGCAGAAGCACAAAGCCGTGCTTCCACATAGCAGGCTGTTTACTCCGCCACACAAAGCCCTTGTTTATGTGACAGATGGTAGTTCGTGCTTCTCCTCTCTCTCTCTCTCTCTCTCTCTCTCTCTCTCTCTCTCTCTCTCTCTCTCTCTCTCTCTCTCTCTCTCCCTCTCTCTCTCTCTCTCTCTCTCTCTCTCTCTCTCTCTCTCTCTCTCTCCCTCGCCCTCCTCACTTGTTCCCTCTGTTGTTTTCTCCTCTCCACTTTCTCTCCCACCTTCTCTGCTGTCTTCCCCAGTTCACTAAAGGATGTCGTGGGGGGGGGGCAGAGCGTAAGATGGTAGAGGATAGTTCTGTCCAAGCAGGCGGCCTGGACAGAACAGTCACAGCACAAAGTGTGTTTTGGAGACGGTATCAAGCTTTGACACTGCAGGGGCCACAGCAAACGTGAAAAGGCCCATTAACATACCTGTGGCAGGTGTGGATTTCAAAGGACCGACACACGCATGCTCCTTCAGGCCTGGCACTCCCAAAGAACGCACATGTATGACTCTTACTGAATATTTACTGCAATCAGTGTCTCTGCACGTCAGCTTGGGGAGAGAAGCGTGAAAGATTGGATGTGCAAAGACTTCCTTCACATAGAAGGCTGGCCATGCCCCTTTCAGACCTAAGCATGACACCTAATGTTCCCCAGCATTGGCTTTTCCTGTAGATGGCATCAGTAGATGTGTTGGTAATCTGTAGTTTTCTGTGGCTCATTTGTCTGTGTTGTTAGAGCAATTTCATCCAGTCCCAGAACTGGAACACTTTTATATCTGCTCTGGGAGAAAGGAAGGTATGCTACAGCAAGTGTCACCCAGCACCTGAGTCTATTGGCTGTGTAGAGGCAGGAAGAGATGCTAGGGAAATAGGAAATTGTTCCATTCCATAGGGAAATGAACCATCTATAAAGAGATCGGAGAAGTGATCTGAAAAAACAGACTAATGTAACAGGAATAAGAGGCAAGATTTGGCACCTGCCTGGATGATGAAAAGTTAAGCAAAAGAGGTGTTCTACTGACCCGCCTGGTCACCTGCAATCCTTCTCAGTTCCCAGGCACGCTTTGGAGACATTCTCCAAGCATGCACGCTGGCCCTTTGAGAAGTTTGAACAGGAGTCTGGTTCCACACAAGAATAATAATTGTCCTGCATATCTACCTCCACACACACACATACACACACACACACACAATAAAGAGTAGAGACCCCAACACCACCCCACCCACCCCACTACCACCACCACCACCCATCCCCACCCCGCACCACCGCTCAAAAATACCAGGCCGCTATTTCAGCCCAAATAGCTACATCTGCAAATGATTAACTCCGGGTTTATTACCAATTAGGACTGTAAATCTCTGCTTACTTTGGCTCCAGCAAAGCTGATTTCTGTGAGAGGAGGGGGACTGGAAGGAACAGGGAGAAAGTCAATTGAGACAAAGAGGAAGAAATCTAAGCTTAAAGAGACACACTTCAGATTCAAGAGCCAGAGTGGGAAAGCGGGCCAGGCTTGCCTCCTGAGCAAACAGCTGAGCCTATGGCCCAGGGTCAGTGGAGACACAGGGGCTGGTGCCATTGACAAGCAGTGTTTGACCTCTGTTTGACCTCAGTGGCCAAGCCATGGCTGCATTTAACACCAAGTTGCCCAGTAATCACTCTGACACTCAGAAGTGGAGCTTAGTTTTGTTAGACTTTCTGTGTGTGTGCATGTGTGTGTGTGTGCGTGTGTGTGTGTGTGTGTGTGTGTGTGTGTGTAATATGCACACATGTGTGTTCCAGTGTTCACACCTCTGCAAGAGCATTTGGGAACCAGAGGAGGACATCTAGTGTTCTGACCTATATCGCTCTACCTTGTTCACGTGGGTGAGAGTCTGATTGGACTCCAAGGCAGGCTTGTAAGCAGAAAACCCAGGCAAGCAGTTCTCCCCCCAGCCCCACCCCACTCCAGCTCTGCATGGGTACAGGCACATGCATGGCCACATCAGTGTTTTGGGGGTTTTGTTATTTTTGTTTTGTTTTTTTTAATGTGAGCACTAAGACTCCAAGTTGGGTCTTCACGCTTGTGTACCAAGCACTCTTGCCACAGAGCAAGCCTACTTCTCACAGTTTACAAAATGGAAGGCTGCAAGCGTAAACCATGGGCCCAAGGTTACCTCTGTAAGAGTGATTGGGACTGGATTTCAACCCAGATTTCATATTCTTATAACAGTACCTGTGACTGGTGACACTATAATTCTTGTGTTTCCAGACCCTGAATTTCAAGGGTTTTCAAGGTGAAAAAGAAGGCTAATGTGCTGTTCAAAACTACAGAAAAGAAACATTAGTCATATAAATGCTGTGTTTTGCCAGGGAGGTGAGTTTCCTTTGACTGGAATGAAGTCAACACAGAGATGATACACTGGACTTGTGTTCATTGGGAGCTCTTGTTCATTGATTTAATAAACATTAAGGGCCAGGTTTTGGCCAAGACTATAAACTAGAACCACCCAGTGCAGATAATCTCGTGACAGATGTCATAAGGGCCATAACAGTGGCATGCACCATTAGGCCGTCTGGGAGTCCACACCGAAGAAAAAGCAGTTTAGGGGTCAGGAATAGATCATTCCATTGTTGAGTGTGGAACAACAAGATAAATCAGAATAATATATGTGTGTTGCTAAGAGGCAGAACATGGGTCGGAGCCTTGCATGGAGTCTGGGGATAATAAAAAGTTCTGAGAAGGTTGAAGACAAATCCATAACTAGAGTAAATATCTGCTCCAGTAAGGACAAAGTGTTGTCCTTTCCACGGAAGAAGTGGTTCAGTGTAGTCAACCTGCCACCAGGTCACTGACTTGTCACCCTGGGGAATGGTGCCATATCTGGGGCTCAGTGCTGGTCTCTGCTGTTGGCAGACCTGGCACTCAGAAGCACCAGGTCAGCCTTGATGGGCAGAAGTCCATGCTGTTGAACCCATGCCTAACCCCATCTCTGCCACCATGGCACCTCTGTTCATGGGTCCCTGGACAATGACAGAGACGGCTGGGGAAAGAGGCTGACTGTCCACAGAATGGGTCGTCTTATCTATTTGATTATTGAGTTCCTCCTCAGCTGACGTCACCTTTTGATGAGCATTTACATGGACACAGTATCTTCACATCCTTTGCCCATTTGCAGAGATCTGTCCACAGACTTCTTCCCCAGACGTCTTTCTCACCAATTTTCCCATCATGCTCTTTCCTAATCCCTGACCATTTAGTCAATCTATTGGCTACAGCCCAGGAGTCAGTGACCAGTAGCAACCTTGACCAAAAGGCAGCATGAAGAGCGGGACCTCAAAGCCCACCCCCAGTGACACACTTCCTCCAACAAGGCCACACCTCCTAATCTTCCAAGTGGTGCCACTCCATGGTGATTGAGCATTCACATCTGTGAGCCTCTGGGGGCTGTTCTCTCTCTAACCCCCACAGGACTGCATTGCCAATGTGTAAATACTAACCAGGACAGAAGATGCAGATTCCTGGCATTAGCTCTGTGAGGATAATGATGGGTGCCCACTGGGAAGATGAAGGTTGAGGTGACTGAAAGGCCAGATAAAGGCTAAGGAGGCAGCTAGCTCTCTCTCACCCTCAGCTAAAGGCCCGGGAGTGCCAGGACGCTGTTGTCAGAACCTTGGCCAAAGCTGTAAACACAGGCTGCTTTATGCAAGCTCTCCTAAGCTCATTCTGGGTTTGCTGTTGTTTTGTTTGCATGTTCTGAGATAGGGTCTTACCATTCTGGCCTTGAACACCCATCCTCCTCCTTCAACACCCTCGTGCTAGGATTACAGACGTGCCCCACCACACCCTGAGAGAGAGCTGCCAGTTCTGTGGGTGTGAGGGGGACATGGAGGCTGCACTTGTTGGTGGGAGGTGAGTTTGTACCCATGCACATAGAAGCCAGAGGCCAGCCTTCTGAGGAAGTGAGTCTCCGGAGATTTGGGACAGGAACTTACCAGTTTTAGCTAGACTGGCTGGCCAGTGAAACACAGAGCTCTGCTAGATTCTACTCCCTAGAGCTCTGATTATTAGCTAGGCCACCGCAAGGGGCCTTTTCAGGTGGTCTCTGAGGCTGGAACTCAGGTCCTCGAGTTTGCACAGCAAACCCTTTACTGACCATTTCTCTCTCTCTCTCTCTCTCTCTCTCTCTCTCTCTCTCTCTCTCTCTCTCTCTCTGTCTGTCTCTCTCTCTCTGTGTCTCTCTCTGTCTCTCTGTCTCCTCTCCTCTCCCTCCCTCCCTCCCTCCCTCCCTCCCTCCCTCCCTCCCTCCCTCCCTCCCTCTCTCTCTCTCTCTCTCTCTCTCTCTCTCTCTCTCTCTCCCCCAGAACTCCCAAATTTCAAAGAGCATTAATTCTTTCTCAAAGCCCCATAGTCAAGGGTGATTTCCCCAGTGGCCCCCAGGGGTCCTAAAGCAACAGCTTATTCGTTGTGCTCTCCCCTCCCAACAGGTATGCTCATTTATTTCGGGTACGGCATCTGGAACAGCACCCTGGAAATCAGTGCCCGAGAACAGGCCCTGCACCAAAGCACATACCAGCGCTACGACGTCGATGACCCCTTTTCCGTGGAGGAGGGCTTCTCCTACGCCACTGAGGGCGAGAGCC
Source organism: Mesocricetus auratus (assembly GCF_017639785.1). Classification (NCBI taxonomy): domain Eukaryota; kingdom Metazoa; phylum Chordata; class Mammalia; order Rodentia; family Cricetidae; genus Mesocricetus; species Mesocricetus auratus. The sequence continues at coordinate 33,701,213 of NW_024429195.1, read as the reverse complement.
AGGAGGACTGGGGTGGGCCAGCTGAGGACAAAGGCTTCTATTATCAACAGATGTCAGATGCGAAGGCAAGCACCCGGACAAGTAGCAAAGCAAAAAGTAAAAGCAAACACAAACAGAACTCAGAGGCCCTGATTGCAAATGATGAGTTAGATTGCTCTCCGGAGTAAGACTAAACGTGCAGGAGCCTAGAGAGGGTAGGGCGGGTTCTCCGTAAATCAGCCTGTGCGCTAGAAGGGGGAAACTTCCCCCGACTCTCATTTCACAAACCCAGCCTTCCCCACAGTCCATTCCCAGGCATAACCTGTCATTTGCTATTTTTGCTCTTCAGGAAAGTTCTGTTGAAGGATTTTACCAGGGTGGGGGTGGGGGGCCTTAACTGTGCCCTTGTCAAATATCAAAATCAAAAGACTACATGAAATTCTATGTTAGTGAGCTGTCCCTGCCGACGGCAGCAAAAGTTTGCCTTGCGGACTGGAGTTTTGTGCCTCTTGCTAAGACAGGAGGAAGCTTCCTCCAACCCTGCTGAGGCTACAGGCCCTCTGGAGAGGAACCACAAAGGTAGCTAGCTGTGGGTGCCAGGCAGCTCCCTATCCCCCAGAGCAAAGCTGGGAGCTGCTCCCCCAGGGCTGCAGATCAGGCTGTTTCAGGACTTTCTCAGTCAACAACACTGTGTCCTTTTATCTCACCTCCCCAAAACTATTCACGGAGGAGACCCAGGCTTCTCTTTACTCGCCAAAGTTCTTACGGTTTCTGAACTATAATTTTAGGATCCAGGAAAGACAAAAGACTCTGAGACCATGCCCCCATGAAGCAACCATGCAGACACAATAGTATAGCGATAAGTTCCATCAAAGCTTCACTTGATGCTCAAGAAAAAAAATAAAATAAAGGCTTAGATGACCATTTCTTGAGTAGAGGTCAGAAAGGCACTGGCAGAAATGAACTGTCTGTCATGCGTCCCCTTACACCAGACTCTAAGCTCCTGCCGATAGGGCCTAAGGGCAGAGGCGGAGTGTGATCCCATGCCTCTGATATGCCTGGAAGAAATGGACTATTTGTTTTATAATCCGATAAAAATCTTTGCAAGGAGAAGTAACCCAGCCACTGAGATCGCGTTGCAAATCCTACTTCATATTTCTAAAATTATAAAATCTGCAGGTTTCTTTTTTAGCTACGTGACTGCCTGATCTGATGCTGCTGCTTTGGAAACAGAGGTGTGGAAGGCCGGGTACTTGGGCTATCTAGCTCAGAGTGATGGCATTCCCACCCAGACCTCCATCCTCTGGGCTGGTTCAGTCTTCAAGCCTCCTTTCTGTCAGTTCCCAAAACACTTCCCTGAGGCCGGAGAAATCGCTGCCTGGTGAGGTTTAAGTACTGGCCACCAAAGGGTTTTCTAAAAGAATTTTCTCCAAAACAGGATAGGCGAATTTACAACAGGAAAACCCCTCTGCTTCAATACTGTGTGTATACGTGTGTATGAAAACAGTTTTCCTCATACTAAGATTGGTGTGAGAATTTTTTGGAAGTGGGGAAAACGACAATTCCTTGCCCCCTCTTCTCCTCAATTTATCATCTGCCAAAAATTTTCACCGTATCAACTAACACATCTTTTCTTCCTTAGTCCAAAGCTAGTGTTCTCTTGGCATGTACTGCAGTTACAGAGAAGGCGGGCTTCCTGTTGAGCTGACTAGCTGAAATATCCCAACGGCTAAGTGGAGGCCATGAGGAGGTCTGTAACTTCAGCCCTTGGAACTTAGGAGACAGGGGGTGCAGCTCTGGAGCCCATGGCAGATGCAGGCTTCAACAGAACAGATAGAGATCAATTGAAACTATTTCTTAAAATGATGCTTTTAGATAAGTTGCATACCATGCTCTTAGCCAATGTATGCCATTGCATTCAAATGACTACATTTTTAGGTCTTGTTCCTCTCTCCATATCAGTTATGTAGAACCCTGGCTTCCAGTAATCATTGTATCATTTTTATGTAGTGTCTGACAAAACTGTTTCCTCTTGCCTAAACTTACCCGTCACAGCAGTGCCTGGCCTGCAACAAACCACCCTGGAGTATTCACTGTAAAATAATTGTGAGTCGTGTTTGTAAAAACTAAGTTTTAAACTGGTGTAGGATGCAAGAAATCTGCCTAGTTTAAACATCTGTCAAGCTGGGTGCACTTCTAGATAGATGGGGTGATGTCCTCTTTCTTAGCTGTTTAGGAGAAATAGGGATGCAAAGTGCAAATGTTAATGTGGGTGGAGAGTTCCGTCTTACTGATGCTGTTTAGGTGTTCAAGTAGCAATGGTCTGGCTACAGGTGTGTGCTATTTCTGTGTTAATGCCGCTGGTGTTGATTCTGTGCAGACCAATGAGTTATCTCATTTCGGGGACCATTCTTCTCAGTCGCTTAGGATGTTTTTAGGCTTTGCTCTCTTCCTTTTTTCTAAAATTTTCTAAAATTGTCGGGGTTATCTTATTACCTATCTTGGTTTTTTTAATATATATATATATATATATATATGGTTTGGAAAGTTTTCTCAGGTACACAGCATGTTTTCAGCATGTTTCTTGGCTCCTGTGAAAGAGTCCCAGTATCACAAGGAAGTTTTCAAATACCGTCATATCTGAACATTGCATTTGGGAGACTGCATTAAAAGTAGGATTGCTTTATAAATAATTATTTTAGGAAAGCTCTTCTGGTGGAGGTTGGGTGTGCGCAGCATATATAATTTTGGAACCAATAATTTAACATGTTTAAATTGTGCTCTATTTGTTTATCAACATTCTATAGCATTTCAGAAAGATTGGAGGCAGCTATTAAAACATATGTGCTCCAAAGCAGGAGGGAAGGATACAGTCAGAGCAGGAGGGAAGGATACAGTCAGAGCAGAAGGGAAGGATACAGTCAGAGCAGAAGGGAAGGATACAGTCAGAGCAGAAGGGAAGGATACAGTCAGAGCAGGAGGGAAGGATACAGTCAGAGCAGAAAGGAAGGATACAGTCAGAGCAGGAAAGTCAGAGCAGAGGAAGGATACAGTCAGAGCAGAAGGGAAGGATACAGTCAGAGCAGAAGGGAAGGATACAGTCAGAGCAGAAAGGAAGGATACAGTCAGAGCAGAAGGGAAGGATACAGTCAGAGCAGAAGGGAAGGATACAGTCAGAGCAGAAGGGAAGGATACAGTCAGAGCAGAAGGGAAGGGGCAACACAAAGCCAGGAGTGTGTGAAGAGCGCATGTGCAGAACTCTCTAGGCTTTGCTAAGTTTTCCAATGAGGAACACCTTAGAAAGCAATAGACTTCTCAGTAATGACAGCCAGTACTGCTGCATGACAGAAAATAAATAAATAAGCCTCTAGCCCTCCCCGTGAGGTCATAGTGTTAAAATATCACAGACCACTGAAGTCCACAGAAAAGCTCCAGTGCTTTTACACTGGAGCTACATGTGCCCAATGGATAGCAGTTGCCAAGAAATATCTGCTGGGGGGATGGCACATGCCTTTAATCCCAGCACTTGGGAGGGAGAAGCAAGAGGATCTCTGAGTTTGAGGCCAGACTGCTCTATAGAGTGAGTTCCCAGAAAGCCAGGGATACACAGATAAACCCTGTCTAAAAAAGGAAGGAAGGAAGGAAGGAAGGAAGGAAGGAAGGAAGGAAGGAAGGAAGGAAGGAAGGACGGAAGGAAGGAGGGAGGGAAGTTGCTTTCCTTCCATACAAGTGGGGAAAATGAAAATGAATGAATGAATGAATGGAATAGAGGAAAATAAACTACATATTCAGTAGTTATTCATAGAGTGTCTATTGTATGCTGTGGCCTATTCTAATGCCATAATAAGTGAAAAGTTCAGTTCTTAAGAAATAAGATCTAGAGGGCTGGCCAGACAGCTCACCTGGAACCTATATAACCATGGAAGAAGTCATTCCACATACCTGTTCTCCGACCTCCACATGGGTGTTCTGCAATGCATGGGCACACAGGTGCATGAGCACACACACACACACACACACATACACACACACACCATGCATACAGATGTAGTAATCACAAAACTTTTTGAAGAAATTGAGTATATTTAAACTAGTATCAATCTTTGATAGGTGGAATGGAGATAATAATGTGCTTTTGGTTTAAATGTGGAAAGCACTTCCCTCCACACGTTGAAAAGATCAAGGAATACCGTATGCACACACAGCCTGTGGAAATAGCAGAGTCTTAACGAGGTAGAAATGGAGAAGAGGCAAGCCACCCAGAGGATGGCCAAGATGCAGACTGTGAGTGAGCACTGCCCTCTGAGTGCTCTGTTCCTTGCCTTCCTCCAGGAAAAGCAAGGAGCTGGTTTGGCTATCTATAACTTATGCGTGGCTCACATGTGACACAGTAAGAATAACGCCAGGAAAGCAGGGGAGGAATCACTCACAGACTCCAGTGGCAAGCCCGCTGCTTCTCCATGAGTGGGGGTGGGGTGAGTCAGGCAAGGCTGGACTTGAGAAAAACTGGGCGGCAGCAGCATTGCCCAGGCAAGGATCGAACAGGTCACATACACACACTTAGCACAGTAACCAAAAAAAACTCCATCCTCAGAGCAATGCTCTGGTCTTCCTTCCTTACCAGATTTTATGTTACCTGAGGAAATATGTAATCTTCTAACATGCAGACACACAACATAATTTGTCGACCACTTTACAGTTCCCAGTAATTCCTTTCAATGACCAAACCCTCTACTTCTTATATCTATCTAATCTCAATAGTAAAACCTCTGCTCCTGGCTTGACCTAAATTGGGCTCTAGGCTGGTTTAGACTAGAGGGAGAAGCTGATTGTTGGAATTATACAAAAAAATCCAGGTCTGCCTCTTAGTAAGAAAAAGTCCTGGGTCTTCGTGCTGGTCGTAATACAGTCACTATTAGGAAATGAGGCTGAGAGATGTCTGCCCTACGAAGAGGGTTGAGAAATTTGACACCATTTGAATCATGCTTGCTGGGAATCGCCTTACCAGGGTATCCCTCTCTGAAATACATGAAGTCATAAATTGAATTTCCATCTCTCTGCGTGTCCAACCTGAGAGACTAGGGAAAATTGATGTCCCATTTGCCACTGAGCTTTTACCAGGAGCCTAGGAGGTCCCTGAGACTCAGCCACAGTTCTGCGATATAGAGCCAAAAGTCAAGAAATATACTGAAGTCAGAGTTGGATCAGTTCTGGGGAGCCTGGGGGCTGTGGTCCACTCTTGGACTCCAACCTCCACATAGGGAGTGGGCCAGACATAGCTTCCATTTCCCATGGGGCGGAATAAGGAGGAAAGCAAGGAAAACGGGTTCCGCCATTGTGGTGGGACTTCTCTCCACTCTCAAGCGTGTTTCCAAAGACTTGTTAAGATGGGTGTTTCCAACCCATTTGTGGGAAGCCTCTGTCAGGCCTGACCCCGGGTACTTCTTTAATTCTCATTATTCGTTTATCTTTAGAGAGACCCTAAGACCAGCAGTTAATCAGCAGTGACCTGACCCTGAAAGAGCCCATAGTTTCAGTCAACATCATTTCAGGCTAGAAACAGCATCCCTACCCAAAGTGTCCACACCAGCAGGACCAGAGGCTGACTCCCCCAGAGCCGTCACTGCATTTTCAGCTGGAATGGTGGCATGTGAAAGAAAGTCCCTGCCAGTCCTGCTTTACTTTTCTCCGAGACATTAGAACACAGACCATGTCATTCGCTTTTGCTTTTGTTGTTTTTTTTCCTCAAAAGCAACTTTCTTTCTGAAATGCTGTCTTCATCTCACCGCCTCTCTCCCTCTGTTTCAGCAACTCTCAAATCATTCTCAAACACTGGACATTTGCCTTTTGCCAAAACTACTTTTCTAAGAAATATAGAATGTGGGGCTGGAGAGATGGCTCAGTGGTTAGGAGTTCATGCTGATATGACACTCATGTGGCAGCTCATTACCCTGTAACTCCAGCTCCAGGATGTCCAGCACCCTCTTCTGGCCTCCTTAAGCACTGTACCCATGTGCACATATTCAAACACAGATACAACGCATACACATAATTTTTTTAAATAAAAATAATTCTTTGAAGAAGTATGAGATGTCCTCTTTTCCTGTTCAGGGTTTTAAGCCCAAAAGAATTAATGAAAATGCAAAGTCCATCAGAAATGCATATGTTTCCTGTCATATCAGCTAGAATAGTGTTGAGATCTCTCATAAATACATGCATGGAATCACACACCCTAAAGGAAACTTCCAAAAGGACATCATAGGTTGGAAGTCTCCTGACCACAGATGGTTCTAATCTTTTACTCTTTCTGAATACTTAGTGCATGTTGGTTTACATAAGGAAGAAAAGTAGCATTCCGTTGGAAGTCGGAAACAAGGGCAGCCTGGATTTTTTTGTTGAAAACCTTCTTGTGCTCTTTTTTGTTCCTAAGCTTTCCTGACATTAACACTGGTGAGAGTGACTAAAGGAAACTGTGGGTCGTGTGAATTTTGCCAGAAGTGCAGACTCTGAAGGGGCTGTGCTCATTCTGGGGTTGGAACGATGTCCTGGTCTTGGGACATCCATTGAGTGCTCTCGGCAGCGCTCGCAGTCACGAAGCTGAGAATTTACACTGGAAATCATAAGCACCCCACTTTCCAAAGCAGAGACTCTGTTAATGTTATAAAAGCACCTAAATACCTCAACTATCTGGGCTGAAAAAAGGAGCTGTAGGCTTTCAAGAGGGCGGCTAATGTCCTCATTCCATGTAGTTACAACAACAGGACCCGACATTGTAGTTTTTCTCACTGTGGAAAAGTAACATGACCATTTAATTCATACCCCAAAGTTATAAATACAACCTGTAAATTTCACCAACTTGTTTCAGTTTTGTTTGGTCCTTAAAAAGTACAACTTGCATTTTGCAGATGGTCATTTCTGGTGTGTTCTCTGCTACTTTCTTTTCTGTATGAAATTGCTGTATTGTTGATGTGTGTTCGTTTTGTGGTTTTTAATTCCCATTGGTGCACTGTACAATGGGGTGTTGTAATGTACCATGAAGAAAAGGATATGCAGATGTACTATAAACTGTGTTTTATTTTCAAATGACTGTGGTGTTGACAATATTTTGATTTATCAAAATACTAAGGGAAAGTTATAAATTTACCAAAATGTGTATATTTTAATAAATGCATAAAGCTTTATTGTGTGCCTTTACATCTAAATTTTTGGTTATTAAAAATGTCAGAAACAAAACTGTCTTGCTGTTAACTATCCACAGTAGTGTAAAGTTTAACTCTGAGGACTACTGGAAGAGAGGGGGAACCCGGAGCTCCTGTGCTAATTAGCATCGCAGTGTCTGTCTCCTCCACTGTCCCATCCCGTGACACAGCTGCCACCCCCAGTATGAACCTAAGATTAATACGGAGCAGTCGATTCATTTTTCTATCCATTTTAAAAACAAATTAGGAAAACATGGACTGCCAACCATCCAAAACTGGTCACCATGGTATAAATGGTGGCTTAATATTGTCTTTTTTTTTTTTTAGACAGGGTTTCTCTGTGTAACAGCCCTGGGAGTCCTGAAACTTGCTTTGTAGACCAGGCTGGCCTCAGACTCATAGAGATCCTCCTGCCTCTGCCTCTTGAATGATGGGATTAAAGGTATATGACACCACCACCCAGCAATGTTGTCTTTTTTGATGCTACAGAATTACACCTGATAATGATCCAGATCTGGCTACACTACCTGTAACCCCAGCACTTGTGAGATGGAAGCAGAAAGATCAGGTGTTTGGGGTAATGTTGAGCTACATTACAAGTTCAAGGCCAGCCTGGGCTACCTGAGACCCTGTCCAAAAGAAAAACACAGGGATAGGGAGAAGGTCCAGTAAGTTCAGATCCCCATCCATCATCCACGTAAAGCTGGACATGTCAGTGTGCACCTGCAACCCCAGCATTCCCATTAGATGAGAATATTAAATGAGAAACAGAAACAGGTGAATCCCCCAAAGTCCCAGATGCCCAAGGGCCAGCTAGCCTGCCATATGCAGTGGTAAATGAACAAAAGATCCTATCCCAAATAAGGTGGGAAGTAATGAGAGACACTCAGGTTGTCCTCTAACCTCGAGGACAGACACTCAGGTTGACCTCTGACCTCAAGGACAGACACTCAGGTTGCCCTCTGACCCCCACACATGTAGCATCACACATATATACACAAGAGTTTGCATGATCTCATGTGGAAGGAAGATAGAAGACACAGGTGAAAACTAGCATGTTCAGGGTCTTCAATAGTCATGGCTGCACACTGGCCATCTAGACAACTCCATGGACAAGTGTCCTCTAAAGAGGACAGGACCATCTGGTCACAGTCTGACACTGCTGCATACTGGTGCCTCTCCACTCAGAATCTAAGCCTTCACTGGTCCACTTTAGAACCCACTGCCTACAGTCCTGAGTCCCGAGAGGCCAGATGCACCACTTCAGGCTCAGGTATGCAACCCTCTCCTCTTCCAATGACACATTGCTTCTGGGTTCTGTTCACGGGAGATTTGAGCCAGTGTATACCACAGATTTTCTTAAAAATGATGAATAACTTTTCATGCAACCATTATTAAAACTTGTGAGTAAGCTAATAATGTTAGGATGTTAGATAAAAAGTAATAAATAGGGATAAATACTGGTCCACTATCAGAGGCCCCATAGATTGCCAGAGCCTCCTTACTGACACCCACATTCAGGGGATCTGGATCAGTCTTATGCTGGTTTCCCAGCTATCAGTCTGGGGTCCATGAGCTCCCCCTTGTTCAGGTCAGCTGTTTCTGTGGGTTTCACCAACCTGGTCTTCACCCCTTTGCTCATCACTCCTCCCTCTCTGCAACTGTATTCCAGAGTTCAGTTCAGTGTTTAGCTGTGGTGTCTGATTCTGCTTCCATCAGCTACTGGATGAAGGCTCTAGAATGGCATATAAGGTAGTCGTCAATCTCATTATCAGAGGAGGGCATTTAAGATAGCCTCTCCACTATTGCTTAGATTGTTAGTTGGCGGTCATCCTTGTAGATCTCTGAACATTTCCCTAGTGCCAGGTTTCTCTTTAAACCTATTATGGTTCCCTCTATTATGGTATCTCTTTTCTTGCTCTCCTCTATTCTTCCCCTGACTTAATCTTCCTGCTCCCTCATGTCCTCCTCTCCCCTCGTCTTCTCCCGTTCTCTTTCTCCTAGCTCCCACTGCCCTACCCCTATATTCCCAATTTGCCCAGAAGATCTTGTCCTTTTCCCCTTCTCCAGGGGACCTCTTAGGGTCTTCCTTATTTCCTCGCTTCTTTGGCAGTGAGAATTGTAGGCTGGTAGTTCTTTGCTCTATTTCTAAAATCCATAAATGAGTGAGTACATACCATGTTTGTCTTTTTGTGTCTGGATTACCTCACTCAGGATGGTTTCTTCTAGTTCCATCCATTTGCCTGTGAATTTCAAGATTCCATTGCTTTTTTTCCGCTGAGTAGTACTCCATTGTGTAAATGTATCACATTTTCTCTATCCACTCTTCAGTTGAGGGGCACCTAGGTTGCTTCCAGGTATTGACTATTACAAATAATGCTGCTATGAACATAGTGGAACAGATGTCCTTGTTGTATGAATGTGCATCTTTTGAGTATATGCCTAAGAGTAGAATTGCTGGATCTTGTGGTAGACTGATTCCTATTTTCCTGAGGAATCTCCATACTGATTTCGAAAATGTCTGTTCAAGTTGGCACTCCCACCAGCAGTGGAGGAGTGTTACGAATGGACTTTGGGAGCCCAGTCCACATAAAGGGATACTCTCTCAGCCTAGACACACAAGGGAGGACCTAGACCCTGCTCCAAAGGATATGACAGACTTTGAAGATCCCCCATGCAAGGTCTCACCCTCCCTGGGAAACAGAAAGGGGATGGGACAGGGGGTTAGTGGAGGGCAGAGGAGGAGGGGAGGGAGAGAGAACCGGGATTGACACGTAAAACAAGCTTGATTCTAATTTAAATTAAAAAATAGAGAAAGCAAAAAAAAAGAAAATCCAAAATGGCTAAAGTAATCCTGAATAAAAATGGGCTGTTGTAGGTATCATCCCAGATTTCAATTTGTACTATAGAGCTACATTAATAAAAAATGGTATTGGCATAAAAAACAAGGTGATAAATACTAACAGCAATTTTTTTATTTTTAATTGAATTACATTTTGCTATCTATGTTCTTGAGATTATTCATCTATGTGAAGGGACTCCTAGACAATGATTTCACCTCTCTCGCTAACTCTCACATCACTGGCTTGGAATTAACTATGGTAGGAGAGGTTACACCATGATAACTGACAAGTATTTTTTAATGTCACTGGCTTTTGTTTTTCTCAAGAGCTTATTATACACACATTTAGCTGTGCATCACTGCTCACATCCTTTCCCACATCACTGCTCACACCCTTTCCTGCGTCACTGCTCACACCTTTCCTGCATCACTGCTCGCATCCTTTCCTGCGTCACTGCTCACACCCTTCCTGCATCACTGCTCGCATCCTTTCCTGCGTCACTGCTCGCATCCTTCCTGCATCACTCACTGCTCACATCCTTTCCTGCATCACTGCTCACACCCTTTCCTGTGTCACTGCTCACACCCTTCCTGCATCACTGCTCGCACCCTTCCTGCATCACTGCTCGCACCCTTCCTGCATCACTGCTCACATCCTTTCCTGCATCACTGCTCGCATCCTTTCCTGCATCACTGCTCACACCCTTCCTGCATCACTGCTCACACCCTTTCCTGCGTCACTGCTCACACCCTTCCTGACACTGCTCGCATCCTTCCTGCATCACTCACTGCTCACATCCTTTCCTGCATCACTGCTCGCATCCTTTCCTGCATCACTGCTCGCATCCTTTCCTGCATCACTGCTCGCATCCTTTCCTGCATCACTGCTCACATCCTTTCCTGCATCACTGCTCACATCCTTTCCCGCATCACTGCTCACATCCTTTCCTGCATCACTGCTCACACCCTTCCTGACACTGCTCGCATCCTTCCTGCATCACTCACTGCTCACATCCTTTCCTGCATCACTGCTCGCATCCTTTCCTGCATCACTGCTCACATCCTTTCCTGCATCACTGCTCGCATCCTTTCCCGCATCACTGCTTGCATCCTTTCCTGCATCACTGCTTGCATCCTTTCCCGCATCACTGCTCGCATCCTTTCCTGCATCACTGCCCGCATCCTTTCCCGCAATCCTGCTTGCATCCTTTCCCGCATAACTGCTCGCATCCTTTCCCTAAGTACACCACTTGTCTGCCCACTGTTGGGCTTTTCTTGCTCTACCCCAGCAGCGTTGTGGGGAGGGTTTGAGCAAGTACTTCTCCTTCTCCACCCTACCTCTGTTTCTCTTCCCCTCCCCATCATAGGGTGGAAAGAGTAGGAAAGTTTTCCATCTTTAGGCTGACTAGACCTCCCTGCTGCATATTGTGTTTCTCCTTGTCACACAACTGGTAGAATGGTGACCCATTTTTTTCTACCATGGAAGAAACTGCGAATAGTACCAAAAAGAAGTCACAGGACAGCCTGGCACCAGAAATTATCAATATTAAAAATTAATAGATTCATATTCTAAATTATATCCTGACTGTTTGGAACTCATACAAAAAATGATGATGTGGGGGGTTTTTTTTGTTTTTGTTTTGAGTCAGGGTTTCTCTGTGTAGCTTTGTAGATCAGGCCAGCCTCAAACTCACATAGCTACTCCTGCCTCTGCCTCCTGAGTGCTGGGATTAAAGGCATGTGCCACCACCGCCCATCTGAATAAGTGTTAGAGTGTGGATAGATTGGACCTTTGTACACTAATTGGCAGAAATGTAAACTGTTGTAGCTCCTATGGAAAATAATATGACATTACCTCCAAAGTATTTCATAAGGGAATTACCGTATGATCCACCAATTGTATATACTATAATAAAATATCTTGCAAAAGAGCTAAAAACAGGGTCTTACAGATATATGAATCCCCTGCTCACAGCTGTTTTATTCACAATATAAAACCATGAGAGCAACCCGGGTGCCCATCAGAAGGTCTGCAAACGTGGCAAACAGCAACAATGGAATTTTCCACATTCAAAGGGTAGAAAACCTGACACAAGCCACAGGGTGAATTTTGAAAACATTATGTTAACTGAAATGAGCATGTGCTGTAGGATTCCACTCTCGTGGGTAATTAGAGTGGTCAGATAGAGTTGGAAGTGAACCGGGGCTGCCAAGGGCACTGGAGGGCAGTGGGAGTTTTGGAGAGGGTTCTGGAGTATGGGGGGCTCTGGAGGGCAGGGGGACTCTGGAGGAGGCTCTGGAGGGCAGGGGGCTGTAGTTTAGCGTGTGGAGTTTCACTTTTGCAAGATGAAGCGTTCAGGAGGGAGTATTGCTAACAGCCACAAAGCAATGTCTTTGATGCCACTGAATAATGCTGAAGATGGCAAATTTCATGTCATATTCATTTTCCACAAGTTTTTTAATCAGTGTCAGAGCTGCCTCAGAGACAACTGCTCCTTAAACCATAACTCTAAAACTGTTTTTAAAATCAAATATTTCGGGGGCTGAGGAATGCCTCTGTCAGCAAAGGACTGGCAACAAGAGCGTGAGAGCCTGAATTCGGATCTCCACCACCCACATGACAGCCTGGCAGGCAGAGCACCTGTAATTCTAGATCCGAGGAGGCAGAAACAGGGGATTAGCCAAATCAGTAAGCTCCGGTTCACTGAGAGGTCCTGTCTCAAAAAATAATAAACAAACAAAAACTAACGATGTTGATGAAGATGATAATGTGGAGACACAGTATATCAGCCTTTGTCTACACATCACACATACGCGCATGCGCACGCGCACGCGCAATCATACATTCCAGTAGAAATTTTAGAAATCCTATATCCCAAACATTACATTGACAACTCTTCTGTGTTCCGAATGTCAACAGCTCACTGGCTCACAGTCTGTCTGGCTATAGATCATCTTCTTCAGTCTCCCCTGGCCAGGGTTACTTCTCCCATCTTCATGCTGGCCTCAAACAAACCCACTGCAGCAAAATGCTGGCCTGTGCAGAGTCAAGAAAATATCCACAGGCCCCATCCTGCGACCTAGAAATCCCAGGTCTCCAAGCTTTCGTTACAGATGTGTCAAAGCTGGCGTTCAACCATCAAAGTCATTAGAATGTTTTTGGAAAGGAATGAGCCTTCTGTTCATCAGTTAGCTGAACGACATCAGCACTGTGGCAGACTATCTTACAGAGAAAGGAAACAGGAATGATTTGTGACTCTAATTAACATCAAACACTGAACAGGAATGCAGTTTGGAACAGAATCCAAACTCAATTCTGATGGCTGGAAGACAATGATTAAATTTCCTCCCCAGCAGAGATACTCCTCATGGGGTAGGGAAGGAAGGCTTACTGGAAGTGGGCTTTTCCTAGTCTATGAAACTCTATTTCCAATGGAGTCCCTTGGATGGGCTAAGGTTACATTTGTTCTAGGTGCGATATTAACACAAAGTCCTTGAGTTTTCAACCCACTCAGTCTTCCATCTTGAGGAAGAAGATTGAGATTACCTTAGCTGACCTAGGAGGAGAGGCAGGCAAGTAGAATCGTCAACTTGGGAGATTTAGGGCCAGTAGAGAAAAGTCCTTCTGCCCTGTCTGCTATCTGGGGCAGGACTCTCTCATTGGAAACAATGTCTGTTGGTCTTCAGTAAAAGATATCTCTAAATGCCTCCGGCTAACTGCCACCGCAGCTGTCCCCACCCCTGCCACACAAAGAAGAAACACAGTGTCTTAACTCATCCATAGAAAGATAAGAGTGGCTGATACCATGCACTCCTTCTCAACAAACAGTTTGAGTAAGTGTTAAGAAATGACTACTGGGTCCCTTGAGTGTGGGGGTAGAATTGAGGGGAATCCATAAGAAGAAAGTGGCACCTAAGGGAGAGATCAGGGTACCCACAGATAGACTCTGTTTACCTTACAATCTTGCCCAGAGATATGACAACCCTGATCTGAAACCCCAGAGACCGTTTTGAGAGAAGAAATCGCTGGTGGCGAACAAAGAACTTTCAACTGTGAGTCTAGGACCAGCGGTCCATCACTCATCACTAACCATATAAACTTGACAAGACACTCCCTCTCTTTCCTCATCCTGAAACAAGCTGACCCAAGATTTCTAGCTCTCTGCTAGCAGAGTTGTACATATGTCTCCCTAGTGCACAGCCTGTGCTGCAAAATGCACGCCATAGCTATTGATTGAAAAATGAATAGGTAAAAGCAAAGTCTTCCCTAACCATTTAGAGTTTCTTGCTGTGCTTTTGCAAAATCGAGATTTTCCCGTCATCCCACTCGAGTGTCCAGCAGCTTGCATGTCTGACAAATCCCAGGTCCCCTCTATTCCGTTCATAAACTGGTCCTGAAAAAATAGAGATGCGGTGGAATGTTTATGCCAAAGGATATATTTATTGTCACCAGGAAAAATGCAGTCAGCCAGGCCTCAAAATGAGAGTTGGGGTTCAAATTAATTAAAGTACTACAAAATAACTCAAGATATCTATCCTTTGATAATCCCCATATGGGATGATTTTTAGGTTTCCTTTAAAGTACCAAGTTCCACAGATGCTCAAGTCCCTCATACAAGGATGATGTGGCATTTGTGTATAGGTTCATAAATTCTCACATAGGCTTTAAATTATCTCTAGATTATTTACATTAATTAGTACAATGCAAATGCTGTATAAACACTTGTCATATCATAACATTTGGGGACTGATAAAAAAAACAAGGCTGTACTCTTACAGTGCATTACAGATGTCTCTTCTCAAGTGTTCTCAGGTTAGCTGAATTCTAGAAAGGAGTCGCAGAGAGCCCATTGTGCCACACATGTCATAACATAAGGATCCTTCGTTCACTGTGTTAAATTCTAAATGTGGGATACAATGACTATATGGAATTTGAAAATATGTGTGTTTTACACAGTTTAGAAAAGTAATTAGGAGGAGATCATACACAAGATTGGCTAATTCTAACCCTGACTGGGTCTGGTTTTATGTTTTCTTCTTTATATTTTTCTTTCCTTCAAAGGCACATTTTACTTTCATAATAAGAAATAAAATGTAATTAATTGTATTTAATTCATTTGATTTTCATTGTATGTGTAGCTGTAGATGTGTAGAGGTCAAAGAACAATTTTCCCAAGCCAGAACTGCCTTTCCACCATGGGTTCCAACCCAGCTGGTCAGACTAACATGTCAAGTCCCCTTATTTGCTGAGCCATCTCACAACGCTGGCCCTGATTAATCTGGGGCTGCTAGACGTTTTGGTGATGTGTTTTGTTGTAGATATTTGCCATGTCCTTAACAGACAACCAAGGGGTCATCCCTGTCCCTCCTACAAGTAACAGAAGCTGTGCTCTCAAGCTTAGCCTATAGTGACAGCTCTCCTACATCAGAGCAGCTGGTGAAGGTCCTTCATCCTTTAGAGGTTTGAACGAGATGTCCCCTTAAGCACGTATATTTGAGCACTTGGTCCCCAGTTGGTGGCACTATTTGGGGAAGTTTACTAGGTGCCATCTTCATGGAGAAAGCATGTCATGGGGTTGGAGGGCACTGATGCCCCTTCCAGTTTCCTGCCTCTGCCTGTGACTGTGTTTGAAGAGGTGTGCTCCCGGCTTCCATACCTGACGCTGCTGCACCTCCCCACCTTTATTGGCTCACATCCCTCTGTAGCTGTAAGCACCAATAAGCCCTTCCTTCTGTGAGTTTCTTTTGTCATGGTGTTTTATCACAACAGAAAAATAAATAATACAATCTACTTGAGCAAGAAGTTGCACTCATTCAAGTTCGCCAGCTTGGATGCTTGACTCAAAACTACATTGGGAGGGCAGGATGTAAGCATCACTTAATGATTAGATGATGGATGATGGATGGAAGGGTGGGTGGATGGATGGAGAGATAGATAGATAGATAGATAGATAGATAGATAGATAGATAGATAGACAGATAGATAGATAGATACTTTTTCTCACTTAGGAAAGAAAAGTGTAAAAGTATTTAATTCATTTGAATATATTCACCATTGTGATAGCCCAGATTCCATAGCCATAGACTTTTAAGACATGGACTTCTGAAGAACACCATGGAAACACATCCTCCTTCATCACACAGTCTCACAGCATAGACCCCAACATGCACAGCAGGTTATGTTTTTTAGCAAGGATACACCCATAGCTATGACATCAGACTATCTCACATTGTGCAAATATTTACATATACCTGGAAACTCTAAGATGTTTACAATGTTACAAAGCAATACATGGCAGGAGTTGTTAAAAAAAAAGGAGCCACTGCCATGTGTGGCCAGCACTTAACTGAAATTAATGATGCAATGCACGGCTGTATGTTTCTAAGTTCTGAACACTAAGATTTATTTGTTCTAGATATTAGAGATAAATTTAAAACTCACACTTTTTATTTAATGTTTTTATTGTATGTGTATGCATGTTCTGCCTTTGTTAGTCTGTGTGCTATGTGTATACCTGTTACTCAAAGAAAAAGAAAAGCATGGAACCGCCTGGAACTGGAGTTATAAATGGTGTGAGCCTCCATGTGGGTGCTGGGAATCAAACCTGGGTCCTCTGGAAAAGCAGCCAGTGTTTTTAATCACTGAACTCTATCCCCAAAACTCACAGTTTTAAAGGACAACTAAACACATTTGTATATTTCATTGCAAATAATCAGCTTAGTTCTTCCACCAAATATAAAATATGCTCTGATTTACTTTTGCCTTGCTCTAGTAATCCTGCCTGGCAAAGAACATTCAAATAAGTATTTGCTAAATTAGATTGATAAGAATTTCCTCTATACTTACAAAAAATTATTTTCAAGACATCCATATCCTTCATGCTTTTGCAAATGATATATGTCAGGGGTTTCCGTAGTGTAGCGGTTATCACTCTCGCCTGACAAATGATATATGTCTTTCACTATGGTAACTCCTTTATTTTAATCCCCAGTGGGTCCCTAAGGGTAGCAGAGAAAAGCCTTATAACCAGCATCCCATCCTCCCAACTGGTTCCCTCTGACCCTATGTGGGAGTCCTATTTTATGACCCCCACACTCCTCAGTATAAGTATGTCACCTCCCTCTGTGACTTCTCAAATCACTGTCATTTCTCTGTCAATTGAAAAATAGTTCTTACCCTTCATATTCCTTTTAAGTGTGTTACCTGACCTTAAATTTCTAGGATTTGTCCTCTAATCCTCTCTCTCTTCCAACCACATGCCTCATGCTCCATGTACAATCATATTTTACATGTTAAATCAGTTATTTGCTTATGTGTCTCTGCCCCTATATATCAAAAGTGTCCAAGAAGATATGAAATATACATATATTACAACAATTATTCTAGATTATTCCTGAGCTAAATGTTAAGAAAAAGTTAAGTCATATATTTAATATTAAAAACGCAGTTTATATTACATTGCACTGTATTGTATTGTATTGTATTGTAGAGCTTATTACAGATTCTGCAGGGGTCATGCAACCATCAAGCCAATTTCTATGGGCCTCATAATCAAGGAAGAAGCTCCCCATCAGTGGGGAGAGTGGACAGCACCACATTCACTGCTTAGTCAAAACATGGTTTTTCGTGTGTGCTTCTGTACTCTGTGTACACGTGTCTGTGAGAAAGTTCCCATGGCTGCTGGAGCTGTCTATGCATGTGAACATGGAGGCCAGAAGCTAGTATTGGGTATCTTTTCAGTTACTCCCTACCTTATTTCGACTCAGAGTTACACACTGGCTCTGGTGCTCACTGGCTGGTTACTGGTAGCCAATGAGCTCTTGCAATCAACCTGTCTCCACACACAACTTCTGGCTCTGGGGTAGCAGACATTCCATCACAGCCAGCCATTACACCCTAGGATCTGATCCAAATCCAGACCTTCGTGTTTGTGCAGGAGGCATTTTGCCAACTGAACCATTTTCCCATGTCCCCAAATAATTTTGTGCAAATGTATGGGACATAGTATGAAAATGTGACACATAAGTAGATCACAAGTCCCCGTTTAAGTGGATTTTACACACTACATTATCATCTTTACTAAACTAAGCCCAGAAAAAGGTTGTTTTAAAAGACTCTTACAAAGACACCATTACAGTAAAAATAGTAAAGACAAAAGTACAAAAGTTTGCTACTTGGTGGGAATTTCAAAACACACTAAACATTGTTGGTCTATGAGCTTATAACAATTAGTGAGAAAGCAACTGATTTTCAAAGAAAATTAATACTGTGCCAAGACCAGTTTGCAAAGAGATGTTAATCTTACTACTAAACTAATGCATTTCAATAGATACATATGAAGAAGTTTTAGAATTTTAAAATTAGGGTAATGATTTTGCAAATCAAAAAGTCTCCTTGGGCTTTCAAGAAATGTCTTGGAATTACAAAAGTACAATGTATTTTGATGAGTTTGCAAGAACAAGAGAAAAGCCTCCATGAAAAGGAGAACTGTCAGATTTTAACACAAGTCTTTGTAAAAATTGGTGGCCATTGACACAGAGTGTAATTATCCACTGATACATTTTTCCAAATATGATTCTATATATGCAGCGGAGATAATTTTCTGCCAAAGGAGCCATTAAGGGACTGAGGGTGTTTCTCAGGGATCTGGTGCACACGTCCTGTGCATGAGGCTCTTCTTTTAATCCCCAGCACCAAGAAAAAGAAAAAGAGAGAGAGAAAGAAAGGAAGGAAGAAGAAAAAGAATGAAGGAAGAAAGGAAGGGAGGAAGGAGAGAGTAACAAAGAGAGAGATCTTGTTTCAATTCCCAGAACCAAAAGAGAGAGGGAGAGGGAAGGAAAGAGAGAGACAGAAAGAGAGAGAAGGAGAAAGGAAGGAAGGGAAGGAAGAGAAGAGAAGAGAAGAGAAGAGAAGAGGAAAGAATAGAAAAGAAAAGAAAAGAAAAGAAAAGAAAAGAAAAGAAAAGAAAAGAAAAGAAAAGAAAAGAAAAGGGCAGGACTGAGAGGTGACTCAACAATTCAGGACACGTACTGGTCTTGCAGATGACTGGAATTCCGTTCCAAGTGTCCACACTGGATGACTCACAGCTGCCTTGACAGTCTGATATCTCTGACCTCCTTGCCTCTGCATTCACATGCACATACCCACACAAAGACACACACACACACACACACACACACACACATACACACACTTAAAAATAAGTCCTTTTTTTAAAGGCGAGATGAAAGGAAAACATAAGTGACTAACACTAAGGAGATATTGAATTTTTAATGTAAATATTAAATAATAGGAAGGGTTCAAAAATACTGGTTTGGGAATATGGCAGTAGTAAGCTCTCTTCTAAGTCCCATGGTCTAGCCAACAAGGACTAATTAATTGGCTAGTTTTCTAATAGGAGGCATGATTTCCCTCCTGTTGGGTTGGCCTTAAGTTCAATTAGGCAAATGTTGGTTACGGCCAAGATTTAAGTGCCACTATTGAAACTTTGGGGTGATCTTGCCAAGATGGTCATTGCTGTGGTTCACAGGCATCATAACTGGATAGGATAGGACTACTGATTACTTTTTTCCTGTGACAAATTACATAGCATCTTCTAGTGCTATGGAAGCTAATCCTCAGAGAGAAGGCTTTTAGGGCAGAATCATTTTCTCATTAAAATATCACTAGTATTAAAAGATGTATAATGAGTTTGTATCATCAATAAACAACATGAAACAAAATTTAAGTGTTGCTTTGTCTTTTCTGTCATTCCAATATTTTATGATCATCTTATACCATGCATAACATTTGTATAATTATATATAAATGTGCAAATTGTATATAATTATATATCTAAAAATAGCTAAACATGTTCATACACCTCTAGACAGAAGAGGTAGCTAACAAAAGTTCACATAATGAAAACCTGGTAAGGTTTACTAGCATAGATTTTTAAGATACCATGAGTTCTATCCAGGCGCTGGTGGTGCACATCTTTAATCCCAGCACTCAGGGGACAGAGGCAGGTGGATCTCTGTGAGTTTAAGACCAGCCTGGTCTACACAGTGAGTTCCAGGACACGCTCCAAAGCAATACAGAGATTATACAAACCTAGGGAGGGGAAGAAATGGTTATTCTTTGCCATCCACTGGATTTTAAATCACCTATACCCACACCTAGGAGGGTTTTCCAGAGTGATTTAAATGAGGTGGGAAGACCCAACCTTAATGGAAGTGGCACCCCTTTTGTGAGCTGAGTCTCAGACTGCATAAGGAGGAAAATGGGGCGTCAACTGAACACTAGCCTCCATCTGTCTCTCTTCTAATTACCGACACAATGTGAGCAGCTGCTATGGCTCCTGCGGCCAGGCCTTTGCTGCTATAACGGACTATACACAGAAACCACGAGGCAAAATAAATCCTGCCCTTCTTAAGTGGTTTTGTCACAGCAGCAAATTAAGTAGCTAACGCAGGAAGGAATTCCACTGTTTTACTTCATAACAATTGTAGGGAAAGAAATCCTCAAATTTTAGCAGCCTAGAATTTGAACTGTACTACTGAATAAAAGACAACAGGAAGTTGCACATATATTCCATGTAAGAAAGTATAACATAGGGGAAATATTTCTTGAAAATATAGCCAACGTGCCATTTTCTGGAAAACCTTGTTTATTAAACAAATTCGCCTTACCAAGCAAACACATCTAGCAACTCTCCTAGGAACACAGTAATTCGACTGATGTGAAGTAAGCTCAGGTATCTACTCTAAACCCACTGTGACTATGTGATGAGCCCATACAAATAAAACATAAGAAGCCAGTGGATATTATGGCTCATACTATTCCATATACCTGAATGGTTCTATTTTACCTGAGTAATAAGTGACAGCATGAGAGATATTTCCTAAGCTTGGAACAATTAAAATTTGTACTTCTGGGTGGCAGAAAAATCTAAATCAGGGTTGAATTCATGGATATGCTGAAAGCCTATAATGCCAGAAAATGCCCAGCCAGTAGGGGAACAAACACAAGAAGAAATTAGAGGCATTTTCATCATTTATCATTCTGTAACAGGTTAGTGTTTTGAAGATGAAATGGAAACATGCTTCGTTTTCTTCTGGCTGATTCTGCAATGCTTTTGTTTCCGCTTGACGGATTAGAAGACGGATGCTTTTGAATTGACTTCACTCACCGCTCTGTGCAGAAAGCCTGCAAAACAGTTAACTGGGTTTCTTCAGCGCGGCTTTTGCCTGTGAATGGCTTTTCCAGGTGTTAAAACCTAATGAGATGGCCAGATGGGGTAAAGTAACTAGCCTGCACGAGACAACTTGAGGACAAACAAAAGGGAAAGCTTCTCTCACCATGGGTGGTAAACATACGGAGCTTGTTAACTCCAAGTGACAGGCTAGCTGGAACATTTCAGGGTTCAAGGAGGGTTCAGAGAATCTGTGAAGAGTAACTCTCCAGCTTGCTAGAGAAGAAAGCATTGGATTTGGATGGGGGAGGTCGTCTTCCAGGAGGGTTCTTAGCCCACCCCCCTGCCCCACCCAGAGGGCAGCGGTCACCCAGACAGACACAGCCAGAGATGCTTTTGTTCTTTTCACATCAGAAGGGCAGTTCCAATCCTGACAGGACCCTTTGATGGCCGCCTGGGCTCCCTGTAATGCTGTCTCCTTGCCCTGGGGAGGACAACACAGGGCTAAGACATCAGATCCTTGGCTCTCCGGTTTTTTGTTTCCCACATGGCCACTTTTAAAACAGAGGTCCTCATGCCCTCTGAGAGTCTTCCAAGGTTTAAAAATTCACTCAGCAGGACCTGCTGGCCTCGTGTGCTCTCAATATTTAAGCCCAAACTGGTTGACTTCAAAGACTCTAAAAGCTGTGACATTGTTCCTAAGGAGGCTTACTGAGTAATCAGAGTGTTCAAGGCTTTCCAGCTAAATGACTTCTTACTAACAAATTTTTAAAAGAAAGGAAGAGTGTGGGTGGGAGGGTGGCTCAGTGGTAAGAGAGATTATTATGCAAACATGAGGACTTGGCTTCCAGTCACTAGCATACATACACATACGCAGCCCAGCATGACTGCGCATGCCCACAATCCCAGTGCTAAGGTGGGCGCAGGGACAGTGGATCTGAGAGCTCAGAGGCCACACAGCTTAGTCTAAGTGGTCGGATTGTGACCCAGTGAGAAACCCTATCCCAAGGCAATAAGGTGAAAAGTAACAGTAGAAGCCACTGGATGGCCTACTCTGGCCTGCACATGCGCAAACCTGCACACTGCCATGCAGATACCACGCACATACACACACCTCATATGCTCCCTCGCAAGTACATGTACTCGCTGACTTTTCTTACAAATCAAACCCACAGCCTGCACACCGTCCATTGCCACCTAAAGACATGGGGAAAGTGCTGAGTCTCCTGTAGCACTCTTAGCACGGGGTCTCTCATGTGACTTCGCCGTTTGAATAAACCATGATCTCCTCCATTACTCAGTTCTCAAAGCCTACACCCTTGGCTAACATCCATCCACCCTCCTGCGAACCCATGTGTGGAGTGGCGTCACGGAGTATGTTTGCTCTCTCCAGAGCCAGGAGCTCACTGCCCTCACACTGTGGAGAAGCCTGCCCTGTCCTATTCCCAGCTGATGACAGGTGAAAGGTCTGTGTCTAAGAATGTCAGTTTGGAAGACAAAGAGATGCAGAAGTTAACCCTACACCTAACACTATTTTTTTGTTGTTGTTTTTACGAGACAGGGTTTCTCTGTATTGTTTTGGAGGCTGTTGGTCCAGCCCGGCCTCGAACTCGGAGATCCGCCTGCCTCTGCCTCCCGAGTGCTGGGATTAAAGGCGTGCGCCACCACCGCCCGGCTCTAACACTAATATTTTATATCCAAGGGTTTAACACTAGCCTCGAGCCTGTGCTCCCAGCAATAGCTTTCCGACAGGATTCACCCTGCTTCCTTAGGGAAAAGTCTCACTGGGCTAGCATAGCGGTTGGTGCCTCGGGCTGGGAAGTGGCTGGGGGGGGAAACACGGACACGACACGGGACAAAACACACGACTGCTGCATCTTTACTGTGAAGAAATTTGTTCCACTTCTCTGGGTCTCTGTTTTCTTGTCTGAAAAACAGATACACTAATAAACACCAGTATATGGAACTTCTTTTTTTAATGTATGTATTTATTTACTATGTATACAGTATTCTGCCTGTGTGTATACTTGAACACTAGAAGAAGGCACCAGATCTCATTACAGATGACTGTGAAGCACCATGTGGTTGCTGGGAATTGAACTCAGAACCTTTGGAAGAGCAGCCAGTGCTCTTAATCTCTGAGCCAAAATCTCCAGCCCCATTTATGGGACTTCTAAGAACTGCATGGGTAAGTGCTTGACTAACAGACATGAAGATCAGGACCCCAGCTTATCACCACATAAGTCAGGCTAATGGCACACGGTTGTAATCCCAGCACGCAGGAGGTAGACGAAGGAAGGTCAGGAATTGCAGGTCATTCTTCACTATGCAGTGAGTTCAAGGCCACCCTGAGCTGCATGAGACTCTATAAAAATAAAATATAACAGGAATTTGCTAGTGGCTCGGTGGTAGAGCACTTGCCTCAAATGCATGAGTCTAAGTTTAATCACTGATACTAGGAAAAAATGAATTAAATGAATGTCTCTGAGCTGCGTATGCTTTGCTATGGTTTTAAATAGAATCGTTCCTGTCTGTGTCCTATAATGACTATCCTCACTGCTTCCTTCTTGCTCCTTCTATTTGGATAAACATGATTCTGTTTCATTGCCTACACCACGGCAGGGTGGGAGCCAGCCTGAGCATAAGGACACAGGTTCTTACTGGCTGTAACCCTGGCTCCCTACTGCAGCTCCCTGAGCCACGCCTCCTGGGATGGATGAAGAAGTGGTCTGGAAGGAGCTGGGATCCCTGATGAACATCTCCCGACTAGACCTGGGCTAGATCACATGCTGGTGCTCAGTAAAACGGGTTTCAGGGATGTTTCGCCCAATGGTGTATTTGCCCCAAGTGTCGGTCAGTGCCTAGATGTGTGCTATTGCTGTCTGTTGATTGAGTGGCTCTTAAAGCAACTATGCAAGGCCAGATTCTTCTTCATATCTCCTTTTGGGACAGTCAGCCTCCTTACACCAAACACAGCATGGGGGCTGTTGCTTTGAGTTCCTGCTTCACACGGTTTCCTGTGCCTAACAAGGGGGCCAGCTAAGCCAGCTGTTTTCTCATTGCACAGCCGCGACAGAAGTTGATTTTTTTTTTTTGGTTTTTCAAGACAGAATTTCTCTGTATTGCTTTGGAGACTGTCCTGGAACTCACTCTGTAGACCAGGCTGGCCTCAAACTCACAGAGATCCTGCCTCTGCTGGGATTAAAGCGTGTGCCACCAAGATAAAGTAAAGATTGATGCCTTCTGCTAACTTGCAGCCCTAATGAGGGCTGAGCTCCTCCAGGGGCCTGAGCAGGAAACCCGAGGAACCCTTAAACAGACACTTCTCTGCCAATACAGCCCTGTTTCCTCATGATTAAACCACTAGACTTCAGAAAATTCAGGAATTGTCTGAAAAAAATGTGCAAGGTTGAAGTCAGTGTTCATGTGTCCATCAAATGCCGCACGGCTTATGTGTAATCTGTCCAGTGATGGGCGTTTGTTGTGTGACTGCCCAGTGCAGGTTCAAGGTGAAAGTGACGAGGCACTGGTAATGCCATCACTCAGACTACACCCCTAGGCTGAGCTATTTTGAGGGCTGAGGCTGCCTTTATGTGTCCTTTTATAACTTAAGGCTACTGTGTGGCTGCCTTGTGACAAGTGCTCGTTGCATGGTTTCTTAATCAACAATGTAGGGTTGGGGAGACAGCTCTGTTGATGGAGCGCTCCCCTTGCAAGCAATCTCAGTTTAATCCCCCTCGTTTCCTGTCTCTAAACAGGATATCCATATCAACCCCTATCCCCAAAGCTCGGAGAATATCCCAGAAGAGAGGGCTGTAGGAATGCAAGAGTCTGAGAATGGGGAAGAATTATGTGAAATACCGTCTTCAGGACATGACACAGCCAATACATGCATGAACTCACTGCAGCTGCAATTGCCGGCACAAGATGAAGCCAACAGCAGTCAACATCCAGCGTGTGGCACTGATTGGACTCAACAGGCTAAGAAAGCAAAAGAGAGCATGAAATGGAGGAAAACATGCTGGGGTGAGCAGGAGGGGGTAGCTGGAAATGGATATGATCGAGATACATGCTTACATGCATGGAATTGTCAGGGAATAGACTAAAAATATTCTTCTTTTAAGCAATGGAGGCTGGAGTGTGGCTCAGCAGTCGAGAGCACTGCTGCTCTTCTGGAGGACTGTAGCTTGATTTGATTCCCAGCACCTACAGACTGTAGCTTGATTTGATTCCCAGAACCCACATGGCCACTCACAAGCACGTGTAACTTCAGTTCCAGGAGATCCACCCTCCTCTGGTCTCCTTGGGCACCAGGCACTCATTGTGGTACACACAGGCAGGCAAGGCAGCACACATTAAAAACAATTCGGTAGTTTCAATTTTAAAAAGTTAAAAAGCTGAATTTGGGGCAAGCAAGATGGCTCAGTGGGTAAAGATGCTTGCCCCAAAAGCTTGGGTTCGATCCCTGGAACCCACATGAAGGTAGAAGGATAAAACTGAACCCCAAAAGTTGTCCTCTGACCTCTCGTGTGTTTTATAGCATGCGTGTGCACGAGGGCACACACACTAATAATAATAGTAAATGTTAATTGTTTCAGTGGAGTATAGCCAGGCATGGTGATGTATACCTTTGATCCTAGCATTTGGGGACCAGAAATGTGAGGATTTCTATGAGTTCAAGGCCAGCCTGGTCTATAAAACAAGTTCTAAGGCTATACAGTGAGAACCTGTCTTATTTGTGATTCCAGTGCTAAGGAAACAGAGATGGGCTGATCCCTGAGGCCCAGTGGCCAGTCAGCCCAGGCAACTTAGTGAGTTTCAGACCAATGACAAGCCTCATCTCAAGATGGGTAATGTCTGGACAATAACACCCAAAGTTGTCTTCTGGCCCCCACATTTGTCTTAGTTAGGGTTACTATTGCTATGACGAAGCACCATGACCAAAAGCAAGTAGGGAAGGAAAGGGTTTATTTGTCTTGTACTTCTGTATCACTGTCCATCACTGGAGGAAGCCAGGACAGAAACTCATGCAGGGCAGGAACTGGGAGGCAGGAGCTAATGTTGAGGACATGAAGGGATGCTACTTCCTGTGTTGTTCCTCATAGCTTTCTCAGCCTGCTCTTTCATAGACCCAGGACCCCCTGCCCAAGGATGGCTCCACCCACAATGGGCTGGGCCCTCCCCTATCAATCACTGGTTAAGAAACTGCCTAACAGCAGTATCTTATGGAGGTATTTTCTCAATCGAGGTTCCCTCCTCTCAGATAACTTTTAGTTTGTGTCAAGTTGACATGAAGCTATCCAGGGCAACATGAATGCACCCACACATACATGTACACACAGACACATACACACAAAATATAATCTTAGCAGCTGCTCACAAAGCCTATTACAATGATCAAACTTTTAAGAGTTTGTGAACTTTCAAACACCAGATAAGCAAGATCTCAAGTCCCTTTGTCAGAAAGCTAATGTGATCAAGAAACAAAATGCAGCCATAGATGACACCACACCCTGCTTATTCTGTGGGGAAGGCAGAACAGGGGGATGTTTTAATTAAAGTAAACTTTGCAGATTTACTGGAAATGTAAATGGCTTTAGAGGAAGAGTTTGTCACAATTAATTCTGCAGGATACAGTGCTACAGAGTGTCCTTTGTTTAGTGTTTGATTAGCCCTCAGTGAGGTCATGGGCTGACAGCAGCTGGGGTTGGGGACAGTGTACAAGAAGTCAAGAGCTTGAATTAAACCATTTGGTATCGGTAAGTGTCATGGACACTTATTATTGGATCCTCTCGGCATCACCATCCCCTTTCCTTGGAAAAACACCAATTCTTTTGTTGTTGTTTTGTTTTGTCTTTTTAGGTTTTTTTCTTAAGATTTATTTGTTTTTATTTGTTGTATGAGTATTTGCACATGTGTGCCTGATGCTGACAGAGGCCAAAAGAAGAAGCCTGATCCCCTAGAATTGAAGTTGCAGATGGTTGTGAGTGCCGGGAACCCAACCTGGGTCCTCTGCATGAGCAGCCAGTGCTTTTAACCACTGAGCAACCTCTCCAGCTCCCCAGAAGAGGTTTTTAACTGAAAATAACATCAGCCACATGTTGTAGCTCATACACAAAATCCCAATAGTTGATGAAAGGTCTCAGATATGGGAGACCCAAACAAGATGACCGCTGTGAATGACCTACATCGTGGGCTCCAGGTTACCTGGGCTGTAAGGCAGTCTCAAAGCAGTAAGATGAGGAGGAGGAGTGTGGGAGGGGAGAGATGGGAAAAAGGAAAGAAAGTGACAGCATCCCACCTGAGACCCCGTGCTATGATAGTCTTCATTGTCTACCTGACTGGATTTAGAATCACCTAGGAGACACAGCTCTGAGTGTTTGATCTGGAATCACCTAGGAAATACAGCTCTGGGTGTGTCCGTGACAGTATTGTCAGAGAGAATGCAGGATGAGAGGGCATCCCTGACTGTGGGTGGTACCATCCCATGGGTTGGAATACTGGGCCAAATAAACACAAAAGAGGGAGATGAGCACTGGCATTTGTCTCTCTCTGCTTCCTGACTGTAGACAGAGTGACCCACCCACACTCCTGCTGCCATGCGTACCTCCTGATACACTGTGCCCTCGATGTTCTTTTTGTCATGTACTTTATTACATCAGCAAGAAAAGCTTTGGCCTAAACTTATGCCATGTACTGGCTCCCTGGTCACCTAGTGCTAGAAACATGACATTGTTGGCTCTGTTTTCTGGGTCTTATTTCTTTCCATCACTGCAGTCTTCCACACCAGACCAATGGGGGTACCATGAGTACTGGGGGCCCTCATAACTGGGAAGGGCCTGAGCATGAGGCACTCCAAAACAGGACTGGATTGGTCTGATCACACACTGGAGTCAGTGTTCCACTCAGATTGTAGAGTTAGTAAATGAAAAGGTTCAATGTTCCCAAGGAGATGCAGAAAATCCAGGGGTGTTTCCATAGTAACTTGTAACTATAGTCCACCTAGGTAAGATGCTTCAGGCTACAGTAGACAGAACCCAAGGAGGAAAAGTAAAAGGCACAGTGAGGATACTTGTCTGTGTAACCAAAGGGCCTCTGGAACTATAAGCCAGTGCCCCAGGTATTTTCTGTTGTATTGAGAGTCCTTCTTCCCTCTTCAAGCTGACCTCATTGTCCCTGACTCTGGTTTGTTTTGTGTGTGTGTGTGTGTGTGTGTGTGTGTGTGTGTGTGTGTGTGTGTGTGTTTCCTTCCACACAGCTAATATGACAGCTACTAGGAACCTCTAGGCTCACATCTTTCAGGTTTGCTGTCAAGGAGAAATGTGCTCCCGACCACATCTCCAAAGAAAGATGGAATATGACATATCCCGTCTGGGTGAAATGATGACTTCATGGGCCAATCCAACTCTTCTTGGGGAAGTGAAGTGCCATGATTGATCCAGCCTGAGTTAGGTACTGGATTCAAAATCAGGACATGACTCCCTAACAACATGGCCTAGGGCAAATTACTTTAACTTATGTTCATCACATCTTTTTCCGTGGTTCTTAAACTTTAGGGTAGATAAGAATAACCCGGCTCATTTCCCAAGATCCACCTTGTTACTGATCCCACACACCCAGGGATAGGACAGGAGCCACACATTTGACTAAGTGAGTTGTGTGTTTGATGACTCCCGCATTAGAGAGAATGACTACAGATCTTTGCTTAGACTACCATGACCGGAACAAGCTAAGATCGGTTCTATTGAAGGAGCTGAGGGGGTGACCTGGTCAGCCTGTGGACCAGGACACGAGTGAGGTCACTTACTATGTAATGGAAAGTTTTGCCTTACTCAGGGAGGCTGGGGCAAAAGTAAAGGAAACACACAAAGACTTTCACCTGCCCCAGTGCTCTCATCCGCAGCAGACAGGACCTCCTCACACGCCTCTCTCTAGGTGTGTTTCCATAACCTGTCATTAAACAGTGAATAAAACCATGCAAGACAAACTGCCCACCCAACACAAGCATGGGATTAGATGTCTAGAAGGCAGGAGAGCAAAGTGGTTCTGCTGGTAAGGATACTTGCTTTCAGGCATGTCTTAGCTAAAGAGACACCATGACCACAACTCTTATAAAGGAAAACATTTCATTGGGGCTGGCTTACAGTATAGAGGTTTAGTCCATTAGCATCGCAATGGGAAGCATGGTAGCATGCAGGCAGATGTGGTGCTGGACAGGTAGCTCAGAGTTCTTTTACATCTGCATCTGCAGGCAGCAGGAAGAGACAGGGATCAACTCACACAGCTTGAGCATCTGGAAACTCAAAGCCCACACCTAGCAACACATTTCCTCCAAAAAGTCAAACCTACTCCAACTAGGTCACTCCTGCTAATAGTGCCACTTCCTCTGGGCCGAGAGACCCATGGGGGCCATTTTCATCAAACCACCAGAAGGCCCGATGACCTAGCCCCAGATCCCACAAAGTGGCAGGAGAGAGGTGACTCCCAAGAATTGTCCTCTGACCTACACACACACACGCACGCACACACACACACACACACACACACACACACACACACACACACACACACCATAAAATAAATAGTAAGTATCTAGAAGGCTTGAGAAAGGAGCAACCCACTTGTTTTCCCTTGTTTCACTTATCTCATGGACTATGCTCACCAACTAAATAAAGAAGTAGTTTAACAACACCCAGGGGCCTCACCCAAACTGGGGGGTATGGGTATCAGGTTATCAGCATGTCCCACATGCAAAGTCTCTTGGATATAAACAGGCTCCTTTCTCTGAGAAGCAGAGCCCACTGAGAGGACTATGGTGGCCTCAAGAGGACTCTGGGTCCCCACCTCTCCTTGGCAAACCTTTTCTCTTGTTGTAAATATTTTTAATTTTTTCCTATCAACTACCTATTCCAAATATTTTCATATATAATCCTACACCATTGAAAGTGAAAACATATATTATTGCAGTTAATTTTAAAAGAATAGCATAATACATTGAAGTGCTATTCTACGCTAAGTGCTAGGGGAAGCAAGGTATCCTGTCAGGGAAAATAAATGCTATTCTGAGACAGAAACTACTTTCTAAGAACTCCTAAGGAGGTCATATGGATAAGCAAATGCTATCCTGTAGAAAAGTTTGTGGAATCCCAGCACTCAGGAGACTGAGAAAGGAGGATGTCTGTGAGTTCAAGGCCAGCCTGGCCTACAGAGTGAGTTCTAGTACAGCCAGGGCTGCAGAGAAACTCTGTCTTGAAGAAGGAACGAAGGAAGGGAGGGAGGGAGGGAGGGAGGGAGGGAGGGAGGGAGGGAGGGAGGGAGGGAGGGAGGGAGGGAGGGAGGAAGGAAGGCCAAACTCTCAGGAAACCAGATTAAGAACAACGAATATAGCAAATGTGTACAGAGGAGTGGGGGAGACCAGGGTGGCTCTAGGCACCAGCCTGGTAGCCCGGTATTGGAGTTTTCCACCTGTTCTCTAAACCTAAGATCTGGGCTTGCTGTAAAAGGTGGGAAAGTAGCCTCCCACCTGTCCAGGCCACACAAGTCTTCACACTCACCATGAGTAGAGGGCACAATTGCAAATTGACGACCAGCTGGTCTCGTCTTGTCTTCCTCAGTTTCCCCACATTCTCCTTGTTCTCTCTACCTTCCCTTATATGAACTTAAAGAAAATGAGGGATGTGACTCTCACAATTAAGGCATCATCCGCTCCATTAACTTAATTGTGGTTCTCCTGGAGATGGGCTATGGAGAACTGATGTTTCATGACTACCCAGAAAGTGGGAGTCAGCGGGAGGAAACTCTTGTAGTGTTTGGCATAAAAACTCCACCACAGTTGTTATCAAGATACTTGTGTGACACCAACTGGCACACAAAATCCCTAGACCTTAAGTGGCCGTCTTTGATGAGACAGTTCACCTATATATATGAGTCACCCTACAGAGTAGCAAATGCCTTCATGAAGAACAAAAGCCCTGAAGTCAAATGAATGGTTCTACACCACAATTATCAGCCAACAAAGCTCCAGAATTATTCAGAAAGACACCAACTGAGTCCCAGGAACGTGCACAGAAGAGGCACCCTTGTGACATACTTGTGTAAGGACAGCCTGTGTTCAGCTTAGAAAGGATGTCACCCCAGGTGCCAGAATGGATCAGCAGAGACAGCAGGTTCTGAAAGCCTGGTTGAGAGGCAGATCCTGGTCAGTGACATGGCTCAGTGGGAAAGGTGCTTGCTGCCAAGTCCAGCAACTTGAGCTAAATCCCTGGGGTCCATGTAGCGGACGGAGAGAACTGGTCCCCTGTCCTCTGACCTCCATATGCACAGTGTGGTATACGTGTGACCACACACATGCAAATAAATGAAAAACAAGAATCCCCATGCTATTATTTTTAAGAAATGCAGAATCTCAGGCCTGACCACATGCATTGATCAGAATCTGCACTTGAACAAGACTCACAGCTGGGTTACACAGAGGGGGGGGGAGAACAGCCTTAATTAAACAAAAGAAGAAGTCTGGGCTGTGACAATGGGTGCCACCACTGTTCTGGAACCTCCCTGGATGTGATTCTTGGTCTCCACAGTCCTCTGGGAATGGCTTCACCTTCCCACATTTTTCATTTCTACAAGGGGACATGAAGTAGTGACAAGTGCCCCCATCTCCACTCCCTCTTCCAGACACAGCCGCAGCGCCTGAGCTCTGGGTATACATGAGCTAAAGAAATATAGATTCCTCAAGAGCTGCTATTCAAGCCACGAGCAGCATGTGCCAACGTTCCTCCCACAATCCCGCTTCAGTCTCCATGAGCCGCACATCTGGCTGTCACACACTCTTTTGTGGGGCCATCTCAAAGGCTGCACTGATGCTACCCATCCCCAGGGCCAGTCCCACAGTGGCCTCCCTGTCCTCGCAGCGTGTGATGTCATGAGCATGAATGTCCTGCCAAACATTTAAGATGCTGCAGTTCACTGTGTACATTGTATAGAGAAACACTGACACGCAGGTTATTTTTAATTAAAACAAGAAAAGAGGCATGAAGAGACAGCCGGACCTTGTTCTATTGTTACAACAAGCCACCCAGGCAGCACGGGTGTGTAACTTGCATTCTCCAAGCTCACAGGCCTCTCCTTTTGTCCCAGCCTTGTCACCAGCATCTCCAAATCCAGCGCTTCCCTGGAAACACTCTCGGCTGTAATTTGGTTCCTATCAAGTTCTTGGAAAGCATGAACAGAACTGGTTTATTTTCAATGCAAAGATTCCCTCCATGCTGTCTACTCAAAACAGGCTGGAGAACTGATGGTCTCACTCTCAAAATCATCCTGTCTCCAGTGATCATCAAAGAGGGGACAAAGGACAGGATTTCTGCGCTCCAGAAAAACATGAGAAACTGTTTTCAGTCCACTGTGTCTCGAAGTGTATTTTGGACGCCACCCCAGCAGAGTGGCCACAGCACACACCCAAAAACATCCATGCACTTGACTCTGAACTCAGATCCTCTGAGTGAGCGTTCAGGAGAGAAGAAAGTGAATACCCGACCCCCTAGAGTGATGGGATCTTTAGGTGTTGAGGAAAGGCTTTATGTTTAAATAGGCTTAAGTCCCTTCCATTCTGTACAGTGGCTGCCTGACTTTCACAAGCCACACAAACACTCCACTCATCCAAAGAGCAGGGACTGGGGGAATTAAAGATGGAAAGCTCCTTCAGGACCAGGTCCCAAGACCTCGGGCTTCCTGGTTTAAGTGGACAGTATATTGAGACTGCCACTTGGGGTGTGCTTGTGGGGGATCACCACATGAATTAAGATTTGCCTTGACTGTTCAAAAGATGTATTGGCCACATTTTAATGGAACTCAAGCAAAGCAGATAAAATAAAATTTAATTCCTTTTAGGATCATAGAGGCAGAATCTATCATTTTGTAGCTGGGCTAATTAATTCAATGGCCTCTAGCCCATGGCTACTTGCCCCTTGCAATCTGGCTGATCCAAACTGAGATGAAATGTAAGTATAAAACACACCAGAACCCAAAATCCTAATACCAAGAGAACATTGTGGAGAATCTGATAGCTGTGTACATACTGAAATGGGAATGATTTGAATGGAATACATTAAATAAAATATATTGAAATTCATTGCACTTGTTTATTTTTAGCTTTTTTTTAAAATGAGGCTGTCAGAATTTTTCAAGGTCCAGACATGGCTCACAGCTTGCTGTTGGATGGTGGTGTTCGCAAAGATCATCTAGTCTCCTACCACAAACTGGTAATGAGCCCTAACGCTTCAGGCATGGCCTGCAACATGCGCTCCTCCATTAGTCAGGCAACATCATTGAGGAGACTAAAGCCTCATTCGCAGCAGCCTCGGGGGAAGATCCAGGAGAGAAAAAAGCGCAAGCCCCCAGGACAGAGAACATGATGGTGCTTCAGACTGGTTAGAACAGGAGGCCTCCAGCTTTGTGTGCCCACTCTCTCCACGGGCTGTCTGTCCTTCTCACTCATAACCCTGGAGCCCTGACAGGGGCAGTGACTCAGCCTTACAAACACTGGATCCTAACAAATCAAACATGTTTGTTAACATGAAGGAGGCCTTTTCTGCATAAGTAACTTAGAAATCGTTTCTACTGTGGTATCTGGGCAAGGGCATTTCCAAAGAGCATGTTTGTTGATCTTAAGGATGCACTATACTCAGTAATGGAATTAGCATTTTCATCTGTGTGTGTGTGTGTGTGTGTGTGTATTTTGGGGGATCACATGTGTGATGGCACACGTGGATGTCCTTCCTCTCTTTCAACCTTGCTTTTTGAGTCTGGGTCTTTTGGGCTCACTGCTGCTAGCTGATCCCCAAGCTTCCGGTAACTGCCCTATCCCTGCCTCTGTCTCCCGACGCAGGCGCACTGGGGTTATAGCACTAGTGCCTCCAGCTGTTACTCGAGCTATTTATTACACGACTTCTGGAGGCTAGGATTTGGACCTTCAGGCTTGCATGGCAAGCCCTTTATCCTCTGAGCCTTCTCCTAAACCTGAATAATTTGGGAGAAAAAGCCAAAATATATTATAATCTGGTCTCTTAAAGCAAGCTTATAACCAGACAGTTTCTGAAACAGAAAATAAGTAAATAAAACCACACTTAACGTGTCTTTGTCCAAACTGCCTTGTGCATGTTTGGACAAAACACATCTAGGTATTACAACTAAAACCTAATAAAATTCATTTGTTCAAGGCTCCCTTGAGGCTTAGCCAGTCTTTTCATTAAGTGTTTGAAGCCATAGTTGGGCTGTGTTGTGCTTATGACTTGGCTCTTGTGGCTACACGTTTACCCTGACACGGAGACAAGAAAGTCATACTTAAGAAGCCTAGAGAACAGGGAGGCCACATTTTCATGGTCATGTGCGTCCACCATGATACAGTGAATAAAGTATAACGTTTAACCAGCCAAGGCAGGCAATCCAAAATCATTTGTGCTCTCTCTCTCTCTCTCTCTCTCTCTCTCTCTCTCTCTCTCTCTCTCTCTCTCTCTCTCTCTCTCTCTGTGTGTGTGTGTGTGTGTGTGCAGGAAACTAGAGGTTAAAGCCAGGCATCTCCCTCAACCACTCATATCACTCATATTTTTATGGTAGTTTTTTGTTTTGTTGAGATGGGGGTCTCTCTATGCAGCCCCGGCTGTCTTGGAATTCACTTTGCAGAGCAAGATGAATTCACAGATATTCCCCTGACTCTGCCTTCCAAATTCTGAGATTAAAGGCAGTGATGGTGCACGACTTTAATCCCAGCACTTCGGAGGCAGAAGCAGGTGGATCGATGTGAGGCCAGCCTACTCCACACAGTGAGTTCCAGGACAGCCAGAGCTACACAAACAAACCTTGTCTCAAGGAAGGAAAAAACAAAGCATGAACCTCCATGTCAGGCTCTTTTTTTCTTTTTCTTTTTTTTTTTTTGAAACAAGATCTCTCACACTGGGATTACCAACCCTTTGCTTGGCTGACTATAACTGAACTTAACCCAGGGCTTAACCAGTTTACCAACAGAGCCCTCTCTCCAACCCCAAACGATTTGTTCTTAGTCAGGGATCACAAATTAATTTGCTGAGTTTTGTTTTGTTTTGTTTTTAATCAGATGGTATTCTGAATATAACAGAAGACTAAAGACCAGTTTGGGAGACACTTGGTTATTTTATTGCATGGATTTTACCTGAACAAAATGCACCAACCCTGTTTGGAGTGTTCCGAGTCTCGGATACTGACAGACCATCGTGTTTACACCCAGGAAGCCAAATTCAACAGTAAAATCTATGTTAAACAACATCGCCTCAAGACTGCTAACAGAATGGGAACAGAGATGGAAGGGGGAGAAACGCTTTTCAAATGGGTTAATTTGAAGCACACACAACTGTAGAATTAAAAACTGCAGCATACAAACCTGGAAATCGCGGACGGGTCAGTTAAAGTTATAATCTTCGAACTGTTACTTACTGCATATTAAAGTCTGTTTGGTTCATTTCCTTCATATTGGTGAATTGAGAATTTCAGGAAACCCATGGTTATAAAAAACGATCAATCTTGAAAAAGTATGTACAGATAAATGTAAAATCACAAACTAAGAAAGAGTCCCAACCCCACAACTTATAAAAGGGAAGCATTCCCATAGAGGGAAAGTTCCCAAGTCCCTCCCACTCGTGTTCCCAAGTCTATCATTTTCTATCTCTTATGTGTAAGTGACCTTGAAGCGGAAGAGGGAAGAAAAAACAGAGAGGTGTCTCTATGAGGCTTCCATTGTCATCGGTAACCGTTTGAACACTGTCTTTTATTTCTCTCCCAATCCACACCCAAGTCAGCAATGTTCCCAAGACATTTGAATTTAAGAGAGAAACAAAATATTTTTTTAATCAACAACAATGGAATGCCCAAGGAAAAAGCTAACAGCGGGCAACACCATGAGAAAACTATGTGGGCATTATCTGAGCTAGAGATTTCTTTTAAGAACCAAGAAGTGGTGGGATGGATGGGGCGTTACACTGCAAACCACCAGGCAGGATGCTTTCTAGACCTTTGGCTTCAGTGCCTGGCAGAGAGTGGGCTTCTCCCCCACTGCGGCGAGCAAACCCAGGGCCCCAGGCCCAGCATCTACAGCACCTCGGTGGGCAGCGGAGCAGCCCTCTTATACGTGGGCGCTCTTGGCATGCGTCGGTGAGCTGGAGCCAGACGAGTAATAGAAACGGTTTTCTCCAAAGGACTGTGCATCCCCGGAGCAGCAGACGATGACACAGCCACCCACCAGGCACATCACAGCCCCGATCCAGCCTGCATACAGCGAGTAGCCAAAGCTCACGATGGTGATCTCGCGGTGGGCACATACAGGGAACCAGATGGTGGCCACAATGGCGCAGAGAGCTGCAGAGACAGGGAGAGAGGGTGAGTGGGCACACCCATCACACACCAAGTGCACTGGTCAGGCAAGTTCACGCCACAGACACAGCCCTTTCAATCAGCTACAAAAATGCCAATACACAAAGCACTGCTCATTTGGCGACCTCTGCCCTATCGAATGAGTTGACTTACAATGGGCTATGTCCAATGGTTTTCTGGTCCTTGTTTTTCTCAACAGGTAGCAGACAAATGCCCTTGTAAAGACTCCCTTGTAAAGACTTAATATAATCGTTTAAACCCCAAACCCATGTGTTTGTTTTTACTTACACATCGTGTTACTTTTAGTTTAGGTTCCATTTGTGTGTGTGTGTGTTTGTTGCTGCTGTTTTGAGTTCTTCAGGTCAAGGCCTCCTATAATCCAGGATGAACTTGCACTCACTATCTAGCCATGTTATATAGCAAATAACCTTGAATCTCATCCCCAGAATTCTGAGGATTCAGGCATGAGCTAATACAACCAGTTTAAGGGGTACTAGAAATGGAACCTCCTGGTTTGCCAAGCATGCTCTATTAACTGAGCCTCATCCCCATCTCTACATTTATAATTCTATTATTATACTTACCTAATCATGTTAGACTTATGGATTTATGTGTCTATTGCTCACCCCATGCTCTGAGTTCTGTGAAGGCAGGGACCATGCCTTATTTATGTGTAGAAACTCAATGTTCAGCTCAGTGTCTCCTGGATGAATGAGTAAATAATCAGGCTCTTCAAAACTGAGAAACAAGATGGTATCCTTCTCAGTTTTCCACACCATTTTCTTGAGTTAGTCAATCCACATTACAAAGACCTGGACGAGTTACTCCTTTTCTCTTGTTGGAGTGAACATTGCTAGGTAGTGACAGAGGACCAGGTAAGGATCTGCATTTGTGTGGTGTCATTCATGGTCACAAAACACCAACACACAAATGGACAGTTCTTGGGGTAAAAATAGTTCATCTAGTCAAGGCTTTTAATTTTTTATTACATTTTAATTTATCTACTGCATGTGAGTATGTATATCAGTGAACAGACTTGTCAGGGTGTGTGTGTGGAGGAGAGAACAAGTTTCAGGGGTCCACCATGTCGGTACCAAGGATCGAACTCAAACTGCCAGGCTTGGAGGCCAGTGTCTCTACCTGCTGAGCCTTCTCCATAGTTCATATTTTAAAGGAATTTAAACATTTAGACTGGCTATACCAAATAGGGTAGCAACAAGCTACATGGGGTCATGTCACTTATGCCATGGAGCTAGGGAGATTGAAATTTTGGTTTGTTTTTTTTTATTTTAATGATTTTCATTCAAATGGCCACGTGTCTAATGAATATTTTTCTGGATGACACGACTTGAAACACAACAACCCATGGTTCCCTTTAGTATGTTCTGATTTCTCTCATCCACGACAGAACAGATATTTTAGTAAAAACCTGAACTTGAGATGGCCGGTTAGAGTTGCCAAGTGTGACACTAATCAGAAGAACAAGATTTCCAGTTGGCATCCTAAAAAACATGGACAAGTTCAAGATACAGTACCACACACCCGTTCAACGTGTGCCACCCGGGATGCCCTTGCTGCTTTCAATGCAGCGAGCTACTTTTCTGGTTTCTACTCAAGATTTCTAACTTACACTATCTGACCACAGAGAGGAAATGCAGTCTTTCTTTAACAACAACTGTAAACTAAGGATTCAAGTCTTATCTATTCTGAAAGATTTGAAATTATCTCATTACATTTGCCATGTGGCCTACAACAGTTCTTATTAACAATGGACTAGGTGCATCCCCTGAGCAAGATATAGATACACAATAAAAGGAGGCTGCTCCTAGTCTTAAAGAGTACACACCCAGCACCAGTAAAAGTTTTTCAGTGCACACTGACAGGATCAGGAGAAGGAGTAAGAAGTATAAGGGGGGAAAGGTCTCTTTCCCAAACAACTAATTTGAGTCAATAAAACCAGTCTGTACCACGAACAGCTAGCTGGTTTCAAAACACTGTGTGCTTCAAATTAAGTGTTATTCTTTTGGGCTACTTTGTATTTATACATAGAACACAGATGCACATTCATGCTTACACCACTCCTCACCTTTGTGAAAACTAATAACACTCAGATTCACTTTAGCTTTTATACAGTAAGACCAATCCATTTAGAGCTCCTTCATTTCCTAAGCACAGATAAAGCAGCCAGGAAGAGTCAGGCTCCGTGTTCCAGGATTGATGGCTGATTTTGCATGTATTGGAGACGTTAGACTTACTCTATGAAGCTCACTAGACAAGGGGGAAATCCTATACATCTATCTAGTGACCACATAGGGCTGGATGCGTAAGAGGGTGGACAAATAAAAGACGGATGGAGGAACGGATGCCTGCGATGGGCGGACAAACGAAAGGCAGGCTCATTTTGGTTCTGCTTTCCCATGCCTACACCCCATTCACAAATTTTAATGTGACTTTAACACAATGAGAGTCACAAGCTCACAGTTTACCTCATTAAAATCTTCCCTCTTTCATAATCCATGCAAGCCAAGGCAAATGAGCACCCGCAGCTCTTTCCTTCCCAGCAGAATTCCTGTGGCACTCAAAGAAAAGCCACATCAAAACCACTGAGAAATGACAGGCCACCACACGAGAGCGAGTTAGAGGCCGACCTGCAGTGACCTCCGGCTGAACTGGAAAAGAAAACGTTTAGACACACACGAAGGAGAATACACTCCATGTCAGCAGTAGCTTTGGACAGGTGAGGGGATGTGGGGTGCTGAGTGACCAGTAAAGTTAAAAATCACAAGTCAAATCTGGAGGAGTGGCAAAAGTGCGACCACTGTTGGCATTCCAGAGACAGAGACTCGCTAGGCCTCTTCGCGTCTCTGTACCTTCCACCCCACCTCCCAAGAAAAGGCATTTGAAATGGCCCTGATATCCGGGAAAAAATAATAGGTTTTTATGAAAAGTCTCAGTCACCCATAAGGAAAAGAAACATGAATAACCGGATGTCTCCCTTCTTTATTTATGTCAGAATCTGTTTTTAAATTAAGTCTTTAAGACAAGGCAGCAATTTCACTCTCAGATCTTATCCATCAGCAGAAGCCATCCTTAACACAGAAAGGAAGGGGGCAGGACTGCAGAGTCTGTTCAGGAAAAGAAAAACTAGCAACTAAAGGAGGCGGGGAGGAGAGAGAAGAGAGTTATGCAGACACACACCGGATTTGGCCCTCTCATAAGTTAAACCCCTTCCTTGTTAAAGAGTAATAACATTAGCCTGTATTAAGGGCAACTTTTAAATAATGCAATACAATGTGTTCTTTAGTGGACAGGACTCATCTTTGCTAAAAGTTCGTGATCTATCTTAACTAAACAAAGTATTTAGGATGACAGTTTACAAAAGGAAAATTAAAGTGTATCTTTCCATCTTTTTAGAGGTTAACTAACAGGTAGTAATATTCAGGAATTAAGTAAATAAGATAAATACAACCGCTGGGTGTTAGTGGCACACGCCTTTAATCCCAGCACTCAGGAGGCAGAGGCAGGTGGATCTCTATGAGTTCCAGGCCAGCCTGGTCTACAGAGTGAGTGCCAGGACAGACTTCAAAGCAATACAGAGAAACCCTGTCTCAAAAAACAAAAACAAAACACACACACACACACACACACACATATATATATAACTCTTAAGTATGTACACTTATTGGTGTCAACTAAAAAAGTAGCAAAAGAAAAGTAAATGTGGACCAAGGAGGCTCAGTGGATAAAAGCATTTTTTGCACAACCATGAGGACCCCAACACCCATGTGAAGATCTGGGCGTAACCACTTGTGCCTGTAACCCCAGAACTGTAGAGGACAGAAAAGGAAGGTCCCTGGAACCTGCTGACCTCTGGCCTCGCTCCAACTTGATTGAAACCTGTCTCAGGGGAATAAGGCAAAAAATGGTAGAGTACAACTAAGGCTCTCCTTATACCCTCTCAGGTGCACATCACAGACACACACACATACACTCACACACTCTCTCTCTCACACACTCACATACACGCACACACTCACACACATGCACACACACACACACACACACACATGCACACATGCACACACAGGTAAAAAAGATATGATGAAATTAAATAAAATCAATGCAGATGTGTCCAGATTTTTAGGTAACAAATGAGAGAAAACCAGAGAAAGAAGGACAACAAATGTGGACAGTCCCCAGACCCTGCATCCCCTCTTCCATGATGGGCACTTGAGTTCACGGGCTTTGCTGCACCCTCACCAGGCACCACAGGGACTTTTGAAAGCTCCATGAAATGACTTGAGTGTTCTGCCTGTAATCTCCTAGTACTCTGAGATAGTCACGAGAAACACCTAAGGCCTTGGGCGGCGGGGCAAGGAAATGTTGAAGAACGGTGGGGAGGGAACAGGCTGAGCCGCACAGGGATGATAAGTTTGAAACCCACGCACAGGATTGGGGAGCAGGGAATAAAGTAACAAGTAATAATTCTCAGTGAACTGTGGCGTTTATTTATTTGCTGTTCTTTTCCCATCTGGATCTAGAAAGGCTTGAGCTTTTCTTTTCTTTTCTTGCCTATTGTTCCCTAAAACAATGGTCATGTTCCTACACAGTGATGGTCAGGAAAGCCTAGCATTTATACCGTCATCAAGTCAGTGGAATATTCGAGTCCATTATTTTCCTGGCCAGCTTTCAACACTGACATTTTTCCTGTTGTTTTTACTGCACGCTTCACCATCTACTTTTTCCTACCGCATTCTCAAACAAGTCTCACGGTTATCTGTTAAATTTAATTTTATTCTTATTTATTGTTTGCGTATGTGTTGCTAGGGTTTGAAGCTAGTCCCAGTTGCTTCACACTATACCACAGATCCAGGCACTTGTTGATATTTTTCAAAAAAGAAAAATCCTAGAAAGGGTTCACACAGCATTTAGGGTCTCTGTTTGCTATCAGAGTCACTGCCATACTGAGAAGCCCCATCATTTCTATTACACAGAGGGATTCTTATTTAGATGAGGGTCTTGTGTGCGTGCATTAAACAATCCCAGAAGGTTTCTCCAGCTCCTCGGCCTAGATTAAGAACTTCACTTTTCCCTGTAGGAAAGCTGTAAGTACAACAAGCAGCTC
Source organism: Mesocricetus auratus (assembly GCF_017639785.1). NCBI lineage: Eukaryota > Metazoa > Chordata > Mammalia > Rodentia > Cricetidae > Mesocricetus > Mesocricetus auratus. The sequence continues at coordinate 33,659,498 of NW_024429195.1, read as the reverse complement.
ATCTCACACTTGCCCACACCCTTGATTCTAGTACAATCCACCACTAACCCGAAAGTTTGCAGCTGAAACAACTTTATCCACCATAAATAAGGCCACCAGGCCCGGATGTTTAAAGGAGAGAAGAAAAGATGAAAGAAGTCCCTGAGGAAGCCAAGCACCGGTTCTTCCCTGCCCACTCCTGAGAGACATCCAGCTCAAGGGCTTTCCGCTGTGCAGCGAGAGAAGAAGGAACTTAATCAGAGCAAGGAGTCCTTCATGAAGGGAACAGTGACGGTCTCCACTGTGGGTGCCCACATTCTCGTTTCTATGGAGGACCATTTCCACTAAGTCGGGGATGCAGGTGATGTTTCCGGAAGTGCAATTTTGTGCCACTCCTCCTCAGCTCTGTGCAAGATGCACACATGATTGGGTTGGCTCTTCCTCCAGCAAACAACCATAACCATGGCAACCATGACCTACTATGTGCCAGATGGCATGCTAAATATTTCCCATGCTTCACTGCTGTTCCCACTATGCTGGGAAGGAAGCTTGGTTGTTCAAAGACAGTAGCTGCCCCAGGTGATGCTGCTGGAAGCCAGTGGAATCCTGGTTCAGGGTGGTTGGTTTGACTCCAACCGACAAGATGAAAAAACGTTAGGGTCTAGGGCCTTGTGGCTTGAAAACTGACAGGTTAGATTCCCCTCGGTCCTCCCCAGCTCTGAGCTTCTGTCGTTCTTCGAATACTGCCTCTGGCTTAGAAGACGGAGCTGGCCAGAAAGCAGGTTTTCTTTCACGCCTTCAGAAAAATAGTCAGAGATGTTCAGGGCCAGAAAGAACTGAACCGTGCTCAGTTTCCACATCAGAACCGGCTGTGACAGCTCCCCCCCAACTCCGCCTCAACTTCCTGCTCAGCAATCGTACTTCATCTGGGGCATCACAGTGACCCCCATACTTCATCTGGGGCATCACAGTGACCCCCATACTTCATCTGGGGCATCGCAGTGACCCCCATACTTCAGCAGGGGGATCACAGTGACCCCCATACTTCAGCTGGGGCATCTCAGTGACCCCCAGGACAGAGCATGGGCCCAGGACCCGCTTCTCCCCAGAGAGCGAAGAGAGAAAAACATCCCAGGCTACACACAAAGGGAGCCTTCACTGCAGCTTCTCCCACCCATCCCCGAGGGTGGGAAACAAGGCTCTTGTGGCTGGGGGTGAGAAGACATGAAGCAGATAACACCCTTGAAACAATGAGCCAGCTCCATCCAGTCAAGACAACATGAAACCGGAAGGCCAATGGAGAGCTGCTGAGAAAGAAATCTGACAGCGATCAGAAGAGGCAGCGATCAGAAGAGGCAGCGATCAGAAGGTGAGGCTAGGACTGGACTGCAATTCCTCCATCCCAGTCTCTCGGGGAGCTGATGCCGAGTGCAACCTCCTCAGGCTCAGGTTTCTTTTCACCCACAGACTGAATGGAGACAAACAGGGACTGACCCACACGCTCCTCAGTTAGCAAATGTCTTCCTATACCTAGCCACCTTCAAAAGGAGGGAAAACTAGGCCCAGTGAGACGGCCCAGTGGCCAAAGGAGCTTGCTGACAAGGCTGGGGACCTGAGCTTGTTCTCCAGGTCCCACAGGGTGGAGGGTTAGAACCAACTGACCTCTGCGCAGGCGCACACTCATAAATATAAGTTTAAAAAAAAGACAAAGAGAAGCCAGCCAGGTGGTGGTGCACACCTTTAATCCCAGCACTTGGGAGGCAGAGGCAGGTAGACTCTGAGTTCAAGGCCAGCCTGGTCTACAGAGCAAGTTCCAAAACAGCCAGGGCTACATAAACTCTGTTTCAAAAAGAAAAAAAAAATAAGAAATGCCAATTCATCTGGGAAATCTCAAACCACTCATTGCTTCGCCAAAAACTCAAAATCCAGAAACAAAACAAAAACCACAGTTTACATCTATTCAACTTGACTTGTTCCTCTCCTTGTCGCAGGCTGGTCTGCAGCTGGTGAAGCCTGCTGTCTCCCTTGGAGGTGTCTTGGAACCCTTATGTGAAAGGCAAGGAAAAAACAACATATATATATACATACATGTATGTATGTATGCATGCATGCATGCATGTGTGTATATATTTTTAAAGACGATGTGTTGATGTATTCCAGGCATCCCAATGAGTCTTCTGTATCTCAGGCTATCCTCATTCACCAAGAGGATGACCTTGAACTTCTGATCCTCCTGCCTTCACCTTGCAAGGCCTAAGAATACATGTGTGCTCCTTGCCAGCATTTATTTTTGCAGTGCAGGAGACAGGACCCTCAGCAGGGAGTCGGATCAAGCTCCTGTGTACAGATGTGATCAGCAAAACTGAATGAGCACACATTACTTCCTGAGTTTAGACTGATCCTCCCTCCAACCCATGACCTGTCACCTTCTCTTCAACTCTCTGGATCCCTGTGCTCTGGGAAACCCCTCCAGTGACTTAGGTGTCTTCCTCCCTGTATATTGCATACAAGCCATTTTAAGGTGACTTTCCCAGACTCCATACCTTGGAGTGTCTATACACACCCAAAGAAGCCATTCATTTTCTTCATCATGGTCCCTATTGCCTACCACAGTGTCCATTATACTTGATTAATGAACACTTACCAAACAAATATTGATCCATCACCTAGTGGTCTACTTCCTCCTCCCCCCACACACACACACCTTTTCCTTTATGCTCCTATTTCCCTGTCCTTTTGTTATATATTAATATTTTATTGAAGTCAGAATCGCCCTGGAAACCTCCTAAAAAATATCTTTCCTGACCTGACCTCCAGAAAGTTCCAGCTCAATTGCTCTGCTATGAAGTCTTCGAACAAGTCATTCTAAAGGGATTATACTAAGGAGCCTACACATGAAGTGACCCCCTTCCTTCTAATTTTCCTTGGGTAATCATTTCTTGTTAACCTACCAGCTCCTCTCCTAGATGTAACTTAGGGTCCTGCCTAAACTCTTCTGGAATATGATCTAAAGAGACACAGATTGTGGGTTTCCCTTGACTTCTTTTTCACATTTCTCTTGAAGTAGCAACTGAAAGGTGTGAGTTCCTTCACATTCACTAGAGTTGGGGGGCCAAAGAGAAAGCTTACCCAGCAAGATGAGGAGCACCCCCGCCAGCTGGGCTCGCCTATACTTGGCCACTCCAGGCTCGTGGCCCATTCGGATGCAGGGGAGAACCGTCAACAGCAGCAAGATGGCTGGCAGACCCAGAACTGAGGCAGCAATCATGAGGGCTCTACAAGCTTGCACATAGCCTGGGAACAAGAGAACAGAGAGCGGAGTTAGACGGGGGGGGGGGTCCTCTTACTCCTAAATCCCATCTCTCAGGGCTTCAACTCCACATTCCTCCTCCTTCTTGTCCGCTCTAAGACTTAATAAATGTCCAAGATCACCACATCTTCAACTTTTGTTTTGTTTTGTTTTTTGAGGCAGGGTTTCTCTGTATTGCTTTAGAGGCTGTCCTAGAACTCGCTCTGTAGACCAGGCTGGCCTCGAACTCACAGAGACCTGCCTGCCTCTGCCTCTGCCTCCCGAGTGCTGGGATTGAAGGTGCGAGCCACCAACGCCCGGTGTATCTTCAACTTTTAAAGGAACTTGGTGATAACAGCAGTAAGTGTGCTAGAAAAACAGAAGCAGAATAAGGGTGTAGACCACTTTGGTCACGGTGGAGCAGCCAAGCACTTACTTACATTATTGTAACACCTTGTTAAAGAGTCAGCTAGAAGCTCAAATGCTCAAAAGGTCCCCTGTGATAGCGGGTTGTTGACTCTCTCCAGTCTACTGCGACACCACCTGCCTGTGGAACCTTAGCAAGTCAGTGACTTACTGCATCTCACTTGTCTGTCTGCAGAGTGACAATAATAACAGTAATAAAGGCGCTCCGCCTCCCTAATAGAATTCCACTGGCAATAGAATCCACAGTTCAAAGAGTCTTTAGAAAATGTTCTTCGCTAAGCGCTGAAAGAATTGGCAGCAAATATTACTGACCTTGTTGATCTGTATTGATGCGATACTTTTTTTTTTCAGGACAGGAACTCACCATTGTCCATACAAGTCTCAATTTTATGATGCCCCTGCATCAGCCTCCCCAGTGCTGAGATTACAGGCACAGTGCTGCTATCTTCAGTGTACTACACGAGAGTTTGTCCTCAGTTCACACTGGGTGTGACTATGTGTAGGCTTGACTAAGGCTCCCCCTCTTCCCCTCCTCCCCAGAGGCTGCTGTCCTCACGACTCCATCCATTTAGATGGTCAAGTTCCATTTCCTGCTTTATTAATGGTGCCTGGGTATGTTTCTCCACTGGTGGTCTGTCGATGCTTAAAAGGTGTCTCTCCGCGGATCTCTGTGAGTTCGAGGCCAGGCTGGACCGATAGCCTCCAAAACAATACAGAGAAACCCTGTCTCGTAAAAACCAAAAAAAAAAAAAAAAAAAAAAAAAGTGTCTCTCCAACCCTGCGGATTCCCATAGACATCTATCTTGGTCTTCACATCCCCATAACAGATGGCATCACTATCCATGAAGGAAAATGTGAGTTGATAGAGACGTGTAAAGCAAAGGTATCCTCACTATAAAATTTCTAAGTGAGAACTTTATGAAGACACAGATTATAATACGCACAACATCATATACAATAAAGCTGAACAGATACCAGGAAATTTTCACAGATTTAAATTGACTGTTTGCTTTTACATCATTTATTGTTTCACATTGAAACATTCTTCCCACTTTAAAAAAAAGTGTTGCATTTATAAATGATGACTGTCTGTTTTGTTTCATTTGCTTAGGCAGAGGTAGAGGTAGCGACCTGAGTGAGGCTGAGTTAACGGCAAAGCCAAGAACTGACAATAACTCTTTCCCATGTACCAGGACCCCATGTCAGACCCAGCCAACCTCCCTTTTGTGCCAACGTGCAGCACCAACACCGCCCCTTAACAAGTATGCCACATGGGCTCTCTTCCAACCACTGCCCATCTCATCTTAAGGTATCAGGTATCATAGACTTGTAGATCCCAGGAGGAGCCCCAGAAAAGTCTGAAGTCCAGCCCCTCCTGGCAGCTGGGAGACGAGCCATGGCCTACACAAAGGCAGCAGTCAACTCAAACTGATGCTCTGAAATTCATGGCACAAGGCTGTCCACGTGCTACATCTCCAAGGCCATGTCTGGAAATCAAAAGTCGGAGATGGGGGAGTGAGTGTCACCACCCACACACAATGGGTAAGGTAAGGAAGCACAGAACAATTAAGCGTCTCCACAAAATATACTCCCTGCCCCCAGCATGGCCTGTGTGCTCTGAAAACGAGCCACTTGGCATTGACAACTCAGGAAATGTAATTTCAGAGGAAGGAAACAAAGGGATTTTATACATCAGTCAGAAGTCTCTACTACCATGCCCAGCTGTTAGTAGAAAATGGCATTTGCCCTTTCTAGAGCATCTCCCACTTCAAAAGGGCCTTCGTTTCTCGTCTCACTGACTCCTGCAAGCAATCTTGAAAGATAAGTGGTTGGTTTGGTTCAAATTCTTTAAAGAAGACTACTAGGGCTTAGTGAGGTTAGCAACTTGTCCCAGGTAACAGATCGTGAGTGCTGGGTCCTGGAGTCTGACCTATGTCTACCAAAGTCAGCATTAACCCACACCAGGGTTCCCTAACGCCTGGCCTTCCAAATGTCCAAATGGAGAAAGGGGTAGTGAAAGACAGGTCTGACCTGCACTGTGCGCTCCTACTATGTGGTAGAGGCAAGGTGTGGACCAGGAACAAATGCAAAGAGAACTTAAAATGTAATGGGGTGGGGGTATAGCTCAGTCTGCAGAGAGCTCACCTAACATGAACAAAGTCCCAGGTTCAATTCCCAATACCGCATCCTGGGAAGGTAAGAAGTTAGCAGCAAGTGATCTGTGTGGAGGGAGGTGAATTCCAAATGCCCTGTCTGGAAGAGATGGGGCACTTGGGCTATTGAAGGGGTGCAGGGCCTCTTGAAAGCCAAATACTCTGGAGAAGGCACAAATTCAGCTGCTCTCAGACCAATAACTTCAGGCCTGGTTTCTCCTCCTCTTAAGGACTGACTGTCTTAAATACGCACGTCATTAAAGGCCAGATGGAGCTAGGCTAGCTCACCTAGGTGACAGTAAATCCTGGGGCATGACAGATTTCTAGCAGGAATCTTTAAGTGGTGTTCACCACCTCCCAAGTTATCCAACTGGCTACAGGTTTTTAAACTGTTTCCACAGACTTTCCCATAGCACCCAAAGGGAGCTGTCCCCTCCCAACCTCCCTCACCCAGAGTTTCAGAGGTTCATCAGTCCTCCCACACACTCCCAGGACACAGCTGCAAGCCCTGGAATGACCCTCAGCACTGACCTCCTCTCTCTGGGGGCTGGCTTTTCTCAATACCCAGCAGCCTGCTTGGAGGAACTGGGGAAGGGGGTCTCTCTAACAGGGGAAGGGTGTCACTGCAGCCTGCTGTTGAGGGACCCCAGGACCTCAGGTGGTGACCAGTCAGATAAGACAGACCCTGAGACCTGAGAGAACCAACTGAAATTCACTAATCTGACCAATACAGAGAGTCCTTGAGTGTGAGCCTAACCTCGCTGGGATGCCTCTGAGTCCCATAGAAGCTCAGCCTATGCTTATTTGAGACACCGGCTTTTCCTCCTCAGATCTACAGAGTGGCAAGAATCAGAAGCCCCTCAGAGACGGCAGGGGCCATCCTTCAGTATCTTTGGTCGATTAGCTTGGGAACCTGGGATGACTAAGCAATGGGAATTAACAATAGTAAGTTCCTACCATGTTCATTAAATTCTCAAAGCCATTGACCAGTGTTACCAGTGGCCAAATTGCCTTTATTACCCCATGTTCCAAATAAAGAAACTGAGACCAACAGGTGGTTGTGTAGGGCTAATTCTCCTACAAGGTAGTATTGGAGATGTCAAAAATCTACCCAGAGGTCTCTGAGTGCCCAAACTTCTGAGAACCCATTCTAAAACCCCCATTTCTGTCCCAGCCTGCCTCTGAAAGTTGTTTGCAAGCTCAGAGTCCTTACCAGGAAGGATTAGGATGTCCACCAGGGGCTTGCAGTGGTAGAGACCAGTGGCCATGACGCAATCGGCCCACAGCCCCTTGGAGCCCAACTCGTCCATTTTTCGGCAGGTTGGGATGGTGTAGCTGCAGGTCACCACCCAGTCATTGGTAGACGTGGTGACGATGATGCCGATCCAACCCACGAAGCTCGTGACAAAGCCCACCACCTGCAGGCACGTGGCTACCATGGTGGCCCCAGCGACGTTCACCCCTCACGGACTGTGCCTCTTGAGCCGACCAGGACAGGATCTGCCCTAGGTTTGCCCTCTGCCGTCCTCGGGAGCCGCTGGCTCCGGGACACTCGAGGTGGAGCGGGAGAGGCTGCGAGAGCTGCTGCGAAGACAGGTGCGCCGGCGGGGACAGCAGCGCTGCTGGGCAGCGCGCCCCCGCCCCCTCTTTAAACTCGGTGGCCCCGGCCCGCAAGCGCCAATCCGCGACAGGCCCGGACCGAACCGGCCAATCGCGAGCCGGGCTCCGGAACGGGGTGTGGAAGGGAGCTGGGGACAGGGAGTGGGCAGCAGGCCGCCCCGCCGGGCTGGATGACGCACGGTCAGTGCTGGAAAGTAAATTAATCCCATCCCGATGGAGACCTGCAGAGTGCAAGGGGCGCGCCCCGCTCCTGTTGCGCTTACTGTGCATAGTCTCTCTTCTTGAGGCCTCTCTCTTGTCTCTGAGTTTGGGTCTTCCTCGTCAACTTCTACCCACTCCCTACACGTTCCCTCTCCCCAGCTGAAAACTCTTCCAAGGGTACCCAGTACAGTTTCTTACGACAGTTTCCTAAGGAACCGAGGGGACCAGCACTCCGATGTTATTACAGGAAAAGACTGGGAGGTGGCTTAGTGGGTGAGAGCACTTCCTGCACATGCACACGCGAGAACCTGAATCCCAATCCCCTGTGCCCAACAACAAAAACAGCCTGGTGTGTGTGTGAAAATCCTGGTGTGTGTGTGTGTGTGTGTGTGTGTAAAAAGCCTGGTGTGTGTGTAAAAAGCCTGGTGTGTGTGTGTGTGTGTGTAAAAAGCCTGGTGTGTGTGTAAAAGGCCTGGTGTGTGTGTACAAAGCCTGGTGTATGTGTAAAAAGCCTGGTGTGTGTGTAAAAGGCCTGGTGTGTGTGTACAAAGCCTGGTGTGGCCTTCAGAGACTCTCTGGGGTTAGTGGACTGCCTCCCTAGCTCCAGGGTCCGTGCTATTCTCTGTCTCAAGGGAATAAAGTAGACGGCACCAGAGCAGGACATGGAACATCCTCCTAGTGCACAGCACACATACCACACACACACACACACAAGAAACGAATACAACAATAAATTTGCTTTCCTGTCATGGCAAACCAGCTGTTAGCTCTGGTCACAACAAAGGTGACAATAGCTACACACAGTACTGTTATTAATGCTTATCATACATGTGTTTTTTTATTATAGGTCATTGAATTCTCCACACTTTGTAGTGAAAACAACTGTCAATTCCACACGGAAGAAACAACCCCCAAAAGGGTGAGTTCCTCAAGTTCACACAGCTAGGAAGGAGAAACAGAGACTCCGTGGGTGTATCTCATCACTGGCCCTGACTTTCCCCGGGAGCCCATCCTGGTTATCACTTTCTGAATGTACCTAAAGAGCTTGGTGTTCCACTTCTGATACATTAAAAGCAAGGCACTCTGCCCGGATCACGATAAATACGTTAGCTTCTACACTCCACGGAGGACACCGCCAACCCAGATTGAGTGGGAGGCGGAGGCTATCAGCCGGGCAGCCACCTTCTCTCTGCACATTCAGACAAGGCCCGTTGTGTACCCCTCGGGTGGAAGGAGGTACCAGTTAGGGATGAACCCAGGGACTTGAGCATGCCAGAGAAGTGATCTACCACTCAGTGATAGCTTTGGGCTTGCATAGTTGTAAATCTTGAAAGTGTTGGCTTCTCTTACTATATGTCCTGAAGTAGTCTTGAAAATATTCTTGATATAGTCATCTGGGCCACTTCCTGCTCACACCTTATTCTATTTAAGACGGTGAAGGATTTCAACAAACACAAAAACTTGGTGTTCAACATTCTGAACCCTCAGATACCAGATACCAACACACCATTGGTGTTGAGCTTACCACAGTCATTCCCATGCTAGAGTCTGTCACTGCACATCACCAAGTCTTCTAGGGTGACTGGCCTTGAAGAGACAGTGGACTGTCTCAGCCTGTGTGACGCGTGGGTTCTTGACTTTGGAGCGAGAACAGTAAACGAACGCTTCCTTGGTACTACTGTGGGCTCAGTGGGATAGCCCTACAGGGTGCTTTACACGGGGCTGGTACTGTTGACAATGTCAGTTACTGTTTGTGCTACAGGGCCAGGCTGCACGGTTCTATCCCTAGCTCTACTGCTACTGGCATTGCTCTGTTTTAATTATAATACTTGTATTCATTCCTTGAGAATTTCACACATGTATCTTTTTAATTACATGTTATTTACTCATTTTGTGTGTATGTATACATGTATGGAGGAGTTGCATGGCACATGTGTAGAGGTCAGAGAACAATTTGCAAGAGTCAGTTCTCCCCTTCCACAGTGTGGGTCCCAGAAATCAAATCCCAGTCTTCAGACTTGATGATGGGTGCCTTTACCTGAGCCATCGCACCAAGCCTACTTAAGGTTTCTTAGGCCTCCTCTCATTCGTAAAGTGGGGGTAAACATGGAACCTACCTTATAGTCTCTTTATGAGTATGGAAGTCACTGTACATACAGAGCTGAAAGTAATGCCTGGTACAAATACTCAATAAACCTGCTACTATATTACAATATGATGCTCAGAATTCTTGCTTTTGTATTCTTCTTTCATTCATATAAGGTGAGCATTTGCACAAACAATTTTGTGGGACTATATCTTCTTCTTGAATGAAACATCAAGTCTACAGAGTGTTTCATCATGGGGTTTATTAACCTGGATGTTATCAGATATTCTCTTACAACATCCCAAACTAGCTTTGTGCTAAGTACAATGTAAGATTTAAAAACCCCAAGCACTGCAAACTAGTTATGAAATTTATGTTCTTGGGACTCCATTAGAATTAATGTTCTACACATGACAGCTCAGTCAGAGCTGAACAATGACCTGTCTGCACACAGGTCTCACACTAGTGCAAACAGACTCTCTCCCTCCCTCCCTCCCTCCCTCCCGTCCTCCCTCCCTACACACACACATACAGAGAGAGAGGCACACACACATTTGCAAAATCAGATTTCAGAACTCAGGTACAAAGTAGTAAAATGACTTGCTAAGATGTCAAAATTTCTATCTTGGAGGACAACACCCAGGTACACATTCCTTCTAGATGAGTTCCTTCACCCACGTGACTCTCACCATCTTCACTTGGGAATGAGAAGCATTAATCTTCCTGTAGGTGTATTGTGAAGATTGAGGTACATATAGCACTTGAAAATGTAAGCTACAAGACACTAAGTAATTATTTTTATCATTTTCTGATGACAAGTACACACAAAACGCTACCTGGGGTGGGGGGGCTACAGGCATATAGCATGGATTTGTAAATTAGTAAAAAGATTATCCACTCCAAAGGAAGCCAGGCAGTCATTGAAGCATGGAGACCATCACCAACAAGTGGAAGAAAGCTCTGAGAGTCCTTCACTACCCATAGGGCATGGCTTCATGGGCACCAGACGCAGAGGCTGCAATCCCACAAAAAGGCTCTCTGGATTCCAGTGAAAGCCACCAGCTCTCTCATGTTTTTGTTTTCCTTTTTCAATCTGATTTATCAGAGGCAGGGTTTCTCCCACATTCCTTACTGTAACTGCATCTCAAGTCTTCCCTGTAATTGGGCTCTGACTTCCCACCTAATACAACTCAATAAACCAGCATTCCAAGGCCCCTGGAAATCCCAGGCACCCTTCCACCCTGACAGTGAATCTGAGTCCAACCACACCCAGAAAGTGTCACCAGTGGGTCCCCAGACTATCCCATCTCCGTTTGTTTTCTTACCGAAACTCTGTAGAGCCACCTTCCCATATTGCCATGGTTTATCACAGAACTGGAAAGTTCTAGAGGAGTTTTCTGTCTTCTGACCCAAAGACATTTGAAAGGGAGTGTTTAGAGGGTCAATTAGTGCACCAAACCACAGACTTGTATGAAAACGGAAACAGCTGCATTAAGTGTCACCCTACTATTTACACATGAAATGGGCCACTCAGTTAGAGGGCTGGTTTAACAGAAGGCTAGGGCAGCCCACATGGAAAGCTCGTACCGAGAACTTCGGGTCAAACAAGTGTGCTCTTAGCGCCCACTAGTGATCTTGTTGTTGCATAGGTGTTAAAAAAACTGAAGGGAGTTATGAGAGAACCCGGTGATGGATTAACCTAACCTCAGCTTCACGCATGTCAAGTGAGTGATAGACTTAACTAAAATTTACATTTTCCTGGTACAGTTTTTTCATATGCTAAAAAGATGCATCTCTTTAGAAAATACAAGATGTATATGAAGCCACTTCTCTTAAACTACAAATTAAGTATCTTGCACGTGTGTGGAAGGGTGGGATCCCGTGTGTGTGTGTGCACACTCGCACGTGTGTGGAAGGGTGGGATCCCGTGTGTGTGGGTGTGCACTCGCACGTGTGTGGAAGGGTGGGATCCCATGTGTGTGTGTGTGTGCACTCGCACGTGTGTGGAAGGGTGGGATCCCGTGTGTGTGTGTGCACATGCACGTGTCAAGTTTTAAGCTCTGTGTGCATATACCCGTGCACACACATACACATAATTTAAAATAAAAATAAGCCTCTGAAAAAGAGAAATTCTGTTATCAACACTATTCAGCTGTAAAGAAAAGAAGAAAGAACATTTTGTAAAAAACCAGAGGAGAAACTTGTGGTGTCTTTTTTTGGATCTTATTTTATTTTATTTTTCCAAGATTGAGTCTCATGTATGCTAGCCAGGCCTCTAACTATAATCTTGCTTTCTCAGACTAAGATTACAGGCATGCCCACCACGTCTGTCTTTTTCTTTCTGTCTCTTTTTTAACTTTGTTTATGTACATTTCTTTCTGTTTCTTTTTTATTTATTTATGTACATTGGTGCTTTACCTGCATGTATGTCTATGTGAGGGTGTCAGATTCCCTGGGACTAGAGTTACAGACAGTTGTGAGCTGCCATGTGGGTGTTGGGAATTGAACCTCATGAAGAGCAGTCAGTGTTCTTAACAGCTGAGACACCTCTCCAGTCCCCTTTCTGTCTCTTACATAAGTAGTGTTCTTTAGGTTGTCCTGAATGGGGACATACTTGGACACCAAGCACCAAGGAGACATTGCTATGAGATGGTTATGAACGCTGGGTTGAAACACTTGGCTCCATCCCTCAAATGACATATCCAGCCTTCTCATTTAGTGACTACTATTGTGTTTCCCAGCAACAAAATGGTATTATTAATAGTAATTATTTCATTGTAGCTGTAAAAATTGAAGGTGGAGTTTACATTCCAATTAAGAGTCAGTTAAAAAATAGAAGAATTAAAAACAAGAGATGGATAATGGGCCTGTAACATGGTATAGAAGCTAAAGCACACATTACCAAACATGATGACCTGAGTTTGATCATGAGACTCATATGACAGGAGAAAGTCAACCCCTGAAAGACGTGTGTGTGTGTGTGTGTGTGTGTGTGTGTGTGTGTGTGCGCGCGCGCGTGCGTGTGTGTGTGTGTGTGTGTGTGTGTGTGTGTGTGTGTGTACATGAAGTTGATAATATGCAAAATGCTTGGAGCAGTAGAAGGTGATCAATAAACATTAGTTTCCATTTTAAAAAGTTAATTCATTGGCTATAAATCTGTTAGCAACAAGAGAAATTTTTATATGACACATCAGTGAATTCAAAGCATTTCTTTACCCACTACAAAAGCAGAGTTTGAAAAAATCAAGTGACATCATTTTGTTCCAAATACAAGAATAGATCTTTTTTTATTTATCTACTCATTTATTGATTTGTTTTTGTTTTTCAAGACAGGGTTTCTCTGTGTAGCCCTGACTGTCCAGGGACTCACTATGCAGACCAGACTAGCCGAACCTCAGAGATCCATCTGACTATACCTCCTTAGTGCTGGGATTAAAGGCATTGACCACCACACCCAGCTAAGAAAAGGCCTTTTAAAACAGCCAAGATAAACTTCTGCTAAGATTTTTAAATCTTTGGTGTTTTAATCCTAAAATTAAAAAAAAAATCCTTTGTATTTAACGCCACAGAAAATAATCTTTGCAAAACTTAAGTTGGCCACTGGAGGGCTCTCACAGACTTCTGTTGCTACTAGATTAAGAGAACTTTAAATATTAGAAGAAACCATCCTGAGTGAAATAATCCAGTCACAAAAAAGACAAACATGGTATGTACTCACTCATATATGTATGCCAGCCTACAATCCCACCGCCAGAGAGTCTGGGAAGCAGGGAAGACCCTAAGAGAGATATGCATGGTAACCCGGAGAAGGGTAATGGGAGGAGATCTCCTAATTGCACTGGGAGCAGGAGGAAGAGGAGAGGAGAGGGAGATGGGAGAAATAGAGGAGGGGAGAGGAGGACACGGGAGAGCAGGAAGGTTGAGCCAGGGTAAGAATAGAGGAGAGAAGGATGAGAGATACCATAATAGAGGGAGCCATTATAAGTTGGAGGAGAGATATGGCACTAGTGAGATCTTCACAGATCTACAAAAATGACACCAACTGGCATTAAGGCTACCTTAAATGCCCTCCCATGATAATGAGAATGATGACTACTTATATGCCATCCTAGAACCCCATCCAGTGGCTGACGGAAGCAGAGGCAGACACCCACAGCTAAAAAAAAAACTGAACTGAACTCCTGGAACCCAGTGGCAGAGAGGAGTGATGAACAAAGGAATCAAGACCAGGCTGATGAAACCCACAGAGGCAGCTGACCTAAACAAGGGGGAACACATGGACCCCAGACTGATGACTGAGGGGCCAGCATGGGACTGATGCAGACACCCCTCCCCCCAAATCTGAGTGTCAGAGAAGAGGCCTCAGCAATTTATGGGACCTTGGAGAGTAGATCAGTATTTATTCCTGGCATACAAATGGACCCTGGGAGCCCATTCCACATGGAGGGATGCTCTCTCAGCCTGGACACGGGGGGAGGACCTAAGCCCTGCCAGGGATTATATGACAGACTCTGAAAATCACTCATGGGAGGCCTTACCTTCCCTGGGGAGTGAAAGGGAGATGGAGTGGGGGGTGAGGAGTTGGGAGGAATGGGGTGCGGGGGAGGAGGGGAGGGAAAGGGAACTGAGAGTAACATGTATAAAAAGTTAAACAACATTTTTAAAAAATGCCACCAGCCTCGCTGGCATACCCTTCTCCAGAGTATGGCAGCACAGAGCAGAAGATTTAAGGTACACCTGTTCTTCCAACCGGCTCCTCTAACTTTGCCTAAGAAATTTGTAAAGATATTCGGGTTTTTTTTAGATTTACATTTCAATAAGGTGTCAATTAAGAGCTACCTATGTTGTAAAATATGCTCTTATTTTATTTTATGTGTACATGTGTGAGTCTACCTATGTTCATGTGTGCACATGGTGTGTGCATACAGATGTGTGCTGGTGCCCATGGAGCTCTGGAGATGGGGTTGAGGCACTTGCAGCCTCTCAGCCTGGGTGCTGGGAACTGAACTCTCGCCCCTGAAACAGCAGCAATGGCTCTTCACCCCAGAGCCATATCTTCACCCCAAATTACCATTTTCAAGTACACACTGCTACAATTCAATTCAATATATAGGTACAATTGGAGACTTTTTAAATCCATATATGTATATATGGAAAACATACGCTAACATTAAACAATTCCTTTGAGTAGTGACTTTGGGATGTTTTGTTCTCCATTTGTTGTTGTTGAGTTATTGTTGTTGTTGTTGAGTTTTTATTTTGGTTTGGTTTGGCTTTGGTGGTGTTTAGGGGGTTGTTTATTTGTTAGGGGGGATTGTTGGTGGGGTTTTTGTTTGTTTTTTGTTGTTTTGGGGGTTGTCTGTTGTTGTCTTTCAAGACAGGGTTTCTCTGTCTGTAGACCAGGATGGCCTCAAACTCAGAGATCCACCTGCATCTGTCCCCCAAGTGCTGGTATTACAGGTATGTGCCACTACTGCCTGACTCTCTCTTGTTTTTTAGACATTTTCCCATAAGAAACATGAGTCTTAAATGAACAGGAAATCCTTTTAATTCTTTTTAAGTGTAAATTGTCTTAGGCATTTATAAATATCTGTGGACTGGTGAGATGGCTCCATGGGTAGAACTACTCATCCTCAAGCCTAATTAATGACCTGAGTTTGATCCTGGGACCCTAATGGTAAAAGGAGAGAACTAAGTCCCACAGATTGTCCCTTGACTTCTATAGAAATCACACACACACACACACACACACACACACACACACACACACACACACCCTAAATCAATCAAGAAATAATTTGTAGTGTTTGTTACTATGTAAGTCTCTGAAGAGACCCATTATCCTCAGATACCATGGCAGCCATCTTTTTCCTCCTTACCTAGGGGTCGAGGGCAGAGTACTGGGCATATTAAGCAAGTGCTCTTCCACTGAGCTGTAGTCCAGCTCTGTGGTCATCACCACTGAAATGCGATCTTCCTTCACAATAGGAAGAACATGGCTCAAAGCCTGAGGATGAGTCTAGAGAGATAATTGGGCAGTTAAGAGCATTTGCTGCTCTGGCAGAGGACCTGAGTTCCGTTCCCAGCTCTCAAAAGTTCAGCAGCTCACAACTGCCTGTAACTCCAGCTCCAGGAGTCCCACACCACAGACACCTGAAATTGCACATACACACCCACACACTGACATGCATAATTAAAGGTAAAATCAACCTTTAAAAATAATACTAATCATATCCAGGGCATGGTGGCACATGCCTTTAATCCCAAGTGAGTTTGAGGCTATCCAGGGCTAATAAGACCTTGCCACCCCACCCACTACCCCATCTCCCCACCCCCGACACACACACACACACCAAAAAACCCTAAGCACACAAAATCACACAAGCCCTTCATGCTACAACACTGCAAACAACCCGTTTGTGTAAGACCCCTCCCTACCAACGCCCATTTCATCCTGCTGGCCTCATGGAAGGATGCCAAGTTTTCCAATCCTTGCTCCTGCATTCCTAGCTCTTCACTGTGCTGGAAATGGATTTTTCCACTGTTATTTTCCACCCATTTAAAACCCAAGAATCTCTTACAAGATGACCTTCCTGCTCCTTCCAAGTGAGCTCTAAAGTGTCCACATAGAGCTGTGTAAATGTAAATTCTCCTACTAAAACATGTCTTTCAGGCCAAGCTGTGGTGGCACACACCTTTAATCCCAGCACTCTGGGAAGCAGAAGCAGGCAGATCTCTGTGGGTTTGAGGCCAGCCTGGTCTACAGAGTGAGTTCCAGGACAACCAAGGCTGTTGTACAGAGAAACTATGTCTTGGGGAAGAAAAAAAAAGTCTTCCGGGCTAGGGCGATGACTCAGTAGGTGAAATGCTTGCTATGCAAGCACAAGGACCTGTGTTTGGGTCCCAGAATCCATGCAAAAGGTTGATGGGGGATTGCTGGACAGCCAGTGTAGTCTAAACAGTGAGATCTAGGTTCAGTGAGAAACAGAGCTTATCTCAAACACAAGCTAGTGAGAGATAAATGAAGGTACCCAATATCAACCTCTGGCCTCTACACATACAAGTACAGTGCAGGCAAACACCACACACACACACACACACACACACACACACACACACACACACACACAGAGTTTTAGCTCTATGTTGGGCACTGTAGAATGTTTCATATTAAGTGTAATGCTGCATGTTGCCCATGAGACCCTGGCTTATCCTCATGCAGCAGCTTCTGCTTAGAATGCAGTCATCAGTCAGTGTCTCCTCCTTTCCCTTGACTCTCCCATATTTCGAGGCAAAGTGACCACATTTACTGAGTCTTACCAACCTCCCATCTCTGGAAACTCAATTCGAGGGTGCTCTTGAAGGGGAAGTTTCCTAGTGGCTGTGCTGAGCTGGTAGACGCCTCCACTTGGTGCCCTGGAAGATCACCGGGCTTTGTTCAGGTGTCTGGTGGTTCCTCAAAGGCAGAAGCCTGTCTGACTCATTCCTATAAGTCACAGTGTGGGTGTCAGGCCAGAGCAAAGCAGTTGTTGTCGGAGTTGAATCCAGGTCTTTCCACCTCTCCAACAGAAAGTTCTGGTTCTGACGTGTCAGATCTCTGACTGTCAACCGTGATCTCTTGAGGGTAATTTTCCTGTTCTTTTCTTTAGAAAATAATCTAAGATGAGCCCCCAACTGTCCCACCTCCTGTCACTCCTTCCTGTGGGACGCTTCTCTGGTTCGTTATTCCAGAGTTAGTGGGACCAACCACATACGACAAAATGACTTGAAAGACAAGGTTACAAAGGCACACAACTACACAGGACAGCTGTGATGAAAACGATGGGGTAGTAAGCTGTAGCCACTGGTTTCCCCACAGGAGCAGGGAAACAAACAAACACATAAAAACTTGTCAAAGCCAGCATTTTCAGTGCTCTGTGAAACAGTGAAAATTTGCAGCAGCTGAGCAAACACACAGCCAGGGAGGGAAATGCCACCTTCAAAATGACAGGGAAGCCCTGAAGAAATGTCCCATCTGGCCCGTCCCCCTGCCCATCATGGCAGCCACAGTCCAGTTCCCACCCTCAAAGCAGAGAAGGAACACCTTATTTGGAATGTACTGTTGCAACTGTTGTGACCTCAGACCAGACACTTAGAAGGCGCTTGTTGGAGAGTATTGACTCCTCACATAGGCCCACAAGGCAACAGAAGTGGGATGAGAGCCGGGCATCTCTGCCTGTGTGATACTTGTTTCTTTAGGACAGTCAGGGACGTGACTCTCTGTAGGTGTGTCTGTCTAAGAGCCTGTGTTACCTAACCCTTCTCACTGTGGTGCAAGAGACAAAGATAAGAGTAATTGAATCAGCAGCTTTTACAATGTACTAAATCAGACCCCCAAAAGATGCCTGAAGCAACCCTGTCACTGTCCTGAGCCACACTCACCTGACATTCCAGGAACCTCAGAGCCTGCAGACATATCACCCCACCTGTGAGGTCACCCCCCAACCAGAACAGTCATTCATTAGAGACTGACTTGTGCCCTCAAGCAGTGAGGTGGCTTCCCTCACAGCAGCCTGGAAAGCTAGAGCTGAGATACTGATCAAGCAGACCCACCTTGACCAAGGCCACTTAGCTACCAGACAAATGGCCCAAGGCTGGACAGGGGTGGTCACTGATCTCTTTATCTGTACTTCCCAATTTGGCAATAACCATTAAATCTCCATTCTTCCATAGCTGGGAAGACGGCTCAGTCAAAACTGTGCTTGCCGCATGTGCAGAAGGGTCTGAGTTCAGATCTCTAGCACCCATGTCAAAAGCCAGGGGCGGCACTTCCAGTCTGTACCTCAGCGCTGAGGGGATGGGACGTGAGGGTCCCCGCGGCTCCGTGCCCACCCAGTGTAGCCAGCTTCAGTTAGCTTCAGGTTCAGTGTTTCAAAAAACTAGGTAGAGAGTGATTGAGGAAGACACCCAACACAGACACAAGCACACACCCACACACCCTCACCCACCCCTTCGCTAATGTTTTCATTGGTGTGTTTGCACAAGTGTCTGCACCTGGTCTGCCGGCCTCCTAAAGCTGGTTTTGCTGTGAAGTTCCAGGTACGCCTCTCTGGGTGGACGTTAGATGGACACAGCAGGCAAAGGACACAGATAGACGACATGCTCGGAGCTGTCTGAACAAAAATGCTGCTGGCGCAAACACTGAACACACTGCCTTGGGGCTGGAGGTGCAGCCTGCTTAGGAGAGCGCCTGTCTAGCATGTGCAAAGCCCCGGGTGCAATCCCCATCATCACATAAACTGAGTGTAGTGCTATACGCCTGTGCTTGTAACACTCGGGAGTGGCAGATTCCTAAGTTCAAGGTCACCCTTAGATTCATAGAAAGTTTAAGATGAGCCTAGGATACATGAGACCCTACTTTTTGTTTTTTAAAGACTACGTAAGAACTACAGAGGTTGGAGAAAAATTATTTTAGCAAACAGGATGTGTTTGAAAAGGAGTTTGGAAAGCAACACACGTGCCCAGGCAAGACACACACCCAGAAAAGACTTGAGAAAGCCTGGGGCATTCACCTTGCGTTAATCCCAAACCTAAGCAACTGTAGGCTGACCTTCAGGATCTCAGCAAGCCTAGCTGAAAGTTGAAGG
The DNA here is from genome assembly GCF_017639785.1 of Mesocricetus auratus. NCBI lineage: Eukaryota > Metazoa > Chordata > Mammalia > Rodentia > Cricetidae > Mesocricetus > Mesocricetus auratus. The sequence continues at coordinate 33,640,118 of NW_024429195.1, read as the reverse complement.
AATGCCCAGATGGTAAGACTGGGAGATGTAGTTGGGCATTTCTTAACCCTGTTTTGGTTTTCTGTTTTTCTTTTCTTTTTCTTTTTTCTTTTTGGATTTATGTTTATTTGTTCATTTGTTTGTTTGTTTCCTTCTTTCTTGGTTTAGCTCCTGTTCTTTAAGAAAACCCATCAAAGCCTTAGTTAAGCATGAATAGAAACTTCAGTGGCACCCCCCCTTATGGCCCCCTCCCACAGTAAATAATCTTTACAAAAGTAGTCTAGGGGAGTCTTAGAACAAACAAGCCAGGTAGACCTTAACAATTAAAAACAAAAAGCCAAGTGGTGGTGGCACATGCTTTTAATCCCAGCACTTGGGAGGCAGAGGCAGGAGGATCTGTGAGGTCAAGGCTAGCCTGGACTACAAAGCTAGTTCTAGTACAGTCAAGGCTACACAAGGAAACCCTGTCTCAAAATAAATAAATAACAACAACAACAACAACAACAATAATAAAAACCTAACAAATTCTGGAGAAAAAGGGTATCTGATTTCCAGAGTTACCAAATTATAATTTTCACATACCCAGATGGAAACAAAACTCATCAAGACATACAAAGGAACAGGTAAATATTACCCATTTGAAAAGAGCAGTCATCTGCCAGGCATAATGGTTCATGCCTTTAATCCCAGCACTCAGGAGGCAGAAGCAGGCAGATCTCCATGAATTTGAGGCCAGCCTGAGTTACACAGGGAGACCCTGTTTCATAAAAGGAAACAATAACCAAAAAGGTCAATAGGAACCATCCCTGGAGAAACACGGGTAGACTTGATGCTATGATTTGCTTTTTCGTTCCTGTGACTGGAAGACCTGACAGGAATGACTTAATAGAGGGGTTTTTTTGGGGCCTAAAGTTCAAGGGACGACAGTTATCATGTGGAGTGGTAATGGCATGTGGAGCCTAAGTTGACGGGCATCCTGTTACTGTTGTCAGAAAGCAGGCAAGCCTTACAAAGACCTACCCTGGTGATCCACTTCCTCCACCGAAGCTCCACATTCTAAGGGTTCCACAGTCTTCCATAGCAGAGCCACCAAATGGGAACAAAGTGCTCAAGTCAGTCCATGGGTGCATCACATATTCAAAGCACAGCAAAGTTAAAGCACTAACTTGGCCATGCAGGAGAAACTGGACTTGTAGATGGAACAGTTGAAGTAAGAAGAGAAAGAGAAGCAAAGAGATGCTTTGGAAGGGAAGGAAGGGAAGGAAGGAGGAGGGAAGTGTCCAGAGGGGGTGGAGGGCCAGTAGTAAAGCTGTCCTCTAGATACGAGGAAAGAAAACCTGCCTCAACAGGAACCCCAGGGCCTACATCACCATCAGACTTAATGCTAAAGGAATTCTTCAAATGGAAAGAAGACGCTTTACACATATGAAAATATAAAACTCGATAGAAAGGACACTTCAAATTCAGTATACTCAAGTACTGCAATGGTGGTGTGTGTTGATTTAAAAAAAAAGCACAAAGCACAAAACTATTAAAAATAATAAAATCTTCAATGATTTGTTGAGAGAAATGCAATACAAACAATGTAAATGTATTATCAAAGACAAAAATGTATGTGATAGTTAATAACATAGTCAAATATTAATTTTTTAGAGTTTTGACAAAGATACCCTACATAGGTGGATTAAGCTGTATCCAACAGTCATGAGTTATTAAGCAAAAAACACAGCCAAGGGTGGACTGCCTCCCTACAAGTTGTTGACTAGGGAGGCCCAGAGGCTCCCAAAATAATAATGTGGCCAGTTGCCACTGCTATAGGTTGCCTGCCAGAACTTGCTGAGGACACCACATACTTTTGTTTCAGAACTCAGAGAAATCAAGCTACAACTGGACAGGAAACTTCCTCTTACTGGCTAGCCCTCATAGTGTCAGAATGTGCTATGCAGACTACCGGAAGACAATTGTTGTCAGAGTCTTGTTTCACTGTGGACCCTACCTATAACAATTCTGACTACCTAGACAAGATGAACCCACTGGTGCATACGTGGCAAGATTGTCACAGAAATAACCAATCTGTTTCTGATTAGATTTTTGGCCCACTCCACAGGCAGGAAATTCACATCTGGTACTGTAAGCCAATCCAAACCCAGTGGCTAGGGAGGGGATAGGCCTACTGGGGAAGCTACTGATATGTAATGTCAAATTGCTTTCTTTTTTTTCTCAATATATGTCTTTATTTAAATTAGAAACATGAATGCTTCACATGTCAATCCCCGCTCCCTTTCCCACCCCTCCTCCCTTCTCCCTCCACCAGCCCCCCCAACCCCCCACCCCATCCCCACATCATTCCCCAGGGAGGGTGAGGTCCTCCTTGGGGGGATCTCCAGAGTCTTTCATTTCATTCAGAGCAGGATCTAGGCCCTTCCCTGCCAAATTGCTTTCTAAACAGCTATGTTTATGGTCATAGATTATTAATGTTGTTTTTGGCTTTGGCCAAAGAAACTTTCATTCTCTCTTTCTCTTTCTTTCTTTCTTTCTTTCTTTCTTTCTTTCTTTCTTTCTTTCTTTCTTGCTCTCTTTTCTTCCTTTCTTTCTCAGAATGGTGACTGCAGAAACTAATAACTGGTCAAAGTACTGACAATAAGTAACCGTTGAACTCCCAGTCATAATGAGACACCCATGTCCATTATTACCCCCTCTGAGGCTCAATGAGCACAACGGGAAAGGAAATGGAAAGGAAGAGACTGGGGGAAGCAGTGTAATGCTTTCACTTCCAGGCCCAGCACTGCTGTCACACTCCTGAATTCATGGCAGTTGTGATTATCTACATGGGGCTCAAAGGTTTGGCTTTTTAAATAAGATTTATTTATTTTTATGTATACGAGTGTTTTTCCTGAGTATCTATCTGTATGCGTACCATAACACTCCCCAACCTCTCCTACCTACCTACCTACCTACTATTTGAATGTAATGATTTCAGTTCTCCAATAAATGACACAGAGGGGGCTGGAGAGCTGACTCTGGTTAAGAATGCTGCTACTCAGGATGAAGAGATGGCTCAGCTGTGAAGAGCACCAGCTGCTCTTCCAGAGGACCTGGGTTCAATCCCCAGCACCCACATCGCAGCTCACACCTGTCTGTAACTTCTGTTCCAGAGGATCTGACTCCCTCACACAGACACACATGCAGGCAAGACACCAATGCCCATAAAATAAAAATAAATCATTAAAAATGTTTATTTAAAAAAAAACAAGAATGCTGCTACTCCTTCTGTAAGGCAAAGGACACAGGACAAAATGACTACCTACAGAATGAGAAACCACATCTGACAGAGGGCTGATCTCCAAAATATACAAAGAACCCAATCACGGGATACCAATATACCAAATAATCCAATTGAAAAATGGGGTACAGATCTAAACATAGGATTCTCAACAAAGGAATCTCAAATGGCAGAAAGACATTGAAGGAAATGCTCAACATCCTTAGTCATCAGGGAAATGAAAATCAAAACAACGCTGAGATGCCATTTTATACCTGTGAGAATGGTTAAAATCAAAACACTGATGACAGCCTATGCTGGAGAGGATGTGGAGTAAGGGGAACACTCCTAAACTTTCTGGTGAGAGTGCAAACTTGTACAGTCACTTTGGAAATCAGTATGGTGGTTTCTCAGAAAATTGGGAATCAATCTGCCTGAAGACTCAGCTACACCACTGATGGGGATGTCTTCTGTACATATGTTTCTGTTATTGGTTGATGAATAAAAACGAATTGGCTGATTGGCCAGGCAGGAAGTATGGGCAGGGTAAGGAGATGAGGAGAATTCTGGGAAGTAGAGGCAGACAGGAGTCATGATGCTGCTGAAGGAATAACAACATTGCTGGGGCATTACCTGGTAAGCCACAGCCTGGTGGCAATACACGGATTAATAGAAATGAGTTAATAATTAAGACAGAGCTAGCCAATAAGAAGCCCAAGCCACCAGCCAACAGTTTCATAATTAATATAGCGTCCATGTGTTTATTTGGAATTCAAAGGCAGCGGGACCCAGCCAGGCCAAAAAATTCATGTTTGCATGCCACTCTTTGGCAAATACCCGAAGAATGAACACTCACACCACAAGGACATTTGCTCAACTATGTTCATAGCAGTGTTATTCATAATAGCCAGAACCTGGAAACAACCTAGATGCCCCTCAACTGAAGCGTGGATAAGGAAAATATGGTACATTTACACAATGAAGTACTACTCAGTAGTGGGGAAAAAAAAACAAAAACAAAATCAATGACATCCTGAAATTTGCAGGCAAATGAACAGAACTAGAAAAAAAAGTTCTCAGTAAGGTAACCCAGACCCAGAAAGACAAACATGGTATGTATTCACTCCTAAGTGGATAGTAGACATAAAGCAAAGGATAACCAGACTACAGTTCACAACCCTAGAGAAGCTAGGTAACAAAGAGGGCTCAAGAAAGCAGAAATAGACAAGATCCCCTGAGTAAATTGAGATTATGGGAGGGATGGGGGAGGGTGGAAGGGGAGAGGGGAGGAGAGAAGGGAAGTGGAGATGAGAGCATGAGGGAATAGTCAGGTCAAGTTAGGGGAAGGACAAAGAGGGAGAGCAAGGAAAAAAAGCTTTAATAGAGGGAACCATTTTGGGATTAGTGAGAAATCTGGCAGTAGGGAATTTCCCAAGAATACACAAGGATGACCCCAGATAAAGCTCTAAACAATAGTGGAGAGGGTGCCTAAACTGGTCTTCCCCTGTAATCAGATTGAAGGCTACTACTATAATTGTCAAATCTTCCTTCATCCAGTAACTGATGGAAGCATACGCAGAGATCCACAACTAACTACTAGGTCAAACTCCCAGAGTCCAGTTGAAAAGAGGGAGGAGTGACAATATGGGCAAAGGGGTCAAGACCACAATGGGGAAACAACTGACCCAAGCTAGTGAGAGCTCACTGACTCCAGACTGACAGCTGGGGAACGTGCATAAGACCGAACTAGACCACCCGAATGTAGCAGGACCACTGGGTTAGAGAACAGCAGTGGGCTTCCAGAAGCTATAGAAAGAAGTTCCTCTGGGAAAGAGCACCTGTGTCCCAGCCAGCATCCACTGCTATTTCTCAGGTGGAGATACTCGGCTGCTACAGCGGCCACTGACCCTCAGCAACCCCTACACCTAGAGGAGCGATCACCAGAGACAGGCCCCACCTCCAATGGGAGAAGCAACCACCAGAGCTGCAGCACCACCTGTACCGGAGGCTCTGCACCTGAAGGAACCATCAACGGAGCCACAGCCCCCAACTATACCAACTGGAGAGAGAACCCCTGAAGCACAAGCTCTCTCCACCTATACTGATTGGAGAAAGAGATGGGTAAACAACAAGGTAAGAACACACTCAACAATATAAAGAGCAATATGGCACCACTAGAAACCAGTGGTGCTACAAGAGCAAGACCTGAACATCCCAACACAAATGAAGTAGAAGAAAACAACCTTAAAAATAACTTTATGAGGATGATAGAGGCCCTTAAAGAAGAAATTGAAAATTCCTTTAAAGAAATAGAGGAAAAGACAAAAATAACTTTATGAGGATGATAGAGGACCTTAAAGAGGAAATGAAAAATTCCTTTAAAGAAATGGAGGAAAAGACAAAAAAAATTGGAAGAAATCGACAAATACCTTAAAGAAAACCAAGAAAAAGAAATCAAACAACTGAAGTAAATGATTCAAAACTTGAAACTTGAACTAGAAGATAAAACACAAATCCAGGGAATTCTAGAAATGGAAAATCTGGGTAAATTATCAGGAACCACAAATGCAAGCATAAATAACAGAATTCAAGAGATGGAAGAGAGAATTTCAGGTGTTGAAGATATGATAGAGGAAATAGATTCACTGGTCAAATAAAATTTTAAATCCAACAAACTCTTAACACAAAACATGTAGGAAATCTGAGACACACATGAAAAAAAACCCTAAGAATAATAGGGATAGAAGAAGTCCAACTCAAAGGCACAGAAAATATACTCAACAAAATTGTAGAAGAAAACTTTCCCAACCTAAAGAAGGACATGCCTAAGAAAATACAAGAAGCTTACAGAACACCAAAGACAAAAAATTGGAGTAGACTGGATTAAAAAAAAAAGTCCCCTAACCACATAATGATCAAAACAATAAACATACAGAATAAAAATAGTATTAAGAGCTGCAAAAGAGAAAGGCCAAGTAGTATATAAAGGCAAACCTATCAGAATTACACCTGACTTCTCAAAGGAAACAATGAAAGCCAAAAGGTCCTAGTCAGATGTTATGCAGAAACTAAGGGACCACAGATGCCAGCCCAGACTACTTTACCCAAAAAAGCTTTCAACAACCATAGATAGAGAAAACAAGATATTCCACGATAAAACCAGATTTAACAATACCTATCCACAAACCCAGCTCTACATAAAGCACTAGAAGGAAAATGCCAATACAAGAAGGTCGAACACAGGCTTACAGAACCAAACCCCAAAGAAGGGAATTGAACACACAATGCCATCACCAACAACAAAGGCAAAAATAACAGGAACTAGTAATCACTGGCCATTAATATCCAATAATATAAATGGTCTTAACTCATTTATAAGAAGACACAGGCTAATAGATTGGATATGAAAACAAGAAAAACACCTCAACCTCACAGACAGACATTATCTCAGAGTAAAGGGTCTGGAAAAAAATTTTCCAATTAAATAGACCTAAGAAACAAGCTGTGTAGTTATCTTAATATCTAACAAAATAGACTTCAAACTAAAATCAATCAAAAAAGATAAAGAACCATTTTATATTCATCACAGGAAAAAAAATCCATGAAGGGGAAATCTCCATTCTGAACATCTATGCCCCAGACACAAGGGATCCCACATTTGTAAAAGAAACACTACTAAAGCTTAAATCACAAATTAAGCCCCATACACTAATAGTGGGAGACACCCTACTCTCACCACTGGACAGATCTGCCAGACAGAAGCTTAACAGGGAAATAAGGGAACTAACAGATGTTATGACTCAACCGAACTTAACAGAATTCAAAAATGTTTATATGTGGGAGTTTTCCTGCATGTATACATGTATGCAGTGCCTCTGGATGCCAGAACCCTGGGAACTGGAGTTACAAAAGGTTGTGCGACACTATGGAGGTGCTGGGAACTGAACCCAGGTCCTTTGCAAGAGTAGCAAATGTTCTGAAAAGATGCACAGTCATCTCTCCAGCCTCCATGAATACTTGCAGTGGACCAGAGTTCAGTAGCCAGCACACACATTGGGTGGCTAAAACATCCTGTAATTCTAGTTCCAGAAGAGGTAACCCCTTCTTTCCCCCTCTGGTACCTGCACTCCTCTCTCTCTGGCTCTCTCTCTCTCTGCCTCTCTCTCTGGCTCTCTCTGGCTCTGGCTCTCTCTCTCACACACACACACAATTTTAAATAATATAAATCTTTATAAAAGAGATAGGGTAGTTCAATGAATAGTGCTTACTCATTTTATCTTTAAAGACACAGACTGACTATAGAAACCTTTGTGACTCTTCTCTGTCTCTTTTCATCTCCTTGCAGATAAGATGTGGCTGTGAAACTGGGAAAAAAAAAGACACAGACTGAAATTTTTAAGGATGACTAAGGGAGTCGCTCAATAGTAGGCAGTGTGTGTATAGCATAGCACCCTGATTCAGTCCATAAAGCACACAAGGAAGAAAGTAAATGGGGGAGGGGAAACAAAATTCCATGCGTCTGAAAACCAAAATGCAAAAACAATCTTTTCTGACCACAGCTGTGTAAAACTAGAAATCAATAACAGGAGAAATTTCAAAAACTTCCCAGTTTCTGGGAACCAAATGTAGTTCCAAAAATAAAAACTAAACAAACAAGATTCCAATGAGTCAAAAAAAAAATAAAAGGAAAATTTAAAAATTTCATTTGAGACAAAAGAAAACAGAAACACAATATGCCAAGACTCATAGCAGGTATGCAGCCAAAGTGACGCCAAGGGACGTTTATGGTGACACAGACCAACATTTAAAATAAGGTTCCTAAGGCTAGGGCAGCACGAGGCCCAGCAGGTAGGAAGAGCATTGGCCTCGAGCCTGACAACCCCAGCCAGATCCCAGAGCCCAGAAAAAAACACAGGGAAGGAGAGAACCAGCAAACTTGTCCTCTGTCCTTCAAACAAACACCACGACATGCACACATACACACAATGAATGGTTTTTAACCTTAAAGATCCCAAACAAGCATTATATCTGGTTTCCACAAAAAGATGGCTAAAAGAAGCCTGAAGTTTGTAGAAATAACAGAGCTAGATGAGGAAGGATTAAAACAGAGACCAGAAAAGCAGCAATAAAAGCTTTGGATACCCTCAAGGTTGCTCAGAGGCTTGGAGTGCTGGCTGCTCTTCCAGAGGACACAGATTCAATTCCCAGCACCCATATGGCAGCTCACAACTGTCTATAACTCCAGTTCCAGAGGATCCAGCACCCTCACACAGACATATATGTAGGCAAAACACCAATGCATATAAAATAAATAAATAAAAATTTAAAAGGTTTGGATACCCTCAAAAGTAATCATTCCTTGTTAAAAGAAAAAAAATCAATGAAAGTTCAGATAGACTGAGAAAAATAAAGAGGAAACAAAATGAAAAAATGAATTCATTTTGATCAATACAGCAGAAATACAAAGGGGTAAGCACAATCATTAAAGTCGTCATCATCAAGAATGATCAAGGGCTGGGTGGTGGAGGCGCACGCCGTTAATCCTAGCACTTGCAAGGCAGAGGCAGGTAGATCTCAGCGAGTTCGAGGCCAGACTGTTCTACAAATTGAGTTCCAGGACAGCCAGAACTATTACACAGAGAAACCCTGTCTCGAACCTCTCCCCCAAAAAAAGAATGATCAAGGACCTCAGCCATACACACACACACTCCCATGCCACATATACCACACACACACACTCACACTACATGTACAACACATACTCACACAGAGAGAGAGAGAGAGAGAGAGAGAGAGAGAGAGAGAGAGAGAGAGAGAGAGAGAGAGAGAGAGAGAGAGAGAGAGAGAGAGAGAGAGAGAGAGAGAACACTAATAAATCCACTGAGCAAGGTGCCAGGCTACAAAATAAACATAAAACTTAGTTGCATTCGTATGCCCTAAAAACATGGAATCCTACATGGAAGTTAATTTATTCTCTGTAGCAAAAGGAATTGTTTAGGGATAACTTTAAGAGAATGATTTGTGGACTGAAAACAACAACAAAGCTGGATGAAATTAAAGACCTAAGTGAAGAGACATCTCAAGTTCACATTCCCTAAGCTGTACTATCATTAGGATGGTACTTCCACACAAAGCATTCCCTAGGTTAGTGCAATCCTATGAAAAATCACAATCATTATGAAACTGGAATGAATCCAAAGGACACCAAGTTACCAAAGCAGTAAGAATGAAGAAATCTGGGGCCAGGCATGGTGGCGCACACGCATGATCTTAGCACTGGAGAGGCAGGGGCAGGTGATCTCTGTGAGTTCCAGGCCAGTCTGGTTTACACAGTGAATTCCAGGTCAGTCAGGCCACACAGTGAAACCATTTGGAAAAGAAAGGAAGAGAAACTTAGAAGACTCACAAGTCCTCATTTTCAAACTTACTTCAAAGCTCTGTCCGAACAGCGTATTGCTGGTGTGAGGACAAACACAACAGAGCCCAGAAACATGCTTGCGTGATATGGTTAAGAGATTTTTCAAATAACGGTACCAAGATCATTTGATGGGAAAAAGAGAGGTTGGGTTTTGCGGTTTGTTTGTTTTCAACGAGAGGGCTAGGAAAACTGGCTATCTACATGTAAAGAGGGAGAGGAAGAGGAGGAAGGAAAGAGGAACTTTTGCACCATATATAAAAATTAAGTGAAAATTAAGCAAAGACCAAGATTCATGACACTGAATTTAAGGATAACTATTATGACACCAAAAACACAAGTGACAGAAGAAAAAACAAACTGGGTTATTAAATTTCAAATTTACCCATTGGAGGTATGATGATTCATTGGGTCAACCTAGGATGGAGAATGACCCTGGGGACAAATTTCTGGGCTTGTCAATGAGGGTATTTCCAGAGAGTATTAACTGAAGAAGAAAACCCCTGAATACAGGCAGTACCAACCCAAGGGCTGAGGCCTCAGACTGAATGAAAAGGAGCAAGAAATCTGAGCAACAGCAGTCCTACTTGCTGATGGCCGACGCAGCATGACCGGCTACCGCAAGCTCCTGCCACCATCCAATTGATGGGCTGCATCCCCTAAAAGTGTGAAATAAGCCTTACGTGGCTTTTGTCTGGTATTTTGTCATGGCATCAAGCAAAGGAAGACGACAATGAAAAAGACCAATCAGAATGGTAGAAAATATATGGAAGTCATATTCTGACAATCAAGATAAAGAATAACGTATGCTCAGCGTGCAAGAGACCCTGGGTTCAGTCTTCAGCACAGGAAAGAAACCTAGATTGACAGGAAGGACTCATACAATTCAACAACACCCAACAGAAGCCAGCTTTTAAAATGAGTCGAGGGTTTGGTGGTGTCTCCAAAAATATACAAGTGGCTAATAGCGCATGAGAGGGGACTCAGCATCATTAGCCACTATAGGAATGCAGATCACACCACAGTGAAACCAAATTTCCTATGACTGTGGATAAGTACTGATAAAATGAGAAGTCACACATTCTCACAACATCTAGAAAAGCTGGTAGCGTTACACTGCCTTTCTGAACACGTAAGGTACACCTATGGACATTTGAATAGTTGTAAATTAACAGTTGAAGCATGACCTTAAGAAATACCACTTGTAAATCAATAGTTAGGTAGCATTATTCACAAGAACTATAAGGACGAAACAACCCAATAGCCATCAGCACACAATGGAGTAAGTGACTGTGGTATTAACATGTAAAGGAGTATGATTCAGTGGTAAAAGAAATAACATTTACATGTGTGTGACATGTAGATACAGAAAGCACACCATCTGGTATAAGCCAGACACAAAAGGCAAATATTCTCATTCCATGTAAGTACCAGAAGTAGTGAAATTAAACACAAAAGGAAAAGCAGAGGGAGTTGCTGCTCAGTAGGACCAATAGTCTGGAAATGATGACTGCATAACACTGAATGTGCCCAGCAGCACTGAATTACACCCTTAGTGACTGAATGTGTGTCTCCTGTGCCACAGAAAGGAAATTGTGCAGAGTATTACAGGCACTCTATGTCCTCTGGGGGCTGCTCTTTTGGTATGTGTCTTTGGGAAAACCCCTTCTGTTGGGTATGAGCTGGACTCAGTGACCTTATTCTTTTGTTTGGTTTTGAGACAGGTTTCTCTGTGTAGGCCCGGCTGTCCTGGAACTCGCTCTGTAGACCAGGATGGCCCCTAGCTTAGAGCTCCACCTGTCACTGCCTCCCAAGTACTGGGACTAAAAGAAAGCATACCACCACTTGACTAGTGACCCATTTCTTACACACAAGAAAGGAGGGGCAGTGGCTGAGGGACTTAGATCTTGGTCATAAGGAAACAGCAGTGTTGCTTCCTTGCCAGCCACTTATTTGGGTAAGTCAGGTTTGACACTGCCATGCCATCAAGAGTCACAAACTAAAGCAGGCCCTCCATCTCTAATGACATCACCCATCTGGACCCCAAGTCAAAACACCCAGCCTATCTACTCCTGGCTTTGACTCAGAAACTGGCAGGTTGCCTAAGACATGAAACGTGCAATGGTAAGAAATAACTTAGAGGGAATGTTAAATCAAGGGTTCCAGGGGTCACAACAATCCCAAAATGCTGGCATTTTCAACATCTGGGTTATTATATAAAAGTTTACCATTTATAATAAAACAAATGTTCCATGTTCATCTGTACATTATTAGTAGGATACAAAAAGAGGAAAATGGGAGTTGGAGAGGATAGTTGGGCAGTTAGGTACACTATTTAAAACTAAAGGAAAATGTCCATCTTTGGGGGAACAAGAAAGTTACCAGTTGACACTGAGAAAACCTGAACCAAATCTCATTGGCATTAAAAGCTTTTATTGGGAATATCATCCACAATCTATACAAGTTATGTACAAGGCATGAAAATGGAAAACAGCACAAAATACAATTGAGGTATAAGCTAAGAGCACAGTATGTCATGTTTCAATAAATATAATCCAAAATTTGTAAACTAAGCAACCAGATAGATGAATCTTTTTTTTTAGTAAAACCATATAAAATATTTATTTCACGTGAGGTAGAGGACAGTTTTGTGTGTCATGTAATGCAACCAACCCCAGCAATTTTAATCATAAAACTATACACATTGGCAAAATTACCAGTTGAATTATGTTCAATATAGTCAATTTGCTTCAGTAGTTGCAGAAGGGACCATTCACTTACTGCTTTCACAGGTTAGAAACTGAGGAGTAATTGAAGACTATTACACTGTCTTAAAACTGCCAATATAAGTACTTCCAGCAGAAAAGCTAACGGCAACTATATTTATCACAAACTCTAATAACTCAAACAATGTTCTAGGTTTAACAATTATTTTAGGAGGGTGTTTTCATGAGAATTACGTGTGCTGTGCTTTATTTTCAAGTGAGGTATCTATATTGAAGAAAAAATCTTAATAAATTTTTTATACTAAACTAACTTTAAACACTATTTTGTTTTCTGGGCTTAATTTTAAAATGTCTTATATTTGATCACTTCCTAATTCCAAAACAGTAACGCTATATATATGACATTTAATTCTATTTCTAAACAAGCTTCAAATTGTATTACGTATTTTTAAAAGCCATCTAAGTGGGAAGATTAAAAAAGACTGTCCTTTTAAACAAGATACAATACAAAATACCCATATATGTTTTTCTTCCAATAGTGGAAATGCTTAAGTATCTTACACTAGAAAAAGAAAAAATTAAGTTCCGTTTAAATATCTCAGTTACACAAGGATAATATATAATGCAGCAGTTCATATCACGTATTGCTGATTGCTTCCATGGAACCAGTAGCAAGTACATCCAAGAGCGAGAGCAGATGTACAGTGTGAACACAATGTCATCAGTTGTAATGCCTTGCCCTAAGGATTAAATGCACAATGGACAAATAAAGACATTCTTCCCTACCCACTCAGAGCATAACATACTGAGCACACCTTCCAGAAGCAAATCAAAACCCTTCAGGAACAGCTTTGCAGCAGTTGCAAGGGAAAAACCTCCACACATTTCTTACTGCTTGTGTTTCCTTTTCATTTTGCTTTTCTGCAAACAAGCCACAGACACACAAAGAAACTGGTTGTTCTGGTGTAACTTTCAAAGGCTACAGGAGCCTGCGGACAAAGTGGTACTCACTGTTTCACCTACTTCAGTCTGCTTTATAATTCACTATGTACAAATGAGTTTTTCATTACTCCTTCCCACCCCACCCCTGTACAAAAGATTTTACATATAAACAGTTTATATATTAAATGTTATAAAATTAGCTCAAGAAGCATAAAACATCCTTATCCTCAAAAACACAAGAAATTCAAGCCAAAGAATATATTTCAAAAATATTAAAGCCCAAGACAAACCTAAGTTGTCGGTCAAATCTTTTGGTGTTCAAAGTCTTGGTTGTGACTGGCAGGTGGTTTAAGAGTCTCCTTGACAGCAGCAGGAGCTCCCACACTTGGACCACAGAGAGACTGTCACCACCAGAGCAAGCATCATTCAGTATAAAAGCTAACACCGTCTTTCCCCCACTTGCAAATTCTACAGTCCACTCCTAAATACAGCTTTTCAGTGCAAATGGCCTCATTTTTCCCTAAACAGGATATGAAGTCTAAGGAACTATCGGCTTGCCTAGTGAACTTAGCACAACACAAGACCTACACCAAGACAAACTTTAAGATAGTAACCAGCACACAAAAGAGCATGCATAAATTAAGTTTCATATGGAAAATAAACAGAAGTCACTTTGGGAGTTTTACAGAATTCCAACTGCTTTCAAGCTACACGGTGCAATGTAACTTAAAGTTACTCTCAATAGTAGTAAGTATAATATTTACAGCTGATTAAAATTTATTTTAAGAAGTTCAGACAGAAAACTATGGCACATCCTTTCATCTTCTGTAAAGTAAGACTATATGCTAAACTACTATGTAATGAGGCAAGTTTCACTGAAAGACTAGAAAAATTACATTTGCTACAGTAGCACAAGTTTTGAGGAAGTCAGAAAAATAAATGATGTTAAGTTTGCCTCCCACATAGCCAAGCTGTGCTATAACTGACAACTAAGCTAAAGCTACTTTATAAATGCCTGTGGTTTTCTTTCTCCAAATCTAAATAAGATGACATATATGGTCCCTGTGCAATTTAACATGTTTCTCCTCAAAGAGGTTACAAAAGTCAACACATTAAATTATAAAGCTAGCATAGTAAATCCACTTTTAGGTCACAATATATTTAGAAAACAAAAAAGTTGCCTTTAGATGTATCATAAACAAAATATGACCATAAGCAGGTATGTGATAATACCCCTGGGGCAATGACAGCCATAACGCTACATTATTCCTAAGCAGAGCTATGAAGTCACTTCACGTAGTGACATAAGACAGCTTGGGAAACATAAAACATGGCGATGATGCTAATGCCACTTTCAGGAAATCTCCCTAAAAAAATAAAAACACACACAGCCAGGTGTGATGGGACCACACCTGTAAATCCAATACTTGAGAAGCAGAGGCAGGAAGAACCCTGCAATTTGAAGGGTAAACAAAAAGAAAAATACAAAGGTCACTGAAAATTTTAAATTTCAAGCTGAGCATCAACTAAGATAAAATTCACTGGTAAAAATGTCAGACTTTAATGTGCAAAAAAATAAAAACAAAAGTGCAGAGGCTGCCCTTCCCCAAATCATGGAATTCATTTGTCATCTAAAAATTACCTAAATTCCTGCTAATAGCAGATACTTTAATTGTGGGTTAACCTATCAGATATTATTAGCTGACTGTAAATTCCTGATTTTAAGATTAAAGAGTCATAATGGTCCATTCGTGCAAGTTTTAAGATAACATTTAAACATACAAAAGTCCAAAATAATCTAAAATATTTAATATTCTATAATTTAAAAGAAAAAAATCCATTATATAAATTTCAGTAAGACCTTTATAAGACTACATACAAAAACTGTACAGGACGGTTATGAATTACATAGGAACCAATGTACATACATCAGTGGAGTCCATTTTCCTCATGCAGATGAGTACTTTCACACCATTACTAAAAGTTCAGAAACCATTTTCATTTTCTGAAGTCACACACACATATCTAGATACAGCCACTCTTAAACTGAAAGACAAATCCCAGCCGCTTCTTATGTGCAGCATCCAGGCACAGCAAAGAGTGCTCCCCACCACGGCATGTTGGGGTGGTGGTCCCACCATTCCATCAGCAAAACTGCTCTTAGGAGGAACCTCACTCCACAACCTGAACAAAATAAAAACAGATAGGTATATAAAAATGAGGAGATTCAGCCAGGTGGTGGTGGTGTACACCTTTAATCTCAGCACTTGGGAGGCAGAGGCCAGCTTGGTCTACAGAGTAAGTTTCAGGACTGTTACACAGAGAAAACCTGTCTCAAAAAACTAAAAACAAAAAAAAAAGAAAGAAAAAGGAGATTCTGTAATAACATATTCTGTAATGAGAAGAACGATACAGGGTTGAGGCGCTCTGATCATAAACGTCAGCACTACATCTAAAATCGAGCCTGAAATAAGCATAACAAAATTGACACAGCTGTTTTCCACCACATACTTCAGCTTTGAAAAGTATGTAACTGTTAGGCTTGCCTTAGAAATACACATAGATGTCTACAGGTTGAAATTACATGGGTTACCATTACCAAGCTGACTGGAAAAGGTTCAAAGAAGCATACATTTTTCATTTGGAAGTGGAAAATTTTATGTACTAATATATAATCTCTTTACTTTGCTGTCCTACAAATGAACAGAATGTCTAGTTATCTTTGTGCACATATAAGATGACAGAATTCAATTTCCAAAGTAAGTGACAAACATAAACCCCTGTCGACCACATTCAGATCCATTTCTTCTTCAGCTCCTATTCCTTGGTGGTCTTCGATGATTTCACAATCTGCAACTTCAGCTCTTTGATCATCATCTCTAACTTCTGTCTTGCCTCCCGCTCCTGTCTGAGTTCATCCTGGAGTTCTTGCCTGTCCGCCTCAGCGTGGTCTAGTCTTTGCCTCAGTTCTGCCAACTGTAAAATGTAAAAGATTATTAGTTTCCCATCACTTTGATTTTTTTTCCCATTTAATCACCTTACCATGGTTATGAAACAAATTGCCATTTGCTTTTTACAAAATGAACTATTTTCATGCGTATCTCAGAACACCTACTACTTTTGACATCTGACACGATAGTGAATTGCAGGAATAGGAGTATCAAGGGGAATGAGGATGTAGCATCCTGTCAAAGGCTTATAGCAGCACTCCAACTCTCCACAGCTATGTTAATGTGCTCATCTTCTCCATATTTGTGATAACAGTAACAGAGTTACTCATGTTTCATAGCTTGGAACAAAAGCTCATCTTACATTAGTAACTAAATTACAGAATCCCAATTAAAACTGAAAATAATAAAGGTTTTAAAAAATCATGAGTCGGGCAACAGTGGCACATACATCTTTAATCCTAGCTCTCTGGAGACAGATACAGGTGAATCTCTGTGAGTTCGAGGTCAGCCTGCTCTACAATGCTACACAGAAAAACCCTGTCTCAAAAAACCAAAAGAAAAAAAAATCTTATTGGAGGCACCTCTCCCCACACCTCCACCAAAAAAAGAGGAGGGGAGGGAGGGAAGGGGGGGAGAGGAGGGAGGGAGGGGGGAGGAAGGGAGAGGGAAGAGGGAGGGGGGGCTATCTTAGCGGAGCATATAAAGCCGTGCTTTAAAGCGGTTCGACTCTGGAGGCTGGCTGGCTGGACTAAAGGAACTAAGACCGGGAAGCAAGCGTCCGCCCACCGCCTGCGAAAGACCGGCTGCGCACTCTCACCTGTGCCGCGTACTCAGCCTCTTTGTCCTTCTCTAAACTCGAGTCACAGGTACACTTCTGCTTCATCACCTGCTCCAGCTTCTTCTCTAAGTCTCTCTGCTCCACATAGAACTCCTCCATCCTCTGAGCATGCTCGCTCTGCAGAGACTCGAGTTCCTTCTGCAGATTCTGCTGCTCTTCAGTGAGCTCCTTCATTGCCTTAGAGCTGCTCAGCATCTCCACTTCCTGCAACACGAGCGACAGTTCTTTATTTCCATCTCCTTAGGAAAACATAAGTCACCAAGCATCTAAAGTTCAGCTATGGAAGCATGTCTACATCCAAGTGACTCACTGAAGAACCACCCTGAGTCCACCTGTGGTATCTCATTCTGACTTTCTTATCATGAAAAGATATCATAACAGTGACCATTTCTTAAGACAATTTACCATCTGCAGCTGTTGCTTCTTCTGCAGAATTGAATTCAGCTTCTCCTGCTGTTTTACATAGGTTCTCATCACTTCTTCCATAATCTCTCCCTTGTCATCCTCACATGTAACGTCTCTGACCAGAGATGGGGAGGAGGCTTCAGCACCATGCTTGCTTCTGTCTCTCACCAAGTTGCAAACAGTAGACTCAGATTTCTGTTTACTCACAGAATTATTTGGGATCAATGCATCTTTGGAAAGAAATAGAAGGGGGAAAAAGTATTAATATCACTGGCAAAAAGTTACTGAAACAATACATAAGTGATATTAAGAAAACTCCATTTATAAATCAACTCAAAAGCAACAAAATACTTTTTTGAGACTAAAGACTTAACCTATTCAGTATAATCCACATCAAAACCCCAGCTCCTATTTTCACAGAAACTAACTAGCTCATTCTAAGATTCACACTGAAACGTGAGAAATTCAAAATTACTAAAACAATCTAGCAAAAGAGTAATAAATTTGAAGGGCTCCCAACCCCCAACTTCAACTCTCTCTACAAGCTACAGAAATTACATTGTGGGGCTGGTAGAGTGCTTGCCACAAAGTGTGAAGACCTGAGTTTGAGCCCCAGAACCCTTGTAATGCGATGTGCAGTGCCACACATTTGTAACTCAGCCTTCCTAAGACAAAAAAAAAGGCAGATACAGATGGAGCCCAGAAGCTCAAAAGACAACAGAGAGACTGTCAAGGTGGGAGGTGAAGAGTGACACCCAATTGTCCTCTCACCCCACATGCACTCACACAGATGTGTACATATACATGTACAAACACACACCGCACAATCAAATTGTCCTCTCACCCCACATGCACTCACACAGATGTGTACATATACATGTACAAACACACACTGCACATACATACACAAATTGTCCTCTCACCCCACATGCACTCACACACAGATGTGTACATATGTACAAACACACACTGCACATACATACACAAATTGTCCTCTCACCCCACATGCACTCACACAGATGTGTACATATACATGTACAAACACACACCGCACATACATACACAAATTGTCCTCTCACCCCACATGCACTCACACAGATGTGTACATATACATGTACAAACACACACTGCACATACATACACAATCAAATTGGTGATACTGAAATACGACTGGACAATTAAATCAACAAGAGAATTCAGAATCCAAGTGCTCACTTCAGTAGCATATGTGAGAAAAGTAGAATGATTCAAAATTAGACATGGCCTCTGAGACATGTCTTATGACATACAAACTTGTGAAAGCATCCCTATTTTTAAAGCAAAATACAATGAATGAATGACATGTATGTATGAAAATATAATAAAGGGGCCTATTATTTTCTATGCTAACTTAAAAAGCTAAAAACTTCAGAATCCATGTCAGGAGTGGTAAGTGACATACACCTGTGATCCCAATGCACAGGAGGCTGGTGTAGGTCACATGCAAGACCAGCCTGGGCCACCAGTGAGCATCTTGCCTCAAAAACTCAAATTGCCAAGAACTCAAGAGTCCGGAAATAAATCCATTCTTTCATCAACTGCTGCTACTATACTTCCAGGACAATTCAACAAATGAGAACCAATACTAATATGTAAAGAAACAAACCAAAAAGAAGTGGAACAGTATATAAATATTAATTCAAGTCCAGGAGGTGGTGGCACACACCTTTAATCCCAGCACTTGGGAGGCAGAGACAGGATCTCTGTGAGTTCAAGGCCTGCCTGGTCTACAGAGTGAGTTCCAGGACAGCGAGGGTTATAGAGAAATCCTGTCTCAAAACCCACACCCCAAAATGGTATAAATATTAATTCTAAATGAGCTAAATATGAGATCAAAGAATTAATCGTAAAAGCTGAAACCATTAATTACAAACCTTTCTGGCCTTGGACTAGACAATGCTTTCCTAGGTAAGATACCTAAGGTAAGAAAGCTAACTACACCTAACTGCATAAAAATTGTAACCTCATATGCTTTAAGTATCACTAGTAAGAAAGTAAAAGGAATTGTCAGAATGGCAAATCGAATGTCTAATAAGACCAAAATATAAAATGAGCTCCTGGAACTCAATAGGAAAGACAACCCAATTTAAAAACGAGCAGAGGTTATAATCAGACTTTTTTTTCCAAATAAAATATCCAATGTCCAAAAATCATAAAAACATACTCAACTTTAATCATTCGGAAATTACACACCAAAACCACATAAGACACTGTTACCATAGCCACTGCAATGACTGCATTCAGAACAGACAGTAACAAGTGTTGACACAAATGTGAAGACACTGAAACTCTCAAACACTACTGAGAAATCCAGCATAGTGCAGCTACTATGGAAAATTCTAAGTCTCTCAAAATCTTAGCAGTTATATGGCCCAACAGACTCCACTACTAAACATATACTAGGAAGAACTGAAAACACGTCCACACTAAAACCTGCATACAAGTTGGCGGTATTCTTCATAATAACTACACAGAGACACAATGCAAACATCCACCCACTCAAGAGGGAATAAACAAAACCCGGCATATCCACAGTAAAACACCAAGTTCTTAAAAGAAATTGCTCCTACCTATAACACAAGATGAGAACATGCCTAATAAAAACATGCACATTGCCCTTCATTTTGTCTAAAATGTCCAGAATAAGCACATACATAAGACCAAACACAGACAATGAAGCTAAAGAAAGGAAAATAGAGGTGACTGCCAGCAGGTGCCAGGGACTCCTACAGGAGCAATTAAGATGATCTGGGATCAAACAGATGGGATGCTTTTCACAACATGGTGATTGCACTTAAGACAAATGAGTCACACACTTGTAAGTTCTATGGAATGTCAAAGGTACCTGACTTGGCTTTTAGATTTAGTTTTTATACGCACTAGTGTTTTGCCTGCATGTATGTATGTGTGTATATCATATGTATGGTATCTGCAGCAGAGATTAAATATCCTGGAACTAAAATTACAGGTAAGATGTGAGCTACCATGTGGTTGCTGAGAATCAAACCCAGGTCCTCACAAAGGTCAACAGGAGCTCTTAATCACTGAGACATCTAATGGGGAGCCAAAGAACCCAAATATAATGACATATAAATTATTACCATCATAGTTCAGTTTAGAGGAAACAGAGTCACAGGAATAACAGCTCAAATCCAGGAAGTTGTAAAGTAGTAGTGCAACTGCCTGACAACCCAAGGATGCTAAATGACTTCAACTGCAGGGCACTGAGCAAAGTCACAATGCTCAATAGACCCAGGCAGCATCAACATGTACACCTCTCCTGTGGTCCATTGCATTTTTTAAAAAGATTTATTTAGCATACAGTGTTCTGTCTGCATATGTCCCTGCAGGACAGAAGAGGGCACCAGATCTCATAACAGATAGTTGTGAGTCATCATGTGGGTACTGGGAATTGAACTCGGGACCTCCGGAAGAGCAGCCAGTGCTCTTAACCTGAGCCATCTCTCCAGCCCGGTCCATTGCATTTTTAAAGGCATAGGAAGCATGCAGGTTTTCTTTGCAGTACCAGCCAGCATGTGCATGAATGCCCTCTGTGTGCCCCAAGCTTGCTTTACTGTGTAATCAGCCCAGCTCTGTACCTCCTGAACCACAGGGTTCAATGTTAGATACACTCAACAACAGGTAAACAGCATCTCAGTTCACAGAAAGAAATCAGAAAAAAGACAAGGAACTCCTAAAGAATTCTACGGAAGGAAGGAAGAAAGGAAGGAAGGAAGGAAGGAAGGAAGGAAGGAAGGAAGGAAGGAAGGAAGGAAGGAAGGAAGGGCGAGCAAGGGACAAAGTCATGTGCACTGAAGCTACGCACCTTCCTCTCTCAGCAGCCTCCACAGGCTGCCACCATTCTAGAAAGCTCACAATTGAGATGCAAAGAAATCACCCTGAGTTTTCAAAGTTAGAACTGTTTTAAAGTAAAAGCTGTGATTATATGGGGGAAAATTACCTTAAATAGAAAAGGCTTATAAAAGAACTAGCTGATTTTAAAAATATAACTGCTAAATACTTACCTAAACGACTGTATAATTCTCTACTTGTTTTTAAATCCATTTTCTCCTGTTCCTCAAGTGAGACGTCTGGGTAAGACACTGTTTTTTGATGTTTACTACTACCATGAGGCTTTTCTGACTGTTTGGAGATGAACTTACTTGTCTCTGTCTTGGTGACCTCTTTAGACTGAGATACAGCAGATGTGAGTGACACATTCGGTGCAACCACTTTATCACACATGTATAAATAGTAGCTGAAAAACAAAACACACATTATATACCATGCGTAAGATTAATTAAGATGTGGCATCTTTCTATAAACTCCATTTTTTGATACTAGAACAACTGATGTAAAAATAAAAATAAAAAAAAGTCTGCACTTAAGGACAGCAAAACTCCGAGGGATCACTGTTATTTTGAGAACAATTTCAAAACACTTAGATACTGAAGAGGTGAGTCTCTGCTTTCCCTCTCAAAAGCCCCTGAGAACTAGAACCACGAAATACCAGGTGCACCTCACACTTATAATCCCAAAACCTGGGAGCCAAAACAGGAGGAATGCCATGAATTAGTTAGTCTAGGAGACAGTGAATTCTAGACCCGCTTCCCTGGGCTGTACACAGAGATCCTTCCTCAAGACATAAATAACTACAGCATGAAATTCTTTGCAGAGCTTCTTAGCGGCTCAGCTTCAAGGAGGCTTGCTGCAGGGAGAACAGGATGGCAGCTTCTCTGGGCGCCTGTTTCCTTTCCCACAGGTAAGCAGTGTTTGACGACAGTGAGACCAAGTCAATGAGGCGCTCCCAGGGACCTTCTTCTTATTTGCCTCAAAGAGAGGACATATTCTTGCAATATTGCCCAGCTACCAGGCAATGCTTCCATCAAAACGTGTCTTAGAGTTTCTATTGCTGAGATGAAACACCATGACCAAAAATCAAGTTGGGAAGAAAGGGTTTATTTGGCTTACTTTTCCACATCACAGTTCATCACCAAAGGAAGTCAGGACAAGAAGCCAAGAGGGCAGGAACCTGGAGGCAGGAGCTGATGCAGAGGCCATGGAGGGGAGCTGCTTTCCTGGCTTGTTCCCCATGGTTCACTCAGCCTGCTTTCATATAGAACCAGCCCACAGATGACTCCACTCACTATGGACTGGGTGGTTGATCACTAATTGAGAAAACGCCGTACAGCTGGATCTCAGGGAGACATTTCCTCAACTGAGGCTCCTTTCTCTATGATGACTCTAGCTGAGTCAAGCTGACACAAAACCAACCAGAACAAAACCCATACGGCAATCTCTTAAAATTTTAACACAGCAGCAATAATAAACTATACAAAATTAAAACTGAAAGAACAACTACTGACTTTTCTCAAAGTTCATATAAAATTGTTCAGTAGGTTATCTGCAAGCCTTACATAACAAATTTGAGATATTTAACACTGAAAAGATATGGCCCTACGCTTTAATCTCCTTTCACATCTCTTTGTGCAGGAAATCTATGTTACTACTCTTTCTCTGGTTCTGAATAGTTGGTATTCTGCTTTAAAATTAAGCACACAGGCTCTCATGGGTTTAACATGCCCTGTTGACTTATTTGGAAACTGCATGATGGTGACTATGTGCATGTGTGGACCATAAAGCTATTGGAATATATTGGATTGTGAAAGGATATGGTTATTATAAAATCTTCAAGTTTCAAAACCATTTGTTTTAAAAATTATCAAAGTAAGGCCAGGTGCAGAGGTGCACACTTCTAATGTTAGCACTTAGGAGGCAGAGGTTTGTAGATTTCAGTGAGTTCAAGTCCAAGTGGGACTACATAAGGAGGCCAACCAAGGCTATCTAGGGAGAACCTGTCTCAAACAAACAAACAAAAAAACCAACAATACAAAAAAGCAAAGTAGCACACTCTTGAAGAGTCAGTTTACCTCTTTTTTTTAAATTTATTTATTATGCATATGCATGCCAGAAGAGAGTGTGGGACCTCATTATAGATGGTTGTGAGTCACCACGTGGTTGCTGGGAATTGAACTCAGGACCTCTGGAAGACTAGCCAGTGCTCTTAACCTCTGAGGCATCTCTCCAGCCCCGAGTCAGTTTACCTCTTAAAGGTAAATAAAAGAAATTGATTCCTTCAATTTCTACTTCAAAGTAGAAATTTTTTATTTCTAGAAAAAAAACACCTAATAAAGGTTACTGCAAATATTCAGTACAATTTATAGTTCCCTTCATTTTAGACTCTGATTTTTTTCTAATAAAATAGCTAAACAATTTCCCTATGATTAAAAACAAACAAAAGGTGTGTTCAGTCCTAATGTGCTTGTCTACAACAATTCTGAATCTTCAGAGGTAATTAATAACTAGGAAAACCTAAAGAGAGTGACTTAAGTTTTAATTCCTGGAATCACTCCTAACGGACAGCTGTTAATAAGTGAATCACAAACAAGCAAACAAAGGAAAACTCACTTACCTGGGGTGTAAAAATGAATGTGGCTGAGAAACAGTTTCCCCTTCCTGTTTTATAACAGGGTACCAGGATGGCAATTCCATTCCCGACGATGCATCTGTCTGTAGGAGGATGTGGAAAGAAAAGTTATTGAGAGAAAGATGACTTCTCTTTGATTAGTGTGCTTTTAGGGATAGAACCCAGGAACTAAACCCAGGACCTTGGCCATGGTATGAAAGCACTCTGACCACTGGTCATCACAGCCATTCCCAGAAGCTAATCTTATGCCCATGTTGGCAGCGTCATATTTTTAAGAGCAATTGTCATATTTTTAAGACTCGTCTACTAAGTGCTCTCCCACAGTGCTATGTCTCTCTCATTCCTTGAAACTACTCCTGTCTGTCCCAAGTTTTAACATGGACATTCAAATGACACGACCCAACAGATACAATTTCATACTTTGAAAATCCGTTTCAAATAATTTAACAGGACCCTGAAAGCACACAGCATTGAGAACCTCTGACTCTTACTCTTGCTCACAAGCAACCCGACAGCCACAGCACTTTCTACAGTTTCTACTAGATACCATTCTGTAGAGTGTAGTCTTCCCTGCCACCTGCCTGGGCCTGCCACAGTTGCAGTCCCCAAATAACACACAGGACGCTATATTAATTATGAAGCTGTTGGCCATTTGCTTGTTTCTTACTGGCTAGCTCTGACTTAAGTATTTAACCCATAATTGTTAATAAGAATCAGTACACCATATTCCTAATATTAAAAGCTTTAAAAAAAAAGCACCCATAAATAAAGGGGCAGGTGGATGATAACTGGATTTCACAAATATTACTGGCTGAGAATTTTACACTCTGCTTGATTCTAATAAATGGCTCCCTCTACTAAACAGTGCTCATTATCTCTGCTCACATTTTAAAACAACTTTTAAAGAATGAATTATCTAGCCTCTTCCTTACTCTGGCCTGCTTTGTATTTTGTCCTCCTGGCCTTCTTCCATGAAGGTCACTACCCTGCTCTTGTGGGGAAATAGGGAGCAAGGGTCCCTGACAGCAAAGTGAAAGAGGGACTGAAAGGTGCCAGACTGAGACAGGACCTGACAGACCCAAGAAAGTGACTCAAAGGAAGGCTGGCCTAAGAGCAGAGCTGGACAGTTTTCTGAACTGAGGAGCTCCAATCCCATCTGCAATTCGGAGGTACGAGGAGACCGGCAACCTCATGATGAAAATATAGGGCTGAGGGGGTAGCTCAGTGTAGAGTACTTGCCTGGCATACACAAGACCCTGAGTTCAATTTCCAGTATCAAACATAAAAAAGTTTCTCACCCAAGGGATGGGCACCAGCACTAAGAACTGGGGAAGTTGGTTTACATGCCCCAGAATTTCAGGTCAGGAAAGAACACAAAGGAAAGTAAAAACATGCAGGGTTTTTTTGTTTTGTTTTGGTTTTTCGAGACAGGGTTTCTCTGTGGCTTTGAAGGCTGTCCTGGAACTAGCTCTTGTAGACCAGGCTGGTCTCGAACTCTCAGAGATCCTCCTGCCTCTGCCTCCCGAGTGCTGGGATAAAAGGCCTGCGCCAGGCTGCAGTTCTTATTAAAAGTAAAATCAACACTAAGTCTGTGGGCTAGGATGAAGGACATCTTGCTAATGGAAAAAACAATGTAAATGAAGAAATCTTGGCTAGATCAGACAAGCAGCCCAGTGCCTGAAACAAACAAGCCAGAAACAGAAGGAACAACTCCTAGAATAAACATTACACAACTCCAAAATCCAGAAATGACTTTAATGCTAATAAAAATTTTTTAAAAAAGAAAAAATAGCAAAGCTGGGTGAGATGACACGTACCACTAGGCCTGATAAGCCGAGCTTAACCTCTGGAAGCACACAGTGGAGAAGTGACTCTTGTAAGATGTCCTCCGCCTTTAATCCCAGTACTCGGGAGGCAGAGGCAGGCGGATCTCTGTTGAGTTCGAGGCCAGCCTGGTCTACAAAGTGAGTTCCAGGACAGAGAAACCCTGTCTCGAAAAACCAAAAAAAAAAAAGATGTCCTCAACCCTCCACACAAGCGCCAAGGGGGCGTTACCTCCCACAAATAAATACAGACAACTGCTAAAATTCAGGAAATGAAAACATGGTAATTTATATGTTTCTAAGAATTATTGAATAAGAAATTTGAAATATCAATAAGAATAAGAATTACAGGGGTAAAGAGTATTTTTATAAATTAATCTATTTTTATTTTACATATGTATAAATATGTTTTTTGGTTTTTTTTTCCCGAGACAGGGTTTCTCTGTGGCTTTGGAGGCTGTCCTGGAACTAGCTCTTGTAGACCAGGCTGGCCTCGAACTCACAGAGATCCGCCTGCCTCTGCCTCCCAAGTGCAGGGCTTAAAGGCGTGCGCCACCACGGCCCAGCCTGTATAAGTATTTTGTCTGCATGTTTTTGCGTATTTGGTGTCTCTGGAAGCCAGAAGAGGGCATCAGATCCCTTGGAATTAGAGTTACAGATGGTTGTAAGGCACATTGTGGGTAGTGTGATTCTTAAAAGAGCTTAATGGGAAAATATTTTGCATTCCAAGTCCATAAGAGGGTATATTGATAAGCATCAAAAAAAAAATCACTCTAACCAAGGGAATCTAATATTATCTTGAATTAAATGAAATGTTTTAGCTATACTCACTAAAAAAAAACTGTTTAATTGGTCTTCTATATTAAACAATTCAATTCAAGATATACTACTCACTAAATCATTTTCAGACTTTTTACAGTTAAAGTCACTCAACTGAACCATCTTTAAAAAGGTTTTCCTAGTACAGACACTAGAATCTAAAATCTTCAGAATAGCTTGCAAAAGTTTTTCAAAAACTTTGACTTGGAATATGACAACTTTAAACATTAAGTTACTTTCAAAGCTCTACTTGGACTTGTGTGACAATTTTATTCATAATCCAAACACAGTATGTCTTTTTTTATTTTTAAGACAGTGTCTCATTATGGAGTCCAGGCTGGCCTTGAACTCTTGAGATCTACTTGCCTTTGCCTTCCAAGTACTAGGATTAAAGGCTTGAGCCGCCATGCCTGGTTATGCCTTCCTTTACTTCAGCAATTTCTCTAATTTTTAAACATCACCTTAAATAGCTGCATTTGTTTATTTTTAAGCATTCATCCTGTTTCTACTTAGTCCCCATTCTCACATCAATTAACCAACAGAGTCACAGACCACAGGTTCTGAGCAAATCCCATCTTCTGCCGCTGTGCTAAATGCCATGACTAAAGCACTATTGGGGAAAGGATTTATGTGGCCTCACACTTCCAGTTAATAGTCCATCACCATGGGAAGTCAGGACAGGAACTCGAGGCAGGAACTGAAGCAGCTCAGGGTCGTGCTCCAGGACCTTGGCTCAGCAAGCTTTCTTACACTGCAGAAGATCTCCTGCCAATGGCTGATGCTGCCTGCAGTGGGGTGAGCCCTTTTACATCAATTAGCCATCAACAAAATGCCCCTCAGATAAGTCACACACAGGCCAATCTGATCTGGACAATGTCCCAACTGAGGTCCTCTCAGATGACTGTGGACAGTGTCGAGTAGACAACAGAAGCTAACTAGAACACTCTCTTTAACGATTAGCTAGCATTGTCCCTAGTCAATGTCTAAATTCCCAGTACAACCCTGGTAAGTGGCCACCCAGACTGAACAGCAACTTGAAGTCCAAAGATAGTTTTGCTTTGTATTTTCAGTACCTAGTGCCATGCCCACCGTGCAGTATTTGTTGAATGATTTTGAATGACAGGGTAGCTCAGTAATTCCAAGATAGCACTGTAAGGTTCCTGTGGCAAGGAGCTGCAAGGATTCAATGGCAGAGTACCTGCCTAGGATATGTGTGAGGTGGTGGGTTCAGTCTCTAGCACCAACAAAGAGAAGAGGACAATAGGACAAAGGAGGGAGTAGTACAAGGTTACTGGCCACCACGAAACGCAAAAGACATTTGGCATCTTTCTCCTCCACGAAGCACAAGGGAAGCTGAACATAATTGGCTGCATTTTCTCAGATGCACAAATTAAATAATACAAATCCTAAGAAGATGCACAACACCAACAGTGATAAAGTACTGCAAGTTAATTCTGCCTAAAATGCTATGTAAGCCACACACATCTAACAAATTATCCTAACTACATGTTAAAAACAATTAAGCACGTATTACAAAATGGAACATTCACAAACACGCCAGATTTTTCTCTCCTAAGCCAACATTTGTGTCAACATACAAATTAGGTTTTTCAGAAAAAAAATATATAATTAAACAGAACAGCAGTAATGCTCTTGATCAGAAATACAAATTAGTTATCAGAATGGGAGCCTTTTATATTACCACTCAATGTGGGACAATTTACTCCTTTCTGTACCTAAACATTAAAACAATACGCATGCTATCACTTGGCAGCCGGAGAAAGGCATCATTTAGTAGTTTAAGACAGCCTTCCTATGTTAAAATGCTTCTCTGCTGGACTGCCCCATCATCTACCTCAAAGAGAACAGCTGGCACCATTTCACACACACAAGCAAAGTCTCAGATACATTTTTCAATCCAAAGGCTCTTTTTTCTACTAGATACCAAAGTAACATCATAAAGGCAAAATTTAAGGGATCCCAAAATATACAGTAAACTCATTTTTAATAAATAAGATTTAGGAAACAATTTCAAAGTTCCCTTAAACTTCTGCATCTTAACTGACACTTCATATCCACAGCTCTTGCATAATCAGATAGCCTAACAAGTGATGCATGTTTATCAGTTTCAAGTTTCACAATGACACAGTTTTGGGAAACTGACTTCATTTTTACAAGGAATTTTTGGTGCCACTTTAAATATAAAGCACTAAAGTCCTTATGAGTCCTAGACTTACATTCAAGAATAAACTTGTCTTCTAAGTGGTATGCTAGGGTTTAATTGTAACAGCAGATTAATATTACACTCTTTAATTTGTAGTGAAAAACACTGATTAAAAAAATGGGACAATGCTTTAAAATGCTGGCGAGACTTCGAAAACCCCAATAAAAATTACAATTAAGACACTGTCTTTAATGTTTGTACATTTAGAGTGTGAGAGTATGTGTTTGTGTGAGTTGAATGTGTGTGTGTGTGTGTGTGTTTTTAAAAGACAATTTTCATGACAGTTCTCCCCTTCTGTCATGTGTAACCTGGGGACTGAACTCAGGTCATCAAGCATGATGGCAAATGCCCTTACCCACTGTCATTTTGCTGGCCTCCTCCAAAAATCTTTGAAAAGCAGAATATTATTTCAATGCTATAACTATGGTGGCACACGCCTTTAATGCCAGCACTTGGGAGGCAGAGGCAGGCAGATCTGAGTTCAAAGTCCCAGGACAAGCAAGGCTGCCGTTACACAGTGAAACCCTGTCTCCAAAAAAAAAAAAAAAAAAAAAAAAAAAGAGCTACAAATGGGGGTGGCAAGATGGCTCAGTGGTTAAGAGGACCCAGACTCGCCGGGGAAGTGGTGGCGCACGCCTTTAATCCCAGCACTCGGGGGGGGGCAGAGGCAGGCGGATCTCTGTGAGTTCGAGGCCAGCCTGGTCTACCAAGCGAGTTCCAAGACAGCCTCCGAAACAATACAGAGAAACCCTGTCTTGGAAAAAAAAAACAACAACAACAACAAAAGAGGACCCAGACTCAATTTCCAGCACCCACATGGTAATCCACAAGTATCTGGGTTTTTTTGTTTGTTTGTTTTGTTTTGTCTTTTTGGTTTTTCGAGACAGGGTTTCTCTGTATTGTTTTGGAGGCTATCGGTCCAGCCCAGCCTCGAACTCACAGAGATCCGCCTGCCTCTGCCTCCCGAGTGCTGGGATTAAAGGCGAGCGCCACCACCGCCCTGCTTCCACAAGTATCTGTAACTGCAGTCTCAGTGGGTCTGACACCTTCTACTGATCTCTCTGCAGGCACAGGGCAAAACACCCCCACACACAATAAAGGTTAAAAATGCTACAATAATAATCATTTTTAAATTCTTGTGTTCAAAGACAGTACACCAATTGGTAAGTTTAGTGGTCTGGTTTTTTTGTTTTTCTTGGGGGGGGATTGGTTTTTTGAGATAGGGTTTCTTTGTCTAACAGTCCTGACTGTCCTGGAACTTACTTTGTAGACAAGGCTGGCCTTGAACTCACAGAGATCCACCTGCCTCTGCCTCCGGAGTGCTGGGATTAACGGTATGTGCTACCACCAGACAGTTTAACAGTCTTAAAGGAACTACAACACACATTAAATGCATATCATCATATATAATATGTTCAACATAAATTGTCAGCAACCTTGCCAAGAACTCTACTAGATAACCTAGACGTTGTTTCTTAAGAAATACCTCCTCTGGTATGAAGTAATACCCCTGGCCCTGGGTCTTTATATCATATATAACAAAGACATTCAAGTGGTTAATAAATGATTTCAGAAGTATACAAAGCACCTTCTACCAAAGAGCTGCCAACAACTTTTACTAAAAGAAACCCAATCCTTCAGATGGTATCCAGTTTCCTCAGCGTGCCTAGCATGTTGTGAATGAGCGTGTCAGCAAATGAAATAAAACTGTTATGAGGTAGCAAGTAGCTACTTAGGCGCTTTTCAGGCTTAGATTTATGCCTCACTTGACTGAGAATTAACCTAATGCAAAACTGAAACACTAGGATCTAAGCACCTGTATTAACTTATCAAGGGCTGATCCCATGGATCACTAGGAATCACATGAGTGCCTGCTGCTTACACTGAAAGATCAAACTCCCCACACACCTGACAAAGCCCAGGTGGAAAGCAAAGGCTATACTTCTTATAATGAATGCGTACTCATTATCTTAAACTTCATGTGAAGTTGGTAGCACAGCTCTCTTTGCAACTTGAACTGATAAAACTTGTCAAGGATTTACAAAAAAACTAAGAAAATAAAATTGTATGCTGTAGTTATTGCTATAAACTTTACATAATAAACTACACACATCACTGTGATGCACACCCTCAGACCCCCTCCCATCCCAGGTGCTTGGGATCACCAGTCAAGCATCCAGTCATTGAGCCACATCCTCAGATGTTAAGCAGAGTTTTTAGTTTGTTTTCAGTCACTGTGACAAAACACTGACCAAAAGCAACTTGGGGATGAAAGAAAGGGTTTATGTAACTTTCACTTCAAAATCACTGAGGGAACTCAGGACAGCAACTCCAGCAGGAATCAAGTGATGCAGGAAAGTTGGCTTGCTCAAGCCAGGAACATTGCCCAGGGGGTGGCCCTCCTACACCAATTAGCACTCAGGAAAATGCCCCAAGGACAAGTCACAAGTCAATCTGATTGAGGTAGCACCCCAATTCAGACTCCTTCAGATAACACTGGCAGCTGAAGCCAACTAGGAAAAGCAGCAATCTCAATGCCATACCGTTTTTTTCATTGAAATATGTCAAGATGTTTAATATGCATAAACCTAAGGCTTTCTGCATGTATGAATGGGTACCAGAAGGGCCAAAGGATAAGGGACCCTCTGGAACTGACTGTAGATAACCATCTGTCGGAAGTCACACCTGCTTCCCCTGCAAGAACAATAAATGGTCTAACCACTGAGCCAGTTCTCCAGACCCAAAATAATTTTTTTAAGATTTCAGAAGTATCATCTTTTTCCATGCTTCAACTTTTAACTTCACTGAGTCTATATCTGAAATTTTTTAAAAATTTATTTTATGTACATTGGTATTTTACTGCATGTATGTCTGTGTGAGGGTATTTGATCCTCTGGAACTAGAGTTACAGATAGTTGTGAGCTGCCATGTGGTTGCTGGGAATTGAACCCAGGTCCTCTGAAAGAGCAGCCAGTGCTCTTAACTGCTGAGCCATCTCTCCAGTCCCTGAAATGGTTTTCTTTTAGGCAGCACATAATTGTGCTATTTTTAGCCAATCTAGTAAATCTGGCCATTAATTAGGGGTGTTTAGATCATTTACACTTGCTGCTATTATAAGTATCATTGCATTCCATCTACTCTTTTTATTAGTATTCCATTTGTCCCCCATATTCTTTTATAATTAAAAATAAATGTAAGGCTTTATTTTCCTTAGTTGGAAACACATGCATTTAAAAAATAGGGTCTGATTTGGGCTTTCAAATAATATTCACTATCAAAACAAAAACAAAATTAGCTTTATTGTGTATAATATCCTCAATTTTCTATTTTATTTTGTGTTGGCTTTTTATATGCTAATTACCTACTAAAAAAACGATTTCATGCTCCTTCCTTCTGACCTTTCTCAACCTGGTTATGTAGAGAGTTAAAAATGCCAAGACACTCACTGTATGTGGTAAACTAACCCTTTCCAGCACACTGGAATGGTATACTCTGCACTTCTCTTGGGAGAATTGACAAAGTCGTCTCCCTAGGCATTTTCTGTGGGGCTTACTTCTCTCATGGAGCCCCACATGAGAAAAAAGTATACAGATTAGAAGTTGTTGTGAAAGGAACTTAAGACAAAAAAAGAATCAATATCTTTTTTTAAAATCAAGTCTTTTAAAAACAGCACTAACAATTCCATTTTAGGCTAAAATTAATACATCCTATATTTATTAAGACATGGGAGTACTATTCCCAAAGCATTCTAAAACCTTACAATAAAATCAGGGAACTCCTACTATTAAAAGAATAAAACTCACTGGGAGGGGAGGTGGAGGAAAAAAAAAATCAAGATCCACTGTCAAAGAAAATGGTGAGCCAAACAAACTTTGACCCAATCCAAACAAGTCTATGCTGGGCTCCATTATCCAAAACCTCAAGGTGATCTCAACCAGACATCAAATGGGCACCATCTCCAAGGGAACCAATTCACATACCCACTTGGGTTGCAGTCTACTAGCATACATATTTTTAAATGTTTCTGTTTCTTATGACAGACCTGTTTTCACACGTTTGGTAAATGAAGATGTTTGGGAGGAATTCCCATGTACACATTAATATTTCAGTATCATTCAATACCATCTGATAATTCTATATAAAAGGCTTTCAACTTCCAAAATGCTTTCACATTCATTCTTTCATTTGATAAGTTACACTAAGCTGTATATATAAACTAAATACATTTTAAAAGGTTAAGCCGTTATTTAAAAATACAACCTGCTGGGTGGGGGCACACACCTTTAATCCCAGTCCTTGGGAGGCAGAGGCAGGAGGATCTGAATTCCAGGCCTGCCTGGTCTACAGAGCGAGTGCCAGGACCACCCAGAGAAACCCTGTCTTGGGGGGAAAGTCCTTGGACTAGGGTGGGTTCTTACCTCAATAGTAGAACACATAACTAGCAAGGGCAAAAGTCTTGGGTTTGACTTCAGAACTACAAAAAATTTTAACACCAAATATTAAAAAATGTACTTGCTTACATTTTTAGGGTTATAACAAGTATGTTTCCTAAACATCCAGTACCCTGGAAGAGAGGAGAAATATGCTCAAGATCACTGCAGAAACAAAAACGCAAAACTAAAGGGAGTGGAAGGGTTAATGCTTTTTTCAGGGAGAAGTGAACTGAAGCTCAACCCAGGGCTAATACAAGCTAAGCACTTTCTCTACCAACCAGGAGAAAATACTTTTAACTTGTTTATCTTTAGGACATCTGTCTGCATCACAGATAACCTAGAAACCAGTACTCCCTTAGCTGCATAAAGAAAAACTACACTATCGTACAAGAGTAAACCAGTCTGACTTTGAAATCTTAGTTGTAATAACTAACTTTAATGGCATATACCACACCCTTTTTTAAAAGAATTTTTATGTGTCGTGTGTCTGAGTGTTTGTTCGAGTATATTTATGTGCCTGTTGCTTTCAAAGGTCAGAAGAGGGCTTTAGATCCCCTGGGACTGGAATTACATATGGCTGTAAGCTGCCATGTGGGTGCTGGAACCAAAGTTGTGTCCTCAGCAAGAGCCATCAGTGTTCTCTCTCCAGTCCCGCACACACCACTTTTAACTAGTGATTCAGAGATGGTCAGTCCAGTGTTAGGTGAAGAATCACCTACAGTTCTGTTACCAGCTAACTAAAAATGACCTCTTCCTAGGTGCTTGAAAATAATCTTCAGGTTTACCTGCCAATACGAACTTGCCTTAGCCTTGTTCTAAAAGTAGAAACTCAGTGGGTCTGATTCTTATCTTTCTGAATACCGACAGAAAGTGAAAAAGAATTAGGAAAACAGTATTTCTGCATATTAGTTGTACATTCTAAAACACACACACACACAAAAAAACTTCTAAAATAAAAAGCACACCAAAAACCTAACATCAGAGTCTGGAAATACCCATTCTACAGCACCACCCAAGCATATCTAAAAGTATACGCACTTTTTTCTTTCGAGACAAGGTCTCATGTAGCCCTCAATCTCCCTATATAGCCAAGGATGCCCCTCCTACTTCCTCTTCCCAAACACAGGAACGCAGGTACACCCCCCCAGGCTTATACAATGCTGGGTATCAAACCCAGGGCTTTGTGCGGGTTAGGCAAGCTCTCTACCAACTGAACTATGTGCCCAGACCCATCAAGCAATTTTCTGATAGCCTAAGAAAGGGCCCAAAATATTTTAGTTTCTACAAATAAACGAAGTTCTCTAAGAACACTTAACCTCACCCCACTTATTCCTAGAATCTAAATACACCTACCCATGCAAACTAAATGTTAGTTATGCAAATAAGCAGCTTGTTGGGCTTTACTAATATAATTTCTGTTCCTTAAAATACGTCACTACGAAGTCCGGCGTAGGTAGCTCATGCCTTTAATTCCAGCACCTGTGAGGCAGAGGCAGGTGGATCTCTGAGTTTGAGGCTACAGAGTGAGTGCCAGGACAGGCTCCAAAGCAATACAGAGAAACCCTGTCTCGAAACACCAAAAAAAAAAGTCACTACATTTCTAACAAGTGCCTATTTTAACCAGTATTTTGACTACGTAAACCCTATCAAATTACACTGGTCACAGTAAATATAATTTCCTTCACATAACAGGTTAAACAAAAAACTGATTTGATTTTTTTTTTGAAACAGGGGTTTTTTTGTGTGTGTGTAGCTTTGTAGACCAGGCTGGCCTCTAACTCACAGAGATGTGCCTGCCTCTGCCTCCTGAGTGCTGGGATCAAAGGTGTGCACCACCACCACTGCCCGGCCTGATTTGATTTTTTTTTTAAATGGAGTTTCCTCATCAATTTGGTTTGTCTGACAACCAACAACTAAATCCCCTGGCTGTCAGAATACTTTCAGTTTTATGCAGTAAAAACTTGAAGAGCCTGTGCTTTTAGCTCTAATACTCTCCCTTCAAATGCAACTTCGGCTGCTTTAGGGAAATCTACCTTGAACTCATTCTACAGGTACCAGGGACACACCAGGCACATGGACAGGAGGAAACAGTCTAAGTCATTTCCCTCAAAGATCCTTAAAAAACCACCTCTCCATGTTTAAAGGAGAAAAATTTTAAATATGCAGTTAGCAGCATTTTAAAAACTGCTTAAGCGTATGCTAAATACAAACACAATTTTTTTCTAAAAGGTTTGATGAAATTTTCTTAAATTCCCCTAACTTCCTTCAATTCTTATAAAACTGGAAACATGGCACAAAAAACATATTTGCATTACTGTATCCCACATGAAGGACAGATTCAACTGTTTCAGTAAATTTATCTTACAAAACAGACTCAGCCGTGTTTCCCAGATGGGTTCTCACCCAAGCACAGAACAGGCGATTCTAAGAATGCCTGTCAACAGCGACAACCAGAGCAAGGGTCCCAGATACAATGCAGCAAGGGTCAGACATGCAGGGTAGTGGCCCTAATTAGCGGAGGCTGGACAGAAGCATCAAAAGGAGCGTCCTGCATTTTCAAATTCAGGTCTCAAGCAGGAACTCCAACACCACACAAGGAGAGAGCTACAGGCAAGTTTCACACTTTGAAGTGATGGCATCAAGTCAATCCTGCTTAAACCAGTTAACACTGCACTGAAGAGTAAAACTTATCTAGTGGCCACCAGCGAGCGTTTCAGTGATAACTTCTGGGAAAGCAGCAAGCGACCCTAAGGAAAAGTCTGAACTGAATTCTCTCCATGCTACAAGCGACCCTAAGGAAAAGTCTGAACTGAATTCTCTCCATGCTACAAGCGACCCTAAGGAAAAGTCTGAACTGAATTCTCTCCATGCTGAGCTTCTGCAGCAAACCATTGCCTTAGAGGACACTGATGTTTCCTCAAAGGCTGAAGCACAGAGCAGCCAATATTAAGTTATAATTTAAGCCTACCTAACTCTACTGCCAACAACCTTGAGTTACTTAATAAACTTTCTTCCCTTAAACAAAAAGAAAGTGGTTATTTTAAAGGGGAAACAAAAACTAAACAGTGGAAAACTTAAAGTTATTAAAATGTGGCCAATCTTTTGTCAAGAATTAAATAAATTATACGGTAAAAACAGCTCCAGACTAACGTTCAACACATTTTTAACTATGCTAAGTATATTACATACTAATTTTAAAGTAGAAAAGTTTGTAAAATAACCACATCAAGGTTTAACACTTCAAACCTGTCTTTCATCCAGGCATTCAAATTTTAATTGGTTATCTTAGTCTACCAGATAATGCTGTGGAAAGAGTAATGTTAAGATCTCTTTTGCTGATAGCTCGTTATAGTAATATTTCGTTCATCTGAAATAGTCTTTATTCTGCTTCTGTCACAATTTTCAAAACCATCCTGTTCTCTTGTATTAAAACCAAAATTCTGAGCCAGGTGATGGTGGCACACGCCTTAGATCCAGCACTTGGGAGACAGAGGCAGGCAGATCTCTGTAAGTTTGAAGCCAATCTGGTCTATGGAGTGAGTTCCAGGACAGCCAGGACTAAAGAGAAATTCTGTCTTCAAATATCAAAACCCAAAATCCTGGTTACTATTATGAATTATTCAGGTAGGTAAGTGTCTCAATCTAAGTACAGCTCAAGCCTCTATCTCCAAACATCAAAAACTACTGGTGTAGCTCTGAAATGCAGTTGTGAGGCACCACCAAACCAGTTTTAGCTAACTGTATCATTTGCAAATGGAGATAACACAACACCACAGTGCAAACTATCTTGAGTTCTAGGCAACAGATTTAGTCAAGAAGCAGGATGTGTGAAAGATTTGCCAAGAGAAGCCGCATGCCTCCAAGTCTAGACTCAGAGGCTCATTCTCTTACCTGTAAAATGGGAAAGATCCTACTTCTCTCAGGTGGGAATAGACAGGAAAAAAACATTATGGGAAAAATTCGTAATCATGACACTGATGTTTTTTGTTATTACATGAGTAAGCTGAAGCATAAGCTTTATAATACAAAGCTTATAGACACAGAATTAAGAAACCATTCAAAATCACTACTTAATAAAGCCAACTTGCCTTTGACTGGGTTCTCTTTCCATTTCTTGTGCTAAATTTCTCTTTCATTTCTTCCAAAATTATCTTCAGTTTCTTTTCTTCAGGTGTCCCTAGGTATTTTTGGTTCACATGAAGATAACAGTGCCACTTGGCTGATTCAAAGCCCCAGTGGCAAGTTCTCTTGTCAGGTGATCGGTGAGAATGCATGACAAATGTCTGGGGTGCAAACATTCCACAGCACTCCAGACACTGGATACAGGGAGCATCAGGCTGGACATAAAACTGAGGTGCAAAGAGACCCTGACATTTGCCCAAGCACTCATGTTCTACTTCAAAGGCACTGCCAGTTTCCTTTAACTGGGCCAAAGAGTTCTTAGCAGGAAGTATGCTACCATTTTGAGGAAAAGTCCGCGGGCGCAGCAGAGCATTACAGAGTCTTTGCGCGTCAGTCAAAGTGATCAGCCCACAGGATGGGGCATTGAACGGAAGTATTCCTAGGACCTTTAAGATATGAAGCTGGTCTGAAGTACACCTTGAACAATATATGTATAGCTCATCACACACTGTGTTTATTTGCTGGAGTGAAAATTCTCGGAGAACAGAATTTAAGACTTGGGGCAAACAGAGTCTCTTTTCTCCTCCAACTTGAAAACAAGAAATAGACTCCCCTTCCAGAACAGTCTGCGTGAGCTCTGTGGAGCTATCAGAAGGAATGAGAAGAGGGCCAGGAAGAACCTGAGGAGAGGGAAGAGGCAGGAATACAGTCGGCGACATGCTTTCTTGGGAGTATCGGGCGGAAAACGCTGCTGGCCCACCCAAAGAGCTCTGACTACTTAAATGGAATTGTGCCAGTGTGTGTTTCAGGCTGGGGTTTAGGTTTAAAGTTTCGGGGATGGAAGTACAGTTTCGCTTAGCATGTTCCCCATCTGTCTCCACTGATGCTTCTCCATAGTCATCCAAGTGTTCCTTCTTCACCTTGGTCAACGCTTTTCCATTGGCATGCACGTCTGTCATCATTTTCTTCACGGGAGGGCTGCCATCATCCTCCATTCCGTTCAGTTTTTTATTTGAACCCTGAACTAAGGAAAAATTAGACTGCAGGTTTTCCATGGCTACACTGGTGCTTTAAATAATTAAGTCTGCAATTGGCATGTTGTACCCAGTTGCTAACTTGAAGAGAAATGGGTAATATATACAAATACTTAGAACTCCCTTAGAAAATTCTTAGTTTGCAAAGATGAAATTTCTTAATAGATTTGTGCAACTTTTTTTAGTTATATCTTAGGATGTAACCGAAAATACTACAAAACTTCTCATTTTCCTTCCGATAATAAAGAATATAATCATAAGCAGACTTCTGAGGAAAATCTTGTTTTCTTGAGTTCTTCGGATTGTATTCTTTTTTTTAAAAAAGGCTAATTTCTCAATTCAAGATGCACAAGGTTTGCTGTAATGGTTGAGTTTGGTGGTTTTGTCTTTTAAGCAAAGCACTGGAAAGTGTATGCCATTACTGTATCCTAAAACCACACCCAAACATGAGTTACAATGATGCAATGGATTTAATTTTTGCCAAGGAAACCAAGGGGGGGAGTCTCTTCACTGAAAATGGTGGTCTGCTGCTGTGTGTCCGCACACTGAAGACTTGCCTAAACTTCCAACTCCACACCAGTAAGAGCCTGACTCCACCTGAACTTCTATAGTTAAAAATATATATACACTAAAACAACTGCCCAGTTATCTTCAAGGATTACAGTTCATTCTTCTTTCAATTGACCTGGAAGAGAAAGGGTGGAAGAGTTACAACTGAATTTGTTCCAGAGGCCAAAGGGCCACTTTCAAACCAGTTTCTTAATCTTAAACTCAGTTCATTTTACCAAGGGTGACACTAGTGGTTTCCTTCAATCAAGCACGAGTTACCTAAAAGAAACTTCATTTAAATAGGAAACAGCCCAGAAGGTGGACAGCAGGAACATTAAATAATAGCCCTCCGAATGAGGAAGAGTACAAATTTAAAATACAAATAAATACAACTCAGAACCCGAGGCTTTCTCAACTATGCCATTTTAATTAAAAAAATTATCTTTTATCTGATTAAAAAGATTGTAGTTTCAGCTCTCCAAAAGAGCCAGATACATGTTAATATACCTACCATATGTAACTAAGTTAGTCTCAAGTGGATTAATTCACCTAGTCATATAAACTATCTCTGAAATTAAGGGGAAAAATTAAACTTTCCCTTTAAAAGGTAAGCAAATTTGCTTAATGGAAGCCAAAAGCCTTAAGACTCCATGCCTGAAAATCTCCATCCTTGAGCAAGACTAATCCGGGACAAAAAAGCACAAGGCAGACAGACCTCACAAAGAATGCAAATGGAGGCAGAGTAGGGGAAAAAAAGAATCTTTTTCCCCTCCCCTCCGGGGAGAATACCCAGCGAAAGCCGATAAATAAAAACCTTTGCTTTCTAAACTCCCCGCGATTTACGTTAACACAAACCCAAAGGATGACCGCCGAAAGCCATCTAGCCGCCGTACTGTGACTTTCGCCACTCCAGGGACACCTCAGCCAAGGCGAGCCAAGGAAAAGGGCAGGAGGCATGACCTAGCCCAGGGGCGCCCCACAGCCCTGCGCCCACGCAGACACCCACCCATCTTCAACCGAAGGAGGCAGGACAGGAAAGCAGGGGACTCCGGACGTCTGGCGAGGTGCGAGGGGGCAGAAGGAAGTAGAGGGAGGAGTCCTCCCAACCCCCACCCGAGACTGGGATCACCCCAAGTGCCCTCCCCACATCGCCCCGCTGCGGGGGCCGCCGACGGAAATCCCCACGCAGCCGGTCCGCGGGAAGTTCTCCGGGGTTACCTCGGCGCCCCGGGGCTGTGCCATCCCCCTTCACCTATCCTGAGCCGTGGCACCCAGCGGGGTGCGGGCAGGCTGGGCGCCAAGCCCGGAAGCCCGCAAGCCCGCGTCGCCGGCCGCTCAGAGCTGGGGCCAGCCCGGGGCATCCCCGCCGAGCCCAGACGGCCGGGGGATGGCGGCGATGACCGGCGTCCAGGTCTCCCGGGTCCCGGCCGCTCGGGTCAAGTGCAGCGCCATCCCCTGCCAGCCGACCCGTCCCAGGACCCGCGAGGCCTGTACACCCGTGGGACCCCGCCGCGCGCCCTGTGCCCGCGACCCCGCCCGGGACCCCACGCATCCCGGACGCCCCACTCCGGCCCTCCGCACCCCGGGGAGCTCCACGGGGTCCGTGGCCTCCCCATCACCCCCGCCGCCGCCTCAGCGTCCCCAGAGGCCGCACGCCCCTCGCGTCCCCTCGGGACCTGCGGCCGCACCTGTGTCCGCCGTCGCCGTCGCCGCCGCTCGCCCGCCGCCTTCGCTGTGCCTTCGCTGTGCCTTCGCTGTGCCGGCGCCGCTCCGAACCCCACACACATCGCTACACACAGCCTCTGACGTCACCCGGCCCTCGGCCCGCCCACGTCACTGCGGAGACACGGCTTCCCGCAGACGCCGCCGCCGTCTCCGGCCGCCCGGGGGACAGCGAGGGCGGCGGGCGGGGGAAGGGAGGGAACGAAGCCAGCGGCGCCGCGCGGCCCCGCGCCAGCCAGTCCCTCGGGCGCGCGCGCCGTCTGGCCTATTGTGGCTCCTCGCGGGCCGCGCGCCGCAGGCTGCGCGCTCGCGTCCCTCCGGCCCCCACCGGGGGCGCGCGCCCGGCGCCTCAGCCGCGCACGCGCGTGCGCCTGTCTCACCCCCCCAACCCCCACCCCGCCCCCTCCACCGCGCGTGCCCCGCGCTGCTGGCCCGGCGCGCCGTCTGGGCGGCTGGCGCACGGCGCTGTCTGCGGTGCCCGGCGCAGACAGGATGTTCCCTCGGCCCCACCCCCGCCGCCCTCCTTCCTTCCTCGAGTCGCCCAGCCGGCTGTCTGGGGCCGCCCCCGCCACGCCCGCTGCCGTGTGGAGACCGGCCAGACCCGGGGGCGCCCCGGCCGCTGGGCCGCCGCGCGGCGGGGGAGGCGGGGCGGGGCGGGGGAGGGGCAGGGCGCGGCGGGCTGCACTGTGCGCGACCCCGGCAGCTGGCCGCGCCCGAGGTCAGGCTCGGCCACCCACCCCCTTCCCCCGCGGCCGCAGCTGGCCGCCCGGCCCCGCCCCGGAGGTGGCCCCCGGGCGGCTCCCCGCCGCGACCCCTGGGGTGAGCCCGCCGCGCAGACGCCCCCGCCCGGAGGCGGCGACCCCCGCGCCGCCCTCTCCCTCCCCCGCCCCCGGCCGGCGCGCAGACGTCGCGGGGCCCCTCGCCCGCCCCCGTGGGGCCTCCCGCCGCCGCCCTGCCAGCTGCCGGCGCTGAGCCCC
Organism: Mesocricetus auratus; assembly: GCF_017639785.1. NCBI lineage: Eukaryota > Metazoa > Chordata > Mammalia > Rodentia > Cricetidae > Mesocricetus > Mesocricetus auratus. Next base: position 33,598,371 of record NW_024429195.1, on the reverse strand, counting down.
GCCTGGCCGCGCTGGGGTGGCCTCGCCCGGCCGCCATCGTCAGGGAGGCCGCCGCTCCCACCCCGCCGGGACAGACCTGGCTGCCCCAGCTGCTCTCGCCCCCCCAGAAGTGACCCGTTCTAATTCACTGAGCGCTTTCGTTTGGGGTTTTCAGGTTTTTTCTTTTCTTTTTTTTTTTTTCCAGAGACGGGAGGAGGAGGATAACCACTTCAGAGCTGTCGGCTGCCACCTCGGGCGGGCGGCAGCGGGTGGGTGGGGGGAGTTCCTAGCCAACGTACCCAGGAGAGTCAGTTCGAAGATTCAACTCTGTGGGGCTGGTCCGTCACATTTCGAAACACCAAGAAATCCCCTTTTCTCCACCCCACCGCAGGATCAGGAACTGAAATAGCGCAGCGAGTAACACTGCGCAGACTTAGGGAACTTAAGCTCCGGCGGCCGCGCTCCCCCCTCCCCCCCTTTTTTTTCTTTTCGCCTGGTTACTTATTTTACCGCTTCGGGGTTACTCATGTTTGGGTCCACATTTGCAGCTGTCCGATTGGGAGTACGTTTGTGCTCGAAGATTTGTTTTTCTCCTCTCGTTCCCCACAGTAGGTCTAACAAACCTCACCGCCCCCGCCCCAGCTCCTGTCGGCCCCCATCCTCGGGCTCCCAGGTCATGCCCCTCTCCCACCTCCTACCCTCCGCTCCTTGACTGCTTCTTGCCTGTGTGAACATGAATAATTCCACAGCACTTCCCATCTGTTATTGCCATAGAGACAGAAGCTCAGCAAAGATAATGATGTTCTGTGCAGAGCCAGTGGGGGGGAGAGCAGCATCTGCGAGTCTGGGGGTATAGATGTTCTAACTGCCAGAATATTCAGAGGCCTGCCTGGAAAGCCGAGGTGAAAGCCAGGACAGTCCTGAGACTAACTAAACACCTGGCCACCTTGCACCTGGCTCTGAATGTAGCCAGAAGAAACATCTAGAAAGCAAGATAACAGAAGTGTGTGTGTGTGTGTGTGTGTGTGTGTGTGTGTGTGTGTGTAAGCGTTTCTGAAACTTCAATTAATGCCAAGTATTTAGTAGTCCTCTTACCACCCATAAAAGTAATTACTTGCTAGCCAAAGGCCTAAGAAACAAAATTAATTGAACAACAGACTTTTTAGAAAAATCAAATACATTTTCCTTCTGTTCTTTTGCGCCCTCCAGGAATCTGTTTTTTTGAGGGAAGGCTCTTTTGTGTCTGTGAGAACACTTGAGAACCATAGCCACAGCCGTGTGGCTAGAACCAAGCTTTGGGGGCATTTTCAGCGTTATTCTCAATTACAAAATAAAATTCATGTTGCCCGTGAATTCCCAAGGTCTCAGCCTTAAGGTATGGCTTGGAGAGCAAGTAACCCTAAGCATGCCCGCCTGCTGAGCTTTGCTGCAGCTGGGTAGGCCCTTTCTAATCCACATCTCTGAAGACTGCTCAGGGTTTCCAGCATTGTCAGTGAAATGTGTAAATGTAAAATCAGGGCTGTGTACGCAGCCTCGTTGAGAGTGCTTGCTGGCATACGTGTCTTGGGTTGAACCGTAGTACTGCATAAACAAGTAATTCTAGTATTCAGGAGGTAGAGGCAAGAGGATCCAAAGGTCGAAGTCCTCCTCAGCTCTATAGTAAGAGGCTAGCCTGCACTACAAATAGACCGTATCTCAAAGAAAGATAATTTCTCTTAATTAAAGACACTGAAAGCAAATGGTGGTGGCTCAGTATTCCAGAAACAGATCTGAACCGACAAGAGACTCTACAAGCCTTAGGAAAAATCATGGGGGTTGGTGAGAGTTCATTTGTGTAGTGTCTGCTATACAAGCATGAGGCCTACATAAAATCCAGGCACAGGAGTGCTCATCTGTAACCCCAGCTGAGGAAAAACATATTGGCGGAGCTCAGCCACCACCTAACTGGATCTCTAAGCTCCAGGCTCAGTAAGAAATCCTGTCTCAAAAAGGAGGAGGGTCTGGAGAGGTGAGTGTCAGTTCCATCTTGTTCTTTCAAAGGGCCCACACAGTGGCTCACCATGGTCTGTAACTCCAGTTCCAGGGCATCAGATGTCCTCTTCTGACCTCCTGGAGCACCTAACACACGTGTGATATACATACATGCATGCAGGCCAAACTCTCCTAGAATGAAATAAGGTGGGAAATAATCGAGGAAGATGTCTTAGTCACTGTTCTTTGCTGTGAAGAGATAACACGACCACGGCAACTCTTATAAAGGAAAGTATTTGTGGGCTTGCTTATAATTTCCAGGGCTTAGTCCATTATCTTCACGGCAGGAAGGAAGCTTGGCATCAGGCATGGTGGACAGACACGGGGCTGGAGAAGTAGTTGAGAGCTTCATCCTGACCCACATGCGGAGTGATAGAGACCGGGCCTGGCTTGGGCTTTTAAAATAACAAAGCCCACCCCAGTGACACACTTCCTCTAACAAGATCTCACCTACTAATCCTTCTAATCATGTCAAACAGTCCGTGGTGACTAGGCATTCAAATATATGAGCCTATGAGGGCCATTCTTATTCAAACCGCCATAGAAGAAGACACCCATTGTCAATCCCCAGCCTCCACGTTGTGGGTATGTACGTGCACCTGCACAGAAATGAACACGTCCACACACAAAAGAAAAGCAGTACCATGAGGTAGAGAGCATTATGGTTACACTTAATTGGCAGTGTTTATCAGTGTTGAAAAAGTAAGTACTGGTCAGTAAATAACCATTGGGTGGATTACACTAACCTCCATGGCTGCCAGCTGGAGCTGAGCAAGACCACTGTGACAGCATGCCAGTGTTCTAAGAATTCCAGATGGTGGAGTGGGGCCTTGCCCAGTGTTTGGTTCTCTCCCATAGATAGTAAGCAGAAACAAATACAGAAAACCCAAAAGGGGTCTGGAACTAGATACTTAGAATCCCTCTGTTAGTAGTTGTACCTGTCAGGTAATAGTGGAAACCAAGAATCTAGAAACTACAACTGTAAAAGCAAACTCTATCCTGTTCTATGGCAAAAAAAAAAAAAAAAAAAAAAAATAGGGTTAAAGGGTGAGGTTCGGAACACTGAAGAAGGTAAGTAAGAGGCATACAGCTGGATAGGAGATAACCAAGTTGACCAGATAAGAGAAAGGACAGGACTCTGAGCCAGGGCTGGCAGGCTGGCTGGCTCCTGCCACGCCTGTCTGAAGCCCCCTGAGGAACACACACAGAACTGTCGTCCTTTCATATACTCTTGCTTCTAATGCAGCTAACTATACAGACTACGTTGTGAGAAGTATGGCTTGTAAACAAAAAGCTTCCACCTACTCCAGAAAAGACTTTGCCATCAGACAGACAGACAAGGAGCTGATGTGAGGGAACCAGTAATGTAAGTAAAAGGGAAACCAGCATAGTTGAACAAGCAACTAGCAGACCCCATCAACGTCGAAGAGTGGCAACACCTACAGTGTCAGACTAGCAATGCCTGTCAGAACTAATAGCCAGGAGTCAAAGTCCAGCAAGTCAAAGATGGACAAGGCAACTCAGAAATGGGCAGAAGAGGGACTCAAATTGTGACTGCTCCCTATCTGAGCATATAGGTGATCATCTCTCAGGCTGGGTCAGGAGCATAGGCTCTTCATTGGCTCAGCTTATGTTATGCTCAGAGCATTAACCAATCTGAGTGGAAATTTCCTTTGTCTAGTTTATGCCTTGAGGAGAAGGAAGGGAGGGAAGGAGGGAGGGCGGGAGGGAGGGAGGGAGGGAGGGAGAAGCACTCACCCTTAGACTGACATCTCAGTGGGTTTCCCTTGCATCCCCTCTAGAGCTAACCTAAACTTTCTTGGGTGACCTCTAGAGCTTTGCTTACTCTCCAGAACTCTGCTCTCTGTAATGTTTCTTCTTTAAGATTCTTTCTATAATAAAACTACTGTGTAAGCCTGGTGGTGGTAGTGCACACTGTTAATCCCAGCACTGGAGAGGCAGAGGCAGGCCCACTTCAATTTTGGGAGAGCTTTTCTCTTAATACTGTTTCCATTTCTATCAATACCTAGGTGTGTCACTGATCCACCTTTTTGTTCTTGGACACTAGATCCTGGAAGACTCAGTGAGAGCCCCTTTGGATTGAGATCCTCATCTATAGCATCGATAGATCGGCACACTTGACCTTGGATAAAAGGCCATGAAAAGCAATCATAAGTAAATTAAGACAAAGGGGAAGCATTTGCCCCGAAGCAGATGCTGGGAGAAGGGCTGTCCTCAAGTGTGAAGCAGAGTTCCTGCTTCAGGTGTGCACTGCTCAGGTGTGAAGAGCCCTGGAATGCTCAGGATCACTCAAGCTAAACTTCCTTTGAGTCAGTGGCTTGAGTTCTTGTCTCCCAAAATCAAAGAGAAAAATTCAGAGAGTAAGAAGAGCAAGTTTTCAGGGTAGCTTTTTTGTTTATTTGGGTTTTCTTTTTGGTTTTTCGAGACAGGGTTTCTCTGTGTAGCTTTGGAGGCTGTCCTGGAACTCACTCTGTAGACCAGGCTGGCTTCGAACTCGGAGAGCTCTGCCTGCCTCTGCCTCCTGAGTGCTGAGATTAAAGGCATGTACCACCAATGCCCGGCTGACAGAAATCATTTTTATTTTTATAGTGGTGGAGGAAGAGAAGTCAAATGTTAAAAAACAATGATCAGTGTTTTGGCTTCTAAAACTATATCTTCTAGTTCTGGCTGGTGGTAATGCACAGCTTTGATCCCATCAATCAGGAGGCAGAGGCAGACAGATCTCTGTCAGTTCAAGGCCTTCCTGGTCTATAGTCCAGCCTGGTCTACAGAGTGAGTTCCAGCACAGCCAGGGCTACACAGAGAGAAACCTGTCTAGAAAAACTCTGTCTGTCTGTCTGTCTCTGTGTGTGTGTGTGTGTGTGTGTGTGTGTGTGTGTGTGTGTGTGTGTGTGCGTGCGTGCGCGTGCGCGCGCGCGCGCGTTTTCTGCTCTTTTCCAAGGAGAAGTCATCTGTAGCCTCTAATCCCCCTTCCTCTTCTTCCTTGTTCCCACAGTTCCAGAAAAATTCATCTCAAAGACGCATTTGCAGCAGAACCAGTGCTGGGAGGCCCTCCACCATGTTCTTCCCCGTCTTGCTGACTTCTGCAGCTTTTCATTTATGATGGTTTGTGAGAATGATGCGCTTGGCCTTCCTGTCAGCGTTCCCTCCCTCCCCATCCTTTTCCTTGTAGTCTTCTCTTCCGTATTTGTTCAGTGCTGCAGTCCCCAGCAGTGACGGGTTCCTTCCCATCACTGCCAAGGCTGGCTTCCCTGCATGGCCTCTTCCTCCTATCTGCCAAGTCAGTGCTGGATTAACAAGGCGCCAGTTCTCACTGTCATGCCTTAAAAACAAACAAATGATGAAAAAGTTAGCCTCTTCTCCCTGAATACTGCACAATATGCCCCCCCCCCAGGTTTTAACTAAACATTTTTAAACTAGAATGGAAGGAGAAAACAGACAAGGAATAGCCAAAAAGAGAAGTCTTGCTAGATGTTAGACTTTTTTTTTTTTTTTTTGGTTTTTCGAGACAGGGTTTCTCTGTATTGCTTTGGAGACTGTCCTGGAACTCACTCTGTAGCCCAGGCTGGCCTCAAATCAATTTTTAAAAAAATTTTATTGTTTTACGTGTATGAGTATTTTGCCTGCAAGTGTTTCTGTGCATCACATGCAAGCCTGGTGCCTGAGGAGGCCAGAATTGGGTATCAGTCCCCTGGAATTGGATTTACACATGGCTGTAAGCAGCCTCTTGGGGTTGGGGATCAAACCCAGGTTCTCTTAGACAGAACAGCTGGTGCTCCTGACTACTGAGCCATTTCTCTAGCCTTCAACTTCTCAAGTTTTAAATTAAAACAAAATTCTAAAATTAGTGTAGCAGTCACATTAAATGTGTCATTGTTAATTCCAGGGGTTGTATAACTAGTTGTGTGCATCTGTTTGCACACACATGTGTTCATGCATGTGTGTGGAAGCCTGAGGGCCACCTCAGGTGTCCTCCATCAGACGCCGTTCACCTTGGTTTTTGAAACAGGATTACTTCATTGTCCTTTGGTTCACTGCTTAGGCTAGGCTGCCCCGGGGACCCTGTGACCTGGACCTCCCCGTGCTAGAATCACAAGCATGTGTCACTGCAGCAGTGTGTTTTTTTGGGGGGGGTTGTTGTTGTCTGTTTTTAGATGGGTTCTGGAGATCAAACTCAGATCTTCCTGTTTGTAAGGAAAGCATCTTACCAACCTATCTCCCCAGCCCCACAAATCAAACATTTATCTTTGATTTTTTTAATCTGAGAAAGAATGGGATCATAATTGACCCTATCACTACATACACCACATTACAATATGTCACCCGTAGGTTGAGAGATGTTTTCCTTTTTCTTTACTTTTCCTTCCTTTCTTTCCTTCTCTCTTTCTTTCTTTCTTTCTTTCTTTCTTTTTTTGTTTCCCAAGATAGGGTTTCTCTGTATTCCTGGCTGTCCTGGAACTTTCTCTGTAGACCAAACTCACAGAGATCCACTTGCTTCTGCCTCCCAAGTGCTGAGATTAAAGGCAGAGAGATATTTTCTAATTAATGGAACTGGACTCAATAAGTAGCTCAAAACACTTCTCATATTCTTCTAAGAAATGTACTGGAAGTTTACTCCTTAAACTAAAAGGAAGTTGAGGGAGAGTTTAGGTCATCTCCCAAAACTCATCACTTGTTGATGGCAAAACAGGAATTAGAACCATATGCACTCGACCAACACCAGGGCAGGTTCTGATTTTCATTCCCTCTCTTCTTGGTGAGTATGCAAATGAGTGATAAGGACTAATTCATATTAGGCAAAAAGACAAATATTGAAACTCATGGGTTGGGTACATGTTTCATAGCTGTCTTAGTAGGTTTTCTATTGCTGTGAAGAGACACCATGACCACAAAAACTCTTATAAAGAAAAACATTTAATTAGGGCTAGCTTACAATTCAGAGGTTTAGTCCATTCTTGTCCTGGCAGCATGCAGGCAGACATGGTGCTGGAGAAGGAGCCGAGAGTTCTACATCTTAATCCATAGGCAGCAGAAGCAACTGTGTGCCACACTGAGTGTAGCTTGAGCAGAGGGGACCTCAAAGCCCACTCCCACAATGGCACACTTCCTCCAACAAAGCCACACCCCCTAATGGTGCACTCACTCCCTATAAGCGCCATTCTCTTTCAAAGCCCCGCAATAGCCCACAGGGATATGTACCCTTATTATGAACAATGCAATTGCTTGTGTTTTTTCTCACTGTCTGCTGGGATGTATGGATCTTGAGTTACAGTGAGTGCTTGTTTAAAGCGCTAAGTTAATCTAAGTGTGTGATGTTTTATCTGAAAGTTTTTTTTTACAACAAAGTGATTTTCATTAAAAATTAAAATGAACTCTGGAGAGATGGCTCTGAGGTTAAGAGCACTGGCTGCTCTTCCAGAGGACCTGGATTCAATTCCCAGCACCTACATGGTAGCTCACAACTCTCTATAACTCCAGTTCCTGAGGACCCAACACCCTCACACAGATAGACATGCAGGCAAAACATTAAAGCACATAACACAAAAGTAAATAAATTATTTTTTAATTTAAAAAATTTTAATTAAAATAAAAGACATTGTCTCACTGTGGAGCCTCAGCTGGAAGATAACTTGCTATGTAGGCCAGGTTGGCCTAGAACTTGCAATAATCCTCCTGCCTCTGACTCCCAAGAACTGGAATTACAAGTGTAAGCCATCATGCCTGACTTGTTAAATGCTTTGTGGGGTTTGGTTTTGGTTTTGGTTTATTTTTGTTGTTTCTGCATCTGTACATCTCCATTCACTACTGACACATTACAACTTGAAGTTTAAGAAACCACAAATTAAAAAAATAATATTAATTGTTAACACTTATAGATCAAGCTACACAACTGTCACATATATGCAGAGGGCCTGGGTCAGCACCCTGCAGGCTCCCTCATTGTTGGTTCAGTCTCTGTGAGTCCCTGTGAACCCAGGTTAGTTGATTCTGCACGTTTTCTTATGATGTCCTTGACTCCTGTGGTTCCTACAAGCCTTCCTCTCTCCAAGTTCAGGTCCATGTTTTGTTGTGAGTCTTCCATGAGTCTCCTTGGGTCTCTGTGGGTCTCTGTGGTCTCTGCAGTTTGATAGATACTTACCCTTGAATATGAGAATGGTTTACCCTTGTTTTTCAAATCTGAATTATAGGCAGGATAAATTTGTTGATTTTGTTGTTGTTGTTGTTGTTGTTGTTTTGAGACAGGGTTTCTCTGTAGCTTTGGAGGCTGTCCTGGAAATCACTTTGTAGACCAGACTGGCCTCGAACTCACAGAGATCCGCCTGCCTCTGCCTCCCGAGTGCTGGGATTAAAGATGATACAGGGCTAGTGAGATGCCTCAGAGGCTAGACACTTGCTACGGAAGCCCATTACCTGAGTTCAATCCCTGGAACCTGTGTAAAGATCAAAGGAGGGCCAGCTCTACAAGTCTGTCCTCTGACCTCTTCATTTATTCTGCAGCACACACATCCAGACACACCATACATTCACTTAATCATACATTAATATTTGAAAGGATGTGGAACTCTGTTCTGTGATTTGAGGATCACTAAGAGTCTGTGTCTCACTGCATTTTAACATATGACCCAGAAGCCATATCAGTTTCATTGATATACAGATTAAACTGAAAATGTGTTTATTAGGAATAAATATGTGTTGTTGATACTGATTTGTATTACTATCCTCTAATCCCCACTTCCAGGTAGGCCTTTTTTTGTTTTTTGAGACAGGATTTTTCTGTGTAATAACCTTGACTGTCCCAGGACTTGCTCTATAGACCAGGCTGGCCTCAAAATCACAGAAATCTACTTCCCTCTGTTTCCCTCTGCCTCCCAAGTACTGGGATTAAAGGTTCATGCCACCACCCTGCTCAAGGCAGGCCGTTTTATCCTCACTAACTCAGTGAGGAGACTGGTGCCCTAGGCTCCTGAGCTGAGTTCTTTGCTGCAGTCTGTTGCCTCCACCAGATTAATTAGTCACCTAGCAGCAGAGCCCTACTGTAATGGAATACAAGATAAGGATGCCTCCATCAAAGGAGGTTAGAGACACAGACACACTACACACCTCAATGAAGGACAAGGTCACCTAGTGACAGAGTGAACACTGTGATCACCTCCCATGGGGTTCTCTACCCAAGCCCCATTTCGTATCTGGTTCCTTCCCACCCTCTTGAACCACATAGACATCAACAACAGAGCTTCATACAACTAAAGTTGACTGTCGTTGGTTGTCCTTTTACTCTTTACTCTGTGTCTCTTTGGGGCCTGCCACTCAGCTCCCAAATAATCACACATGGAGTCTATTATTACTTATGAATGCCTGGTCTCTGCTTGGTTTACTTCAAGCCAATTATCCCATCTATTTTTACCTCTGGGCTTTTACCTTTGTCAATTTCTGTATATCTGTATATCTTTTCTTTCCTTCTTATTCCATATCTGGCTGGGTGGCTGGCCCCTTCTTTTCTCTCTCCTTAGTCTTTTATTCCCCAGATTTCTCCTCATATTTATTCTCTCTGCCTGCCAGCCCCACCTATCCTTTCTTCTGCCTTGCTATTGGCTGTTCAGCTCTTTATTAGACCAATCAGGTGTTTTAGACAGGCGAAGTATCACAGCTTCACAGAGTTAAACAGAGGCAACATAAAAGAATGCAACATGCTGGGCGGTGGTGGTGCATGCCTTTAATCCCAGCACTTGGGAGGCAGAGGCAGGTGGATCTCTGTGAGTTCGAAACCAGTCTGGTCTACCGAGCAAGTTCCAGGACAGTCTCTAAAGCTACACAGAGAAACCCTGTCTCGAAAAATCAAAATAAAATAAAATAATGGAACACATCTTTGCATCATAAAACAAATGTTCCACGGCATAAACAAGTATAACATACTAATGTTTTACAGCACGTGACCTTTGTCATCAGTCGTGAGTCACAGGGAATAAGAGCAAGACTGTGCACCTAGGCCAATTGTTACCTTGCCACCCTGTTTGGAATAAACACTGAGAAACCCAGCCTCAACCTGGCTGGTACGTTGAGTGGAGGATATAAAACTTCAGGAGCTTTGGGTGGTCATGTTTGCTGTTGTGAGGTGGGAAAGTAGTAAGCCAGTTTGCCAAACATGACCAAATGAGGCAGATTCAGGAGAGAAACAGGTAAAATGGGTGTTTATAAAGTGTAAATATATCATTCATTCCAGAGGTAGACCTGATTTCATGCCTTGGATGCTTCTGATACCTCTAAGTGACTTTCTGCTGTTGCGCATTCTGCAGAATCCTAAGTAACTAAGGGGCCAGATCCAAGAAAGACCTGGAAGGCAGGGGTAATTGACACTGACACTGCTGCTCATTCCTTCCCACAACCGGCACTAGGGAGCAAATGCAGAGTCTCCAGTGCAGTTAGTCAAGTGAGCCTACCATGTGGCTGCTCCCCGGCAATGCCATGGATGAAACCCATTGACAACGAGAGAACTGTGTCGCCCAAATAGAGCTACTTAAATTCAAATGAATTAAAGAAAAGAAAGGCATTCTCTTCATCACACACTTTAAGTGTTCCATATCACACACACAGGGGCAAGTGACTCTGCTGCACAGTGCACAGGAGACACCACACAGGAGCGAGTGACTGCTGCACAGTGGACAGGACACAACCATTAGTGCAGGGAGCTCTATTGGAGAACTTAGGTTTGGAGATGTTTACACTTAAGAAGCATGAGGGTTGGAGGGAAGAGCTTGAAGCTAAAAGCACTTCCTGCTCTTGTAGAGGGCTGAGTTAAGTTCTCACTACCTGTATTTGGTAGCTCACAACCACCTGCAGCTCTTCTGGCCTCCACAGTCACCTGCATGCATGTGCACGTACACACATACACACAGATATACACAAAAATTAAAAATAAAAGAAACATGAATATCCTGAAATATTTTACATGCTATGCCAAAGGCAAAAGAAATGGGATGTTGTCTTTTGTTTGATCTTCTTTTGGTTTTCTTTGAAAAGTGGGATAACTGTACACTAACTGACCCAGTGCCACCAACTGTGTTCCTAACTCTTACTCCATGCGGTAACCTAAAGAAATGAATAATGTGATGGTATGGGACATATGCCCTCTAAAATCACTGTGAGTTTCTAAGAACACTGCAATGTCTATAAGACCTTTGGGAGGGGTTTATGTTTACGTTCATCACTAGGGATGGATGGGGAAATCCTGTGTTTGAAAACTGATGGCGTCATAAGAAGAGAGAGAGAAACCAGGGAACACAAATGTATTCCTCTGGTTTCTTCCCATGTCGTATTCCTCACTGCCTGACAACCCTGCCATCAAGAAGGCTATCCTCTCAAGCAGGGCTGTGGTGGCGCACGCCTTTAATCCCAGCCCTAGGGAGGTAGAGGCAGGTGAATCTCTGTGAGTTCGAGGTCAGCCTGGTCTACAGAGTGAGTTCCAGGATAGCCTCCAAAGCTACAGAGAAACCCTGTGTCGAACTCCCCCCAAAAAGAAAAGGCTGTCTTTTCAAGCAGATGTCCTTGACTGAACATGAGACAAAATAGACATATTACCCTTCCCTGTACGTCACCTCCCCTGGCAGAGAATTTGCTATGTGGAACAGACTGGCCTCAGGCCTGCTGCAGCACTCCTGCTCGAGTGTGCTGGGATTAGGTGTGTGCCCTTTTCTTTCCGATGTACCCAGCCTGCGGTGTTGTGTTATTACTGACCAGGACCGAGGTAATAGAGATGGCTTTCTAAGAATTACTAGTAAAACCAACGAAAAGGAAAAGGGGAGAAGGAAAAGACAGAAAAGGGGGGTGGAGGGAGAGAGAAGGTGTGGGTGTGGGTGGTCACTTTTCTGTTTGTGGGTATGCCTGTGTGCACAGGTGTGAGCTAGAGATCAACCTCGGGTGTGGTTCCTCTGGGGCCGTGCACCTTGCTTTTTGAGACAGGGTCCCACGCTGATCTGAAACTTGCTGAGTCGGCTAGCCTGGCTGGCCGGGGTCCCTGGTGATTGCCTCTCCCCGTCCCCAGCATTAGGATTACAAGTAAGCAAGCACTGTCATGCCCAGCTTTTTAATGCTCGTTCTAGGGTTCAAATTCCAGTCTTCATGCTTGTATATCAGGCACTCTGTCCTGAGCCCTGCAAAATCGCTTTAAAGAAAGAAAAACATTTTCTTCTCAGAGTGAAATTTAACTCATTGCTTTAACAAATTCACAAAATGAATGTACCACTCGGTAGGCATAAGTCAGTCTGCAAGGTCAGGAATGTTACCTCAGTCCTGGAAATCCGTGAAGCCAGCCCAATCTCCTCAGAAAGCAAGTGATGTATTTAGCTTCCCTTATTCTAACTTCTTGCCCACAAAGCAGCCTTCTGATTGTAATGGGACTTCCCAAACCACTTGTGCAGGGGGAGATTCTACGTTAATGCAAATGTTCTAGTTCCTTTGATAACTGTAAACAAGTCCGTGACGTGAGGCTTGTGTGTTCACGGTGCTATGAGTTCAGTTAATATCAACCTCGTCACAGACCAGATTCAGTCTTGTTTGCTGACAAAAATCATTTGTCTGAACCTACAAGGCAGTAAGCCAGGTTCTAATTAACTAGTATCATACTGGCTTGGTCAGGTCCCTGGCAGATGGCCAAAGATCTCCCCACCAACTCACTGACCTGTCTCGGGAACATAGCCTCAAATCAGTGTTTCCTAATATAGCAGAAGGGTAAACTGGAGGTTCGGTTCTAGATGTATTCTGGAAGGTTCTAATAAGAACATAACAACAGGGAGGGACCATCAAATCCATGGGTTAACTAAAATGGATGGCACAGAATGCATCGGGAAGCTAAGGGCAGAGGTTCCCTGAGCCTAGAAATTTGTGGCTAGTTTGGATAACATAGCTTTAACAAGTAGAAGGAGTAAAAGGAGGAGGAGGAGAAGGGGGGTGGGGAGAAAGAGAAAGGAACCTTCCTGGCTCAGCAACAGCATTCTTCTCTGGAAGTGTTGGGGAAGGAGGTTCCCCAGCTTTTGTAAGGAAGGTGTTTGCTGAGACCAGACTTGCTGATAGAGTGGATGGCCCATGGCTCAAGTGTGTGTGTGTGTGTGTGTGTGTGCGCGCGCGTGTGTGAGCTAGACTACAAACTCAGGAGCAGTCCACCTTGAACTTCAGAGACAGGTTTCTCACTGGCTTTGAACTTGCCAAGCAGTCAGTGAGCCCCAAGAGCACCTTTGCCTCTCCCTCCAGGGCTAGGACTTCCAGCCCATGCCAGTACAACCTCCTTTAGGAAAAACAAAACAAAAACAAAAACAAACAAACCAAAAAACCAACAAAGACAAAAACAAAAACCAACTGGAGTCTGTAGATAGAACTCAAGCCCTCATGCTTGTAAGGCAAATACTTTACTGACTGAACAAACTCCCTGGCTCGCTTTAAATATTTTGAGACTCACTTGTTGCCCAGGCTGTCCACAAACTCCCAAGCTCGTTTTCCAGACCTCAGTTTCCTGAGTAGCAGAGAGAACAGGTGTGCACAACCACGCCCAGCTAAAACCCGATGTTTTTAAATAGAGAGCGTTTCATCTGGGTGTCCTCCCACCCCACCCCACTCCACCCCAACGAAAACACCTACTGAGTTTCCAACGCAACGTCCTTCAAGATGAGATTTTCCCTAGAATCCTCCAAGGAACACATTAAAAATATGAATTCCCAGGATGCCAGAACTTCCAGATTTGAACTCCTCCCCCCCTGGGGGTTCAGGATGCAGGAATCTGCACTTTCTGTTTGCTCCAGGTGCTCTTCTGTCTCCTAAGCTTGAGAGACTCAGCACCAAGTGAAGGGTAAGGGAAAGGCAGGGGGAGTTCTCAGCCTGCAGTGGAGGAGCCGTGTGCCCGCTCAGACAGGACACTGGGACTTGCAGAACGGAATCAGAGACACTTCCCTGAGGGTAGAGGCAGAAATCTGTTACACTTGTTCACACACTGGAAAACTAAGTAAAAAGAGCATCTGGAATATTCACTCTCCCCCGCCACACTGGACTCCTCACAGCAGTCCAGCTGCCCTTGGAACAGAAAACCATCTAGAGATAGGAATATTTCCCCCAAACAACAGTGAACTCTTTCACAAATAAGTCCATAGAAAAACAAAGAACAAGCCAGATGGTGGTGGCACACGCCTTTAATTCCAGCACTTGGGAAGCAGAGGCAGGCAGTTCTCTTGAGTGCAAGGCCAGCTTGGACTACAGAGCGAGTTCCAGGACAGCCAGGGCTACACAGAGAGAAATGCTGTTTCGAAAACCAAAACCAAAACCCAAAAAACAAGTGTTCAAGCTAAATATAAAAAAGAAAAGAACAGAACAAGGTTATGAGGTTCAACCACATATGTAAAGTTGATCACCAAAGTGACACTTTGGGGCTGTGGTGTATTTGCCTTAGCATATGTGACACCCTGGTTTGATTCCAGTATATAAAGGAGAAAAGAAAAGGTAAAACTTTGATTTCTTACGTGTTTTCTCACATGGAAAAAAAAAAAAAAAAGGAATGTCATATTCATGGTGTTGTTTGGTAAGTGAAATGTGGGTAGAAAAATCCAGAAAAATATAAGGGCTGGACAGATATCATGGGGTAAGAGTGACTCTCTGTGCACATAGTAAGAAACAAATTCTGATCTCGGCACCACCTACAAATTCAGATGTGGTCGCTCAGATCCCTGTAAATCCAGAGCTGGGGCATGGGACAGGAGGGTCACCTGCAGGGTCACTGAAGGGCCCTCTCTCCAAGGAGTGAAGTGGAGAGTGACCATGCACAAGACGTCTGACGTCTTCCACTGACTTCTATATCTGTGTATGTGTGCACCAAATACATGCATACATCATTCAACTAATATGAAAAATAGAACAGCAAAAATCTGGCCGATAGTCATCAAAATTAGCATACTCCCATGCCCTTTGAAAACTCAGTCGTTGCACAAAGTTAGTGGGGGAGCAGCAGCACTGGTTTTGTTTCCCAGAGAGAAAATTAGAGATGCACTCATTCAGAACATAACACTCTCAATACTCCAAACTCCTCCCCTAACAGAAACCACCCTGGCCACAGTCCCTTGCTGAGTGAAGAATGGCATTGAAAGAGCCGGGGAACGGGTCCTGAACCATAGGCTGAATAACTTGGACTTTACCTGTCCCAGAGAGCCCAGCTAAACAGTTGGTACTGGTTGTTCCGCCAATGAGATTTTCTCTTTATGATCTACTCAAAAAAGACAGTCAGCTGGAACTGATCTCTCTCTCTCCTTTCTTTGTCTGTGGGGGTGTGTGCTCATCTGAGTCTGTACTCTTGTGGGTACACGTGGGAGCATATGCACATAAAGGCCAGAGGTCAACTTCCACATCATTTTTCAGGAGCTGCCCACCAGCTCTCACTGGACCCTGGCTACCCAACTAGACAGGGCTGGGGCCCAGGAAGCCCAAGGGACCCACCAGTCTCCAACTCTCCAGTGGGGAGATTACAAGTCCTGACTTTTTGCATGGGTGATGGAAGTTGATCTCAGTCCTCAGACTTGTGTAGGAAGTACTTTACACACTGAGCCATCTCCCTAGCCTGAAATATGCCCTTAATAAATAACGTATATTTACTAATATACAAGTAAAATAGTCAGGCAGTAAAACAGATACCTGTGCATGTGCCTAGTACATGTGTAAAATTTACTGAGGAAGGTATTTACACTATTGTGGTTTTGACCATCAACCTCTCCATCTCTTATTAGCAATGATGGGTGCTCAGCATATGCTTTTGATGGACAGTATGGGAAGTTAACCGTCCTGAATTTTCACACTCACTCAGATTGGCCTCTGTAGGAAGTGAACATTGGTTCTGTACTCAGATCAGAAGCTCAGTTTCTAAGGAATAGACTTCCTAACATAGGTAATATAGATTTTTAAAAGCCACATGGGCCCTTTAAAAGTTAATAAAAACGTGAAATTAATACCCCAAATTTCCCTCAGCCACTTTGTTGATTTTGAAATAAATCAGTCTGTCAAATAAAGCTCTGTATAATGTTTACCTCACATGCTTTGGTCCCCCTCTCTTGGAGGGACAAGGGACAGGCATTCAGTATTCAATATTTAAATATCTAACATGTTCAAAAATAGATAGAATAAACACTATACTGCCATAATTTTTTTTTGGTTTTATGAGACAGGTTTTCTCTCTATTGTTTTGGAGGCTGTCGGTCTAGCCCAGCCTCGAACTCACAGAGATCCGCCTGCCTCTGCCTCCCGAGTGCTGGGATTAAAGGCATGCGCCACCACCGCCTGGCTATACTGCCATAATTTTAAGAACATGGAAAACTTGCTAATAGATGTTAACATTTACTTAGCTGCAAACAGTTGCCTGGGCTGAGGCACACTCCCAGGGCCATCCATGAAATATACACCGTAGATATCGCACACAGCCAAAGTAAATAGAAAAGAAGTATCCAGTCCCAACAGGCCAGACCTCACCAGCAGTGACACACCTGCTCAGTGTCCCTTGAGACCTCTTCCTTAACTTGAAGCTCCTCTGCTGTCCCCTCTCCAAGTTTGCCTTTTTGCTTCCAGAAAATACCAACTACCAGATAAATGCCACTGCCATTGGTCAGCTATGTCAGACTTCTGCACTTCAGGACTGGTGTGTGTGTGTGTGTGTGTGTGTGTGTGTGTGTGTGTGTGTGTGTGTGTTGGTAGAATTCTCTCTGTAGACCAGGTTAGCCTCCTTGCAGGGTAAAAAGTCCAATCCCACTTCCAGGTTTGAAAATCTACCAAAACCCACCAATCCCTAAGCACAAAATCCCACCAGTCCCCAAATTTGGCTTGAAACCTCATCAATTCCCACCCTGGAAATCTTCACCCTGGAAAACTCCTCCCCCACAAGAATCCCAGCAGAAGCCTGCTCAGTCCCCTGTGGCTGTGTCTCTCCCAATAAATCTCTTGTGTGAGGTTTGGTATGCAGTGTGACTTTCTGGTATTCCTTGACTCCCCACTGCCAGAATACCTTTCCCCTCAGACTACAACACTTACCTAGGGGAAACCTCTCTCCTCAGAGCTGTAGCACTTCCTTTGGGGAAGCCTTTCCCGTCAGAGCTGCAACATTACACTTCTGAGTGTTGGGATTAAAGGTGTGTACTACCATGCAGGCTCCACCTTCCTACCCCCCCCCCCTTTATTTTCCAAGACAGGCCTTCTGTGCGCAGCACTGGCTGTCCTGGAACTAGCTTTGTAAATCAGGCTGGCCTCGAACTCACAAAGTCCTGCCTGCCTCTGCCTCTGAGTTCTGGGATTAAAGGCGGGCACCACCACACCAGGCTCCTCCACCTTACTTTTGAAGCAGTTTCTCACTGAACCTTGAGCTCACTGGTCAGTTTGATTGACTGGCCAGCAAGTCCCAGGAATCCTCCTGTTTCTATTTCCCCGGTGTTGGTGCCTAGATTTTTTACATGTGTTCCGGGGATCTAATTTTGGGGCCTCGCACTTTTGTGACAAGAACTTTACCCACTGAACCATCTCCCCAGCCCTTGCTTGTGAAATCTTAGCACGCACATCTGTGGGGAGCGCTGTTTGATTCATCAAGGATGTCTTGAAGAAAGCCAGTCACTCCTCCAGGCGTATTAGTTTCCTGACTGGAGTCTTTTCCCAGATCATCCAAGAGGTTCATACATAAAACAGAGTGTTCTCAGTCTGGGGAGGGGCTTTCTAAGGAAAAGCTGTGTATAATTAGTTGGTTGAGAGTCCTCAGTATTCCTTCATTGGAACTTGTGGGAATGTTTTCTTTGGGTTTTCAGTTCATTTGTTTCTGTCCTACAGGTTCCCATAGGATCGAGATTAAGCATTTTTCTACAAAGTTCCCTTCATAGGCCATCTCCAGTTAAAGGTTTCCATTGCTCATTTCATCCACCACGGGTAAAGAGGGAAAGTGGGTGGAGGAGAGAAGTCCAGGGCAGAGGATAGGCTGGAAAGGCTGGCTAGTGTGTTATTTGTTGGTCTCTCTTGCATGTAAATGGAAGGACAATGTCCACCTTGTAAACACTAAGATGGCTTTGGGAGTGGAAGGTGGGGATCTCTCCAGACAGTCAAAGGAAGACTTGTAGCACAAGGGTTTCAGAGACAAACAAACAAAACATTATATCACTATTTCCATTCATGCTCTCCATATAATGTGATGACACAATCTGGTCAAAGTCACTTCAGGGTGGGGGATCATAAAGAGGCTTGTAACTGGAACCGGAAAGTCTGCAGGATCTTGGTGGCCTAGTGCAACCTCCTTTTCTTCATTTTATGTGGCACCGGGCCTGAATTGTGTCTGTGTAGCTACATTTACGCCATCAAAGAGACTGATTGGATCCCAATGTAACTTGCTACATCAGACCCTTGCTGTGTCAGAGATCCCTAGACTCTGGGTGACCTCTCGCCTAACCTACTGGTTTAACAGGGTCTGTTGTGACACGCTTGAGTGTGGAGCCGAGGGTGCCATTCAGCAGCGGAGCATTCAGCTAACTTGCACAAAGCCCTGGTTTTGACCTCCAGCATGGCGAGGAAACTTTTTTTCTTAAAGGAGTTTCTCTGGTGGGAATACACTGGACACATCCATTTACTGTGAAAGAAGGAATTGGACAGAAAAAAGAATCCCTCCAGTTGAAACCGTCAGGTTGCCTTGCAGGGCTAGCGTCAGTTCTCAGCTCTGCTAAGCCTCAGACCGACCACACAGCCTCAAGGCCGTGTGTGAAAGGAGAATGTATGTACGTATTTTAAGTTGTTTTGTGTAGTTCTTCAGGCTGCTCTGCTACAAAAATCTTCCAGAGCAAATTCTCCAGAACCATGGAGCTTGTTCTGGTACACTCGATAAGATATTTGGTCTTGATTATACCAAATTTGATACAGTCGGCCTCTCTGCAAATCCAACACATAAACAACAGTTACAATCAGGTAAACCTGCAAAAATCCTAACGTCCGAATTTGTTTGCAGTAGTTTCAACCCCTACGCTATGCTATTTGTCTAGGATTTTTGGAGTACTCTCAGGGTTGCCTTTCTGGGTTTGCTTTTTTTTTTTTTTTAACTCACATGTGACAGGTGGAAGACAGCTTGCTGGAGAAGTCCTCTCTTCCCACTGTGTAGACTTGAGGGATCAAACTTGGGTCGTCAGTCTTTCCAGCAGGCACTTTTACCTGCCAAGCCATCTTACAGGCCCCAAATTGTCTTCAATGAGATGAAAACCAGCCACTCTTAGGTGTGAAGAAGCAGGGATCTGGCCTCTCTCTTCCGTTTGAGTCCTTGCCCTTTGCTCCCATTCAGAAGCCAGGAAGGCCTTCTGTGACCCAGAAATCTAGATACGCTGCCCTTTGCCTGTGTCGAAGAGATGCCCTTTGGAGCCAATTGATGTGGCCGGAGGCCATCAGTCCTGACTGGGAAGCCTGCTCTCCACCAAGAGAAATTTCCTGTGCTGGCAGACAACCTTAGTGTACAGATCCTTATCATTAAACCAACACAGTCAGGCTCCCCAAGGGACAGCTTTTTTCCTGGTAGAGCGCTTCCTGCCTGGCCTTACTTTGTCACTGTGATAAGTGTGCTAATTTTTTATTCCACTTTGACTAGGCACTAGAGTTTTGTAATGACTATCGAAGAGATGAATGTACTCAACATCTGTACTGCCAAGAAAAATAGGGATTTAATTCAAGTATAACTTTATGTGTAAGCCGGATCATGAATTTGGCCAGAAGACAGCCTTGGGCTGTGTTGTCTCCAGAAGACAGCCTTGGGCTGTGTTGTCTCTAGCCTGTCTCTGTCTCTTTCTCTTTCCTCCTCCTCCTTTTCCTTTTTGTTTCCACCCCCTCACCCTGTCCCCCACCCCTCCTCCCACTTCCTTCTTCCTCCATTAAACCTGAAAGCTTTCATACAGAGCTCGAGCTTTGATTCGGCCCCGCCAGTCAATCCCTGTGTCTGGTCCAGGCAGATATTTTCATACCCAGCAATCAGTACCAGCCACAATAGCCAGCTACCCTGGGTCTCCTTGGCTCTGCGTACCTAGGCTGTGACAGGTCAGAGAGGCCTGGGCACCCATGACAGCTTTTGTGACGAGAGCCCTCCCTGGGGGTGTCACTTGGGAGCGCTAGACCACACGAGGTTCTCTGTGCACTGTATCCAGACAGCAAAAGATCTCCACAAACACGTGTACAGTGCCGATGCTACTTTCAGGGGTTAACACGGTTCTAGTTAGCCTTCAGTTTTCTAGGTGTCTCCTGAAGGCTTATACACTTGTTTGTGTGGTTTACGCGTTTGTTTCTTGTTCATGTTTCTTGAAGCTCTTTATCTAATGACCTTCTTATCCTTACATTTCATTTACTGAAGGAGCTATTGTCTTGTAGAAGTTCCTACATTTTGAGTCTGGATAGTTCTGCAGGCTGCATCTTTATGGTATCAGGTACCATGTTCTGGCCCTCTCATACTTTCCAGGATAGTGATGGCAAAAAATTAGAGACTCAACCCTTCTGGGTCCAGCTCAGCTGGCCAAGTGCTTGCCTGACATATGTTAGCCCTGGGTTCTATTTCCGTCACTGCAAACACTGGACATGTGGAACACGCTAATCCCAGCAACAGGAAGTTGGAGGCAGGAGGGTCAGAGGTGCAAAGTCATGCTTAGCCCCATAGTGGTTTTGATGCCAGCCTGGCATATGTAAGACCCTATTTCCAGAAAAGGTTGGAAACTTTATCAGGTGTCATATATGTGCGTCAGTGCTTTTGCCTCCCTGGGGGTTACAAAAGGCATGCAGTGGCTACTATTGAGAATGATCATCAGGGTGCTCAGGTATGCTCAGCCTGAGTCCACTATAAAATTCTCTGCTTTTTAGAACCGGCCAGTGGTGTTGCATACCTTTAATCCCAGGACTCAGGGGGCAGAGGCCAACCTGGTCTACAGAGTGAGTTCCAGGGCAGCCAGAGCTACACAGAGAAACCCTGTCTCAAAAACCAAGCACAAGCAACAACAAAAATCGCCCATCAATTTTCAACAGAAGATTTAATAGTCAATGATGAGCATAACCTGGGTCCAGTATTTCCCCAGGAGGCAACATCCTTTGCTCCTTCTTCACTGCTTAGCTAGAGTTAATTTTTAGAGTGTGCTTCCTCATCATTTATTGGTTGCTGTAAACTATAATTGTTCTTGTTCCAGGGAAGGGGACTGCTTGGCTATTTTCTTTTTGTTTGAGGGTTTTTGGTCTCCAAGAGTGACCAAAGCAGTTTTTAATTTGGGTTTTTGTTGTTGTGGATGTGGGGTTTTGTTGTTTTGTTTTGGGCTTTCTTTTGTGCTTTTGTTTGTATTTTTAGAAAGAGAGAGAGAGAGTATGAGCACATGTAGGGACAACAACTTAGTGGGAGTAAGGTCTGCCTTTCTATCATGTGGGTTCCGGGACTCAAACTCAGATTATCAGCTTTCTGCCTTCATCTGATGAACTACCTCACAGACCCCATTGTAGGGCCCCAGCCCATGGGATAATGCTCCGCGTTCATGGTAGCCTTTCCTCTCAGCTAAACTTCCCTGGAAACACGCCAGTGCAGAGCTTTGTGTCCTGTCAAGTTGATCATCAATACTAACCATCAAAGCCTAGCGCCCCCTAGTACCTCTCATCAGAGAGCTTTGCTATGCTTTGCTGGGTTTCGTCCATGCCAGTGACCTGGCTGCTCCGGAGCGTGAGGCAAATGGATCCTGAGCTCTGGGCCGGTGTGTCAGGGTCTCATAAAGAAACGCTGTCCACAGAAGGCAGGGGAGCTGGAAAGAGGCTTGGGAGATGAGGACAGGTGGAAGGAAAAGAGGGAGGCAGCCTTGTCACCCTGGGATCCCATATGGACTCCCTCCTTTTCTCAGATACATACTTGCTTTCCTCCTTGGACTCCAGTCATGATTTTCTCAGTACCTCCTCCAAACTCACAACAAACTTCTCGCTGAAATTTCCGAGACCCAGAGCTCACATCTCTTCACTACAAAGAAATGGGGAAAGAAGGCGTCCTTGTTCCAAATGGCAACTTCCCAATTCTCTGCAGCGCTGTGTTTACGAAGAGCCCCCTCGGTAGAGCAGCTTGCCTGGGCACTGCTTGCTCCCAGCAACAGCAAAAGGCTGGAGAGGGAACCAGGGGTGCCAGCATGTCCTTCTTACCGTGTTAGCGTCTGTAATGCTTGGCTTCAGTCGCACTTGCTGACCAATATGCTGTTACGGTGACTTTTATTTTTATCATTTATTTATTTATTGGGGGGACACGCCATGCACACAAATGGTAGTCAGAGGACAAGTTGCAGGAGTCGGTTCTCTCCCTTCACCATGTGGTACTGGAGATAGACGTCGGCTTGCCAAGCTTGGCAGCAAGCACCTTAACCGGCTGAGCCACCTCATCAGACTGGTACAGTTTCTGTTATAACTGCTCCTCTCCAATTACAATCACCAAATTCTTCTCCCCAACAGAGTGTGACCAGTCTGGCCTTGACCTTATTGCAAGTCATTTCTAAGGTGGCAATCTCCAGAGTGGTCTGTGCACAGCCCAGGGGTACACATGAAAGTCCTGGGGTGGTCTGTGTACAGCTCAGGGGTGTGCATGAAGACTCTGGGGTGGTCTGTGTACAGCTCAGGGTTGTACACGAAGATTCTGGGGTGGTCTGTGTACAGTTCAGGGGTGTGCATGAAGACTCTGGGGTGGTCTGTGTACAGTTCAGGGGTGTGCATGAAGACTCTGGGGTGGTCTGTGTATAGCTCAGGGTTGTACACGAAGATTCTGGGGTGGTCTGTGCACATCTCAGGGATGTGCATGAAGACCCTGGGGTGGTCTGTGCACAGCCTATGGGTGTACATGATGATCCTGGGGCAGGTAGGGAGAGATAAGGCCTAGTCATCTATTTTCTCTCATTCTTTCTTATTTTTGTTTACAGGTTTTCTGATGTATGTAAAATATACTTCCAAACACAAATTATATATTTGGGATGGTATTTTTAGACTTCTAAAAGTAACATTTGGAGATATTCTAAGGCAATACCTATCAGTTATCAATGTGAACTTGTAAAGAAAAGCCTTTTCCTTGAGAGAAGCCTTCCCGCCAGCCTGGTTCCAGAGCTGCATCAGTCCCAAATAAACACACAGGAGGCTATATTAATTATGAAGCTGTTGGCCTTGCTTGTTTCTTACTGGCTAGCTCTGACTTAAGTAATTACCCCATAATTGTTAATCTAAGTATGTCTCTTACCGGAGAAGTTTCCGGGCTTCCTACCCCATGGCGTTACATCTTGACTCTCTGTGTTTCTCCTTCCCAGAGTCCTTCTGGACTCCTAGTCCCACCTATCTAGATTCCTATTGGCCAGACAGTGCTTTATTGATAAATGCACAGGACTTCCCTCAACATGATCTCCTTCTGTGACTTTAACCTTCCAGAAACACACGTGCGTGGGGTTGTGCATCCTGAGCAAGCCCTTTACCCAGTGAGCTACAACTCCAGCCGTAATTTTTAAAATTTAAATCACCGGATGAGTACACCTAGAAGTATGTATTTAAATTTAGTGCGTTTACTTTTGGTCTCATGCGTGTGTGTCTTCGTGTTCCTTCACAGGTGTGTGAAGCATATTGAGACTGGAGGGCAGCCTCATATGTCGTCCCCAAGGGAATGTCCATCATGGGCTTAGAGATAGGATCTCTCTTTTCCTGGAGCTTACCTATGAGGCCAAATTGACTGACTAGCTAGCCCCAGGGATCTCTGTCTGTCTCCCCAGTGCTGGGTTTACAGATGTAGGTGACAATGCCCTGGGGATTGAACTTGGTTCTTCAGCTTGAATGGAAGCGGCTTTCCTGTTGAAACTCTCCCCCTACCCCCTTCCTATTTCGTTTCCCTTTAGCAACTATGCTTTGATCTCCCATGAAAACTAACATCAGACACACATGACCAGCTCGTTATTTCTTTACAAACAGAAATCCCCCCAAATCGATGAACTTGAAATGTGAATAAGAACACTGTATCTTAAACATGTTCCTACTGGCTAGCCATTTCCTTTAGTGCAGTCTGCTATGTTCTATTCCCTCTTCTGGAAGCTGCTGGACTCCGTTCATGGCCGCTGTGCTGTGCCTGTTAGGTGCGCCTTTAGAGAACGGGCCGGAAAAGTCTGTGCGGTCAGATACAAGGAAGCTCACCGTGTCCTCCTCTGTCTCCTGGCCTCCTAGGACAAAAAAAGAAGGTTAGCCCTGCAGTCCAGTTCTTTGCCTTCTCACATTGCTCGCTCACCTGTGCCCTGTCTGGTTTCCCAGCATGACTTTCCTATTCAGGCTTCTCTGCACTAAGTCAATCTGTAGTCAATTAACTAAACCCTGCATTGATTTTGCACTCCTGAAAGGGTTGTATCCTTGAAGCCTCTAATGTGAGTCAGTAGAACATTTCCCCCTTGCAAATGTGAAGCCTGGATTCCTCCCAGTCCTCCCAGGCTTCTCCACGAAGGCAACACCCCACCCCACACCCCACACAGATACACACCTTGGCCTAAAGTATAACTTCCTGACTTTGTCCTTACAACAAGAAAAAAGACAGGAGTCCTGCTGCCCTAGGTCATGCTGCTGTAACAGCGTACCACCTACGCACCCTGTCTGTCTTGCTTGTAGATTTTCATTTTGGCTGTGTACCTTGAAGCAGTGTTGTTCCTCTTAATTAATTCACGTTTATAAGACACCACTCCGGTCACAGAGCTGTGTCAGGGCTAAATGTGAACAAGTGGGAATCCTCACACTGTCCTTCATCTGCACGGATACAACACAAATCCTGAGGGATTCGGATCTGGAGGAAGGCTCAGCGTTCCCCATACTCCACTGCTGACACACACATCCTTGAGGATGGAGAACAGAGTTAACGTGGTTTTCTCAGCCAGGTAAGGCAGGGAGTGAGACAGGAGCATCCCCTGGGAAGGGTGCTGTGTCTGTGGCTGGTCCTTACCCTTCCTGAGACATAGCAAAGAATATCTAGCCAATCTCCCTGCTGGGGTTTGTTTCTGTATGTGAGTACGGTGTAGCTACATTCCCAACGTGTCTGAGAAGGAAAAAAAGATCCATTTTAAATTATAGCATGTTCAACTAGATGTTGAATAATGCTCTCCCAAGAAACATTTTAAGTACCAGTTTCATTTGCTTCTGCTAGCAAAAAAATTTATTAAATTTTCCAAAGTGCAAAAGCACTGTGTTATACATCCTTATTAAGGTTTCTAAGTTCACAGCTACCTTTACAAATGTACACATTAATCCTGGCTTTCTAACTTTTAAGAAGGCTTTTTATTCTTTTATTCTTTTCATTATTTTAACAAAATTTTTAAACCATGTTGACACTTCAAAAAATGAGAAAACTGATTGTAATGAAGCAGAGGACATGCAGATTTTTATTTTAATTACCAATGAGGATTTATAGAAAAAGTGAATAATATTTCCTTTTTAAAAATACAAATATATTAAATTTAAACCAAAAAGCCGTTAAATGTTTCCTGGCAATTTCACAAAATGACTGTTGCCTCCAAATAACTTACAGTAATGGCAATGTTATTTTGACTGATCCATATCTCATTCTAAGACTATAGCAAATTATACTTTGTCTTCTAACTGCTTTTCAGGGTAAGAAAATCCTCATTTTATTGTGATAACCAAGACTCCTGAATGTTCCAGTAGGATCTTCAGTCAATGTGAATTTACATAATTCATCTTCCACTTGCTTTTCTATAATTAGTGCAGCTGTCACCAGGGAGCCACAGTCTTGTGGGCAGGTAGCTATGGGTACAGCAGGCAAGCGTTAGTCAAACATTTCCTTTTAAACCATTCTCTCAGCTTTTCCTCTCATTTCAAATGAGTCAGGCCCTGTGAAGAGGAATTGTTTTCTTTTTTAACGGCTTTCTCTTTTCAAATTTTGATGCTCCTTGCCAACTCACAATTTCTTATCCAGGTTCCGTTTTCCAGATGATAAAAATAAGGCTCCAAAGAATTTCTTCATGGGATCAATGTTTAGGATGTGTATGTGACATGCCTCTTTACAGCTTTCATGTTTGCCCAGCATGGTGATTCACACCTTTAATCCCAGCACTCGGGAGGCAGAAGCAGGCAGACCTCTGTGAGTTCAAGGCCAGCCAGGTCTACAGAGCGAGTTCCAGGACAGCCAGAGCTACACAGAGAAACCCTGACTTGAACAACAATAAACTATAAAAAGTGTCTGTGTTTTAAGTCAGTCAGGTTGCCATTTTATAGTTAGCTGAGGGCCTAGCTCAGTGGGTAGATTGCTTGCCTAGCATATACAAGGCCCTGGGTTCCATCCCTAGCACCACATAAGCAGGATATGATGACACACACCTGTAATCCCAGCATTTAGGAAGCAGAAGTCGGAAGAACAGAAATTCAAGGTAACCTTCAGCTATGACACAAGGATTTAAGGACACTCAACAACAACAAAGTATTTGCTAAAAATACAGCAAAGCCATAAATACAGTAATAAGGGCTGGGGTATAGCTCCGTAGTTGAGCGTTTATCTAGTGTATGTAAGGCCCTGGGTTCCATACCCAGAGGGATCTTCAAAATAGGATAGTAAATATCTAGCTTTCTCTTTTTCTTCTATACCTAGTGCCTAAATTGTCTTAAAACATTTGATCTCACATTTAAAAGAAGAAAAACCAAGGTAGGCTTGATGGTGCAAGGCTTTGATATCAGCTCTCCAGAGATAGAGGCAGGAGGATCTCTGAGTTCAAGGGTAGTCTGGTTTACATAGTGAGGTCCAGGACAGTCAGGATAAACAGTGAGACCCTGCTTCAAAATAAATGAATACAGGAAAGGAAAGGAAAGGAAAGGAAAGGAAAGGAAAGGAAAGGAAAGGAAAGGAAAGGAAAGGGAGAAAAAAAACCAAATATTTTTTCGTACTCTTACACACAGGTACTATGGTACTGAACACAGATCACTCCTCTTTGGGCATCAAGTGTGGTCCTTGCTAGTAAGTGATGGTCAGTTCTGCACACACCCACTGGGTTCCTTACAGTTCATTGCAATCTTGAGAGGATCTGTGTGGGATTAGGGCTCAGTTCCACAGGATTAGGGCTCAGTTTCACAAGTCTGATCCCATTTCAGACACCAATAGCGAACTCCAGGTTGTGGACCAGGCTTCTGATAGACTGGATATAAACTGGCTGTTCCCAATTGTTTGCTAGGATCAGTTTTGTGTTACCATTCAAAACTCAGGCTAACACGTGTGCTTCCTCATTTATCAGAAGGGACATTATAGGTGCACACACAGCTTTGTGTTTCATCCCAGCATAGCGAAAAACCAGGAGAAGTGGGATTTATAGTCTTGACACTCCAGAAGTAGAGTCAGGAGGATACAGAGTTCCAAGTTCTTTTTGGCTACGTACAAGTTTAAAGTCAGCCTGGGATATATGAAACCCTGTTTTAAATCAATAAATATATAGAAAAATAAATAAAAAGAATGGCTATCACAAGAAATACAGATAAATAGCCAGCTGGGAGTGGTGCACGGGGCTAGGCCTCTCTTGGGAGCTGGGGAGTATGGGAAAACAGGAGTGTTGGGCCTAAGGAAGGCTCGGATTCGAGGCCCAGTGTAAGCTCCTGAGCCTAGCTAGAGTTTGGCGACCTGTCTCTGACCTGTAACCTCCATGTGGGGGTGACTCAGCCAGACCTGATGCAAGATTGCCCCCTGCCTAGCTACCTGCCTGCTTGGTGGAATACTATTAGTCCTTAACTCCTCACATCACCTAACCCCATCCTATGTTTCCCATTCCCTACCTCAGCCCTATATAAGTTCCTGCCTGTTGGAATAAATTGAGATCCTGCTTCAACAGACTCCCGACTCAGTGTGTATTTTTTCTCCCCAGTAACTAATGGGGGGAGGGTCTGAGTCATCAACACTCACCATCCTGCAGCTCAGCCCTCAGCCCTGGGAAGAGACTGGCTGGACCAGGCCTCCCCCCACCCCCACGCGCTGGGAGGACCCGGACAGGAGGTCAGGGCTCATTGCTTATGATGTCCTAGATACCCTCGGGTGCTCAGCTCCTCAGAAGCCCTCTGAACCATCAGGTTTTCTTGGAGGCACCATAATCTTCCACAGGATTGGTTTCTTCCTTGGACATTGGTGACCAACTCAAGGCTGAGGACTAGGCTGAAAATCCAGCCCTCTGAACAGGAGTCTGTGCCATGACATATCATAGCAGGGGTAGTTTACAATGAACAAAAACTTGTTCCTCACAGTTCAGTTCCCAAAGTCCAGACTTCCAAGAGGGTTCAGGTAGGGTGTCCTTGTTGCATTATTCTGTCCAGGAAGGGCGAAGAGAGGCAAAGAGGGCTGAATTTGTCCTGTGAAAAGGAACTTGATGTAGTCATTAGATGAACCTTCTCCCTTGATAACGTCAAGAATTCAGTCCCCATTGCACTGAGGACCAGCTTCTGGGTGGACGCTTGGAAACCACAGCATAACTCTTGGTCTTTTCGTCAGCCAGCCCCAAATCTCTGTCATGTCATTGGCATATGTTAAGTTTCAGAACTAGAATGGCTGGCAAAAACCACGTGTAGAAAACTTGGTCACCGGCCTGTGCAGGTACTGGGTGGGGCCTGTAAGAAGTGGGGTCTCATGGAAGGAAGGACTTTGGGGAGTGCCTTTGAGAGAATACTGGGACTCTGCCCCCGGTGTCTCCTTCCCAGGTGACCAGACCTCCTCTTCACAATCACCACTGTGATATTTTTGCCTTGCCACAGACCCAAAGGCAGAGGAGCTCTCCGTGTGGGGCGTAAGACCTGTTATTTAAACCCAATAAGTCTCTCCTCCTTTAAATTGATTATCTGAGGTATTTCATCATCAAGAGGGCCTGGGAAGGCGGCTCAGGGATTAAATGCTTGCCAAGCAACTGCGAGTTTGGATCCCCAGATGCCACAAAAATTCCAGGTGGGCATAAAGGCCTGTCTCTAAAACCAGCTTCAGAAGGCGGAGATGGGAGATCACCAGAGTAAGGTGGCTAGCGAGACTAGTCACAGCTGGAAGCTCTGGGTGTGGCGGAGAGACCCTGCCTCAACGACTAAGGTAGAAGAATAATGAAAACTGGCTACAGACACCAACCTCAGGCTGCCCTTTGCATGCATACCCGTCACGCTTCACTTACGTTCCCACACGCACACACACGCGGACACACACACGCACATGCACACACACACTAGGGCTCATGGACGGAGCTCAGTGGTAGAGTTTGCCCAGCATTTACAGGCCCCGTGCTCAATCCTCAGCATGCTAAAAACTAGATTTAAGAAAATTAAAGGCAAATCAAATGCCAGGTAGAAAGGCAGACAGATGAAGGCAAGCGAAGCAGGAGATACTGTCTAGGGGAGTGTCTGAAGAGGCACATCCTGGGCATGGACAGAAGGACGAGGGCTCCGACTCTGAGCCCTGCAGTCAGAAGTCAGGCCTGTGAGCCAAGAGTCGAGAAGGCAGGTGGTGGCTGAATCCCAGGCCTGGAAATGGTCAGTGAGGTAGGGCCATGCTCAACAGGCTGGGCAAAGGAAGGAGCTGAAGAAAGAAGTCAGAGGTGGACCTGCAGGGACCCGAAGTGTGGTGCTGGCGGCCCTCTGGGTTGTGACACCACTGCCCGTCCCTGGCCAGTGCAGGCTTCTCCTGACTCCACTTAGTTGGGAGAGTCTGCTCGGGTGTGCTGCAGCTGCAGGACCTACACCAAATCTGTGTGCCTCTCCCTCCAGGGCACATACCTAGCTGACATTCCTTGGCCTCTCTTGCTTAGCAGAAGCCAAAACCTAGGTGAAGCCAGTTAGTCCCAGGCCGGGACTGTAAAGCCTTCTTTGGGTGTGGGATCCAGCCTTTCCACTTCCTGGAAAGCACAAGCCGAGAGCCACCGTCCTAGACTATAAGGATAGGAAGAAGCAGGCCTCCATCCCTTACAGGTCTGTGTGTCAGCCTGAGAGCACTCTCACTCACCCTAGGTCACTCCCAGAGTGCCTACAGGTTTTCCAGGGCTACAAGAGGGTTGTCATAGAGAGAAATGTCGCAAGGCACTATCTTATGTGTCTTACCTATTCTGCCCTTCATGGGCACACAGAGACTGTTTCCATGGTAACACTGTTTGTCTTTATTTATTAAATTTTAATTATTGTATGGGGTGGTGCATAAGTACCACGATACAAATATGCAGACCAGAGAAGAACAGGAGGGAGTTCGTTCTCTTCGTCTACCCTGTAGATCCGGGATCTACTCGAAGCAGGAGTGGCAGGAAACTTTTATTCATTTGTCTGGCTGACCTGTTGTTTGCCATTTGTTTGGAACCTTTGGAAGATTACTTGCCGTGTAGACGGGGCTGGAGATGGCAGTGGGCTCCATACTCCTGGCTCTGTGGCACAGTTCAGTGCTTGGTCCTGTACCTGTGTGCATTTCTGCTCCATATAAGGAAACAAAGAAAACAGGGAAGTGGGAAGGGACATCAGAAGTGACTTGTGTCAAGTAACAGTTACCACAGGGGGCATTTTGCAGTATCTCTCCATGCTTAAAAGGAGGCAACTGGCCCTTTAAAGTCCCGAAGCCCAAGAACCATGCAAGGGTGGAGAACTTAAATTGTAAATACAGCCATGGGGTGAGCTAGCATGGGATGTTAGTTCCAACGATGCAAGGTGGGTTTTAAAGGAATTCAGGGGTGACAAAATTAAAAGAAAATCCACAAATAGAATTAAGGTAATTCCATTCCTCCCCCTGCTGCTCAACCTGACAGTTTACCCCACCTGTCATGTGTCAGCGGAGGTGTGGGCTGTGGGATATTGGACA
The DNA here is from genome assembly GCF_017639785.1 of Mesocricetus auratus. Taxonomy (NCBI): domain Eukaryota; kingdom Metazoa; phylum Chordata; class Mammalia; order Rodentia; family Cricetidae; genus Mesocricetus; species Mesocricetus auratus. Next base: position 33,567,515 of record NW_024429195.1, on the reverse strand, counting down.
TGTTTTGTAATGCCAGAACTCTAGGAGACTGAGGCAGGGCGATCTCAAGCCCAGAGCCCCTGAAAAGAAAGAAGGGGTGGATAGAGAAAGAACAACACAGGCAAACAATGATCAGGGAGGCAGGGGGTGTGGGTGGGTAGGGGTGGGTAGATGGGGGTGGGTAGGGGTGGGGTTCTGGGTTGGATGGTCTAGGCTATATTAGACGGCACCCGTGTGAGAACCCATGCGGCCTGGAATGAAACCCTATTGTCCACTTTGCTCATAGAAACAAGGATGCTGAACCAAGGTGCAAGCCACCATTTCCAACCCCACGACCAGCCTTGGAGTAGGTGAGTACTTTTCTGGGCTCTGTGAACACTGGCCTGGAAGAACTGCACCCCTCCCTACCATCCTCCTGTAGCAAGGTGTTCAGTGTGTGGATGGTAGAGACAAAGGCACCGCGTTTGAGAATACCTGTTGGAGGAGGAGACGAATTTCTTCTGGGTCAACATCTCTTCTCTGAGCAGAAATGAAGTATGTAGGCCAAGGTCAAAGAGCGGGAGGTCTTGTGTGCCTCCAGATGTCATCTCAAGACGTCACTGAAGGGTGGAGACAGAGAGATGGCTCACTGTCTAACAGCACTGGCCGCTCTTCTAGAGGAACTGGGTTCAATCCTAGCACCCATATGGCAGCTCACCCTTGTCTGTAACTCCAGTTCCAGAGATCTGGCACTGTCTCCTGCCCTCCACAAGGCTCTGCACACACAAAGACTCCCAGGCAATGCCCATGCACAAAAGAAAGTGAGAATTAAAAAAATAAAGATGCATTTTTCAGAAGAAGGCCCAAGGATGGGAGTATCTGAAAGGAGGAGAACTTATATGCAAATCCCTGAGCCAGCATCCCCAGATGTTCTACCTGCATCAGGTCCCAGTCCAAGTCCCTGAGCCAGCATTCCCCAGATGTTCTACCTGCATCAGGTCCCAGCATTTCTGAGAACCGTATCTAGTGCTGATGTAAGAAACATCTGCCATTGAGAATTTTCAAGTGCATTGATCTGGTTGATGCAGCAACAGCAATCTGCATTCTGAAATAGCTCTGTTCCAAGACTCATAGTATAAGCAAAACAAAAACTAATGGCTCTTAAGGTCACAGCACAAGGCAAAAGAAAACACTAACAAGGAATGAAAATCAGGCTACAGTTTTTCAGACATCCCCTTTGCCTTGATGTCCACAAGTTCACCTGGGACACCAGGGCCTTGACTGAGGTATACATTTCCCTCAGTACTGGGGAATGCCACAGAAACCCACAGTGACTCACTTTCCTGGCAGAGGCAGGTCTAGCCGAGGTCAGCATTTCATGTGTGGGTGAAGGCCTTTCCTCTGTGTGGTTTTTTTCCCCAAGCATTATCAAAGTATCCAAGCCATCTGGGTGGTCTGCAGAAACTGCTGCTTCCTCAGCCTCAGCCCAGCTGGAGCAGTGGAAAGTTCCCTGCCTCCCTCTGTTCATGGTGGAAGCTTGAGACAGTGGGATCTCTTTCCAAGCCCAGGAAAGACATTTGTCCTCCACTCGTCTGTTTATTCATGGATAGGTATTTCTGGTCTGTCTCTGTGCCAAGCATCATTCTAGGTTCTGGGACTGCAGGAGAAAAGAAGATCGATGGGGCCCGTGAGGTAAAGGTGCTTGAAGCCAAGCCGGGTGACCTGAGTTTGATCTCCGGAATCCCACGGGAGAAAGGGAAAAGCCAGCTCTCACAATTGTCCTCTAACCACCCACCCACACACACCCACACACACACACACACCCCTAAATAAGTAAGATGGAATAAGAACACTAGTAAAGAAGATGGCATAGCCGCTATTCTGTGGTGAAGGTGACAGTTAAGACAATACATAATTAGAGACATTATGAAGAAAAGATGTGTTGACCATACAACGATAGAAACTAGTAGAGGGCTGGAGAAATGGCTCAGAGGTTAAGAGCTCTGGCTGCTCTTCCAGAGGTCCTGAGTTCAATTCCCAGCAACCACACGGTGGCTCACAACCATCTGTCAAGAAAAATGGAGAGAACTCTAAGGAATATGGGCAGGTAGGTTTCTCTGGGGATGCGACTCTCCTGAAGGCTAGAAGTTATGCTCCTAAGGAAGGGTAAAGAGGGAACGGTGGCAAGCACGGTGATGGTGTTAAGGTACTTCGGGGTAAATGACTGGCTAGAGGGGATACAGTTTGGTGTTTGGATGGTTTGTGTCCATCCTGATTAGGCCTGAAGTTGTCAGGGGTGGTAGGCCTTGGGAAAGAGCAGTGTGAGTTAGGTACCAAATCTTCGTCAAAAGATATGAAACAGGCAAGAGGCCTTTAGGAAGGGACAGAACCACGTGGTAGGAGACTTAAGGATGCTTCCGCACACAGGTGGGGTTACAAACAGTGTGCTGGGGGAGCATGTGAACCCTAGGAAACATCCTGAAGATAAACAGCCTCTCCCAGAAGGCAGTAGCAAGAAAAGGACACCCTCAGAACACACTCAGAGACCAGGAAAGGGCAATGGCTAAGTTGGGGAAGTAGCCCCCATGTGCCCCAAAGAGGGGCCTATTGGCTATAGGAGAAAGGCTAGGAGAGTAGAAAGGAGGGGGGAAGGGGGAGGAGAGGAGGGGGAGTTAAGCTTCAGAAGGCATGGGCAGGAAAGAGAGGCCTCAGGCAGGCTGGGCCACTGGGGGTACATCTCAGATGGACAGATGGACAACCCAGATAATCTGCAGGTGGGCATGACTTCTCTAAGCTATGTAATAGAACCCAGCACTCACCCCCACTGGGCACCCCGGTTTCTCTAGCCAAGGGAGTCAGGTCAGCTGAGGCAGCCAGCAAGGACTGTTTCCTTGGATGTGCTCATGCCTGGTGTGGGACATGAAAACCTGGGGCTGTCCAAGACGTCCTTTGTGGGAATAGACACAGGAGGCTCACACTACTTCCAGATCCAGTGTGGGACAAGACTTGCAGGACTGAGGCGATTTAGCTCTGGAGGAAGGACTGCTGTCTGAACAGACCCACAGGGATGGGCATCAAGGAGTAAAAAGGATAAGACTGTGGTCCAGTTGTCCAGGTGTGTGTGGCGCTCTTGAAGAGAAAGATGTAAGCTTGGAGAAAATTTGAGGCGCCCTTTTCAGAGTTAATGGATGTAACTGGAGTCATATTGATGTGAGTCAGTTACAACTTTGTGCTTCTCCATGTGTACAAGGAGGACAACAGTACATATTAACGCTTGAGATACTAGGCCTAGTACTCACTCCAAGGCTCAATATTCTGGGGCCAATGATACTTGTCAGGGTCTTTGAGACTAAATGAGAAGAGTGCAGAATGTTTGAGAAGCCTTTGGCACTGCAAATGCACCTGGGCTAGCCTGCTCCCGGAAGGCAAGCAGTGTCTGGCCTGGTTAGAACTTGGATGGGAGGAAGGATTACATGGAATGGAATGGAATGCAAGCTGCAGTGTCTGTAATGATGCGGGCAAAACAATTCTACTGGAATCAGACTTCCTGGTGGGGTATAGAAAATTCCTTCTGAAGGCATTTCAAATGGCATCTTGATCTGAAATATTCATTTTTAATATATCTCGGTATCCTGGTCATTATTGTGGCTCACAATATTCGTAGCTTCCCCTGCCCCAGTAGGCTGCAAAACACCTTCCAGTACCTGGAGAGCTAGCCAGCAGAAAGGGAACTTCCCGGTCAGTCCCAACTTGATTTCCTCATGTCCTGTGACCAAAGCGTGAGGTGTCTTCAGCAATGGGATCTTGCCTTTACCGTCGAGTTTGGTGGACAGCCAATACCAGGGGCAGTAGTGTGTATTGTTTGGGGGTCTCCAGGACACCTTTAACTAATTCAAGGAGGAGTATAGCCACACCTTTTCATTTGGCAACCATGACTTCTGGGAGGAGCAGAAGGGTAGGGCTTGTATGAACTCTTTTGTATGAACAGGTCCTTAGTGTTAGTTCTGGCCCCGCCAATCTTCTGCCTACCTGTCATCATTCTTATATGAACCCTAGTGTCCAATCTTCAGATCTGTCTTTAAACTTTGAGTAGTTGTAGAATGCAGAATACTAGAAAGGAACCACTGAGGGAGAGGGACAGGAAAGATCACGGAGGGGTAATAAAACACAGGTGACTTGAAGGAAACAGAGGACAATGGGGAAGGAGGTTTAGCCGTATTAAAATTCTCCTTATTACACTGAATTACATCAGGCCATTTTCTCTGTGCCTGGCTCACCCTGGCTTTGAACAGTTCTATAGATTGTTTACAGATGTTTAACACGTGCCAGGCCTGGGTCAGCTGTAATCATCTGTAGTAACATTTCTATTTGGGTGGTCCTAACGTATGTCCTTTGGGAAAGTCGGGTATCTGCAGCAGCTCTGAAAGTCAAATACAAGTCAAACAACAGCAGGCCTGGCTGATAAAATACAAGTGCTGGCCTTGCTTTTGTTTTTGAAACAGGGTTTGGAGGTGTAGCTTTGTCGGCCAGGCTGGCTCTGGACTCATAGAGATCCGCCTGCCTCTGCCTCCCGAGTGCCTGGGTCAATCAAAGGCGTGCGCCACCACCGCCACCCTCTATTTTAAAAGAGAAAACCTTCAATACTTCTGAGAATCCTCGCAAGTGGAAGCAGCTCGTATTCCCACTCATTCTTTTCACAAAGTGCAGCTCATAAAGTGGTGTCAACAACACAACAAACCTGAACATTTGTTATGGAAACCCTGTGCAGGAGAAGGTGGGAAGCTGTTTAAAGCACTCTATGGTACATTTTACAATCAGTTATTTTGGGCAATGAGGTAAATAACCACTTTGAATTGAGGAGTGACAGGATTGTCAACAGGGTTAGGAAGAAAATACCATTTCTTGGCAGCTGGATTAAACTGTTTACTTCCACACTTACAAACTATTGGGGGTGGGGTGTCGCGGCATGGCAGCCCGAGGTCCATCCCCGAAACATACAGTGCAAGCGGAGAACCATCTCCCGGAAGTTGTCCTCTGGCCGCATACACACTGTGACGTGCTCACACTCACACATGCGCAGGTACAATAATGTACAATAATGGCAACGCTTCTGAAATCATGTGTGGTTTTTTGAAGGCTTTTTGTTTTGTTTTGCTGTGTATGAGTGTTTTGCTTGCATACACATACATTCACTCTCTGAGTGCCTGGATAGAAGTGAGAAGAAGGAATCGGACCTCTTGGAATTGTAAATGGTTGTGAGCCACCATGTGGGTGCTGGAAACTGAACCCAGATCCTTGACTGTGAGAGCAGCCAGTGCTCTTAATACTGTGTCCTCTCTCCAGCTCAAAATGTATTGTGTTTTGTCTGGTTGGGTTTTTTCCTGCTAGGCCCAGGGATTAAAACTAGGGTTTCATGCAATCTATAGCCCCAGCTAAAATCATGTTTATAAGAGACAATCTGAGTGTCTGAATTCATGGGTTAAATCTGTAAAGGACACCACTTTAATGTCATGCAACATTTGATACAGAAACTTCACAGTACAGTTCCTTGGATTGTTTTAAACTGAATTACTGTGTATAACAATAATCAAAGTCAGCTCTAGTTTTATATTCATTTCTTTGTTTGAGACAGGATCTCATGTAACCCAGGCTGGGATTAGAGGTGAGTCGCCATGGCTGCCTCAGACCTCCCTGGTTTTATTGTCAGCTAGAAGTATTCTTCATAGGAGAAACATGGCATAGTTAAACCCTGATATATATTTCCTCATTGCCTGACACAGAAGAGGTTCTAGTTCACAGTCAATTATGATAATATAGAATTACAATATCTAGATTAAAGAGGGCAAAGAATCCTATTAAAGCCAAACTCCCAAATAACGCAGATTTCACTCTGATGAGCAATTTGACTAGCATGTTGACTTTCAGTAAGATCGAGACACAGATAAACACTAATAAATCCTGAACTTCTTGGCCACTGGCCTGCAGGGTTATGAAACTTTTCGCAGGGTAAACTCTGACCATCATCAGGCAAAAGACTGACCCCTAGTGGTGGTGAAGCTATATAGCATCACCGTTCTGCCAACCAGGCCCAGTGCTGTCCGCCCCCATTTTCTATCTCCCACAGGCCCCAAACCATACTGCTAGGGAAAGAGCATTTTAATCCGGGAAATATCTCCTACATAAACACATGTGTATGCTTTAAAAAAAAGGCTTTAAGCCAACTTTTTTTTTTTTTTGCAACACAGTTGTTCATAATATCAAACAAACAAAAAACCCTTAAGATCGCACTTTTCATATCCCGTAGAACGAGTATGGTGCCTCCAATCAGACTTGCAGGACCGCGGTGGAGTGCCAGGTCGGAGGGAACTGCCAGATAAGGATTTCCACACCCCTCCTCCCCCACACACCAGAACCCCAGGAAGCCTGAGGCTGCAGAGAAAAACAAGTCACTCAGCACCGCGAGGAACCAGCTAGAGCCTTGGGATCCGAGAGACCTCACCTTCCAACTCGGCGGCGGCGGCGCCAGCAATTCTCTCCGTAAATTTATGCTGCTCTCCACCTTGGCTGGGAGCCTTCTTCTTTGCAGGGGCAGCAGTTAATGGGAACTCAAAATCCAGTGTGCTAAGAGTAAACCACAGGTGTGCTCAGCCACAAAAACTTGACATCGGTATCAATACCCAAGTCTACCTACCCCAAGGATCAGTAAACGCCTTAGGAGTTACTAACTCACAGCTGTGGTCACCTGCCTGTAAGACTTGTATAAGATCAGGCCAGTCAAAATTCCAAAACCGATGCGCGGGCATGGGGGTGGGTGAGCCCCCACCCCTAGCTGAGGAGCTAGTGGGGCGGCTGGTGGTTGCTGAGGGAAGCGGGGAGGTCGTTTTTCTTTAGGAGTGTGGCTACTGGTAGGGTGCTGGGTTCTCCTGTGGATCGCTCTACAGCCATAAGCAGATGGAAAGCACTAAGATGCGGTAGGAAGGAGGAGGGTTAGTAGGAAGGGTGCCTGCTGCGGGGAGGGGCAATGGAGAGTGCGGGGCGGATGATCGAAATATTGTACATGGGCATGGAATTCTCTAATAATACTTTTAAATCTCCCAACCGATGCATAAGTTATATTTCAAGCTTAAAATAAGTTTAGAAAAACATCAAGGCTGACATATTGACTCGGATTTCAGTGCTGAGTGTTTCTCAGCACTTGCCTAGTATGAAGCTGTGAGTCAAGCCGTAACAATATAAACAAAAATCAAAACTATTCACAAATATGTATCCTTGTGTACATCGAAACATCTGCTTTAAGTAAAACTCCAGTGACATGAAAACATTTTGCTTAAGGTTTCTTCAGGCTAGGCTACAGCTCAGAGTTAAGAGTGCTTGCGTAGCATGATCGAGACAACACACACACACACACACACACACACACACACACACACACACACACACACAGAGCCACACCCCCCCCCACAGCTCAGAGTTAAGAGTGTGTTTGATCACACAAACAACACCATGCACGCACCCCTACCTATGAGTTCATTAAAATGTAAAGTTGGGGATATTAGGTTAGGGAGCTGGGAAGATAGCCATAAAGTGTTTGCCTCACAAACGTTGAGTACCTGAGTCTGATGCCCTGAGCCAGATCCCCTGAATGTGGTATCAGTGAGGAGGCCTAGGCAATCTATGGAGCCTTGGGTAGTGTTTATCCCTGGCACACAAATGGACTTTGGGTGCCCATCCCACAATGAGGGATGCTCTCTCAGCCTGGACTCTGAAATGACAGACTCTGGTGATCCTCCATGGAGAGTCTCACATTCCCTAGGGGTCTGAGTGGGGATTAGGAGGGGCACTGGGGGGAGCCTGGTGGGAAGGGGCGGGGGAAGTGGGGAGGGAGAGGGTGCTGGGATTGACATGTGAAGCAAGCTTGTTTCTAATTTAAATAAAAAATAAAAACAAAAAACAAAACAAAAAATTCAAAGGGTTGGGAAAACCACATGGATATAGTGAAGAAAATGTAATTTTGTTGCAAAAGCTATATGAAACTCAAGATAATAAAGAGTTCATTTATAATTTTAAAAAATGCAAAAGAGGGGGCTGGAGCAATGACTCAGTGGTTAAGAGCAGTAGCTGCTCTTCTAGATGACCTGGGTTCAATTCCCAGCACCCACATGGCTGTTTGTAACTCCTCTTCCAGGAGATCCAACAGCCTCACACCAATGTACAAAAAAATAAAGTTAAATGAAAGATTTAAAAAAAAATGCAACTGGTGGTATGTGTTTGTAATCTCAACACAGGGAGATGGACACAGGAGGATCCATGGGGCTCACTGGTCAACTAGACTAGGCCAGTGAGAAACTTTAGCTTAAAAACAACAAATACCAGCACTCGGGAGGCAGAGGCAGGTGGATATCTATGAGTTCGAGGCCAGCCTGGTCTACAGAGCGAGTTCCACAACAGCCTCCAAAACAATACAGAGAAACCCTGTCTCGAAAAACAAAACAAAAAACACCAAAAACCCCCAAACAAACAAAGCCCCCCAAAACAACAAACAACCAGATCTGAGGATCACTTGAGGCTGCCTATGTTGACACCTTTGTACCCATAAGCACACTCCAAATTTCAAAGTTAAATTTCTGTAATATACATTTTATTCCTAGACAATAAAGTCACAAAACTACTCATGAGCAGAAAATTCCTATAAGATTTTCAAATTTTTATTTATCAGAGGGGACAATGATGCCCAGTATTTGTATGGAGGCCAAAGGACAACTTTCAGGAAGATTCCTACTTCCACCACTTGGATCCCAGGGATCCAATTTCGGTCATCAGGCTTGTTGACAAGGGCCCGAACTACTGAACCATCTGACCCCAGTGTTTTTTCAAAACCAGGTCTTCTATCTATCACAGGTTGATTCAGAACTCTCACAGTCAAGAAGGATCCTCTTGCCTCCAACTTCTAAATGCTGGGATTACAGGTGTTAGCCACCATGCCCAGCTTGTGTTAAATTTTAAATCTAGCCATGTGGTTCTAATTCTAGAAACCCGGCACTTTCCTTTTTTATTTTAAACTATATTATAGAAAACACTGCAAATAAAAATACATTACATGCTGAGATTAACCAGACCCAGACCCGTAACTCCAATGAACTTCTATATTTAGAACAGCCATCTGGAACACGAATAGTGGTGCTTTAAGTTGGATTTTGTTCACTATCGAGTATATTTTTATGCACTTACCCACCACCAAAAACGACAAATCCATGACAGGAGTAAGAACTAGAAAAGCAAAATTTATATCCACGCAGAACTAGTTTTCACTACCTGCAGTCCTTCATCCCCTTATGCTTAGTCTCTCTTGTTCTCTTCATACAAGCCATACTCTACCCAAACATGCACTTGCTTGCAAAAATACATGTTGTATTGGCTAGATCCCACCTCTGAATGAGATGTTTTTTTTTTCCTGAGGTTGTAACTGCACTAAATTATACAGTCTATGCATTCTCCTACAAATGTTGTGACTGCATTTTTTTTTTTAGAGCAGAACAGAATTCACCACTACTCCCAAATTTTCATTATTCATTCATCTGTTGATGGACAAACAGGTTGACTTCAATTCCTTGGTACAGTGAATAAGGGAGCAATGAACACGGGGATGCAAGTATCTGTAGGATAGGGTCTGGTGTTCTCTGGATATGTATCCAGGAGTGAAATAGCGGGGTCGTATGGTAATTCTATTTTTAATTACTTGAGGAATCTCAACACTGGTTTCCACAGTGGCTACTTCTCACCCCACCCACAGTGAATAAGGGTTCCTTCCTCTCAACCTCCTCTCCAACATTGGTTGTCACTGATAACAGCCATTCTGACTTGGGTCAGGTGGTATCTCAAAGTAATTTAATTTGCATTTCTCTGACAGGGATGTTGAACACTTCTTAAAACAGTTACTGGCTATTTGTTTCTTCCTTCAAAGACTATTCAGTCAGTTCTTTTGCCCATTTGTTGATTGGCCCAAAAACATGGAGTCCAAGTATTCCAAATATGTTGCTAAATAGAACTCTCCTCTCTTGTGTTTTTGTTTGTTTGTTTTCTGAGACAGGGTTTCTCTGTGTAACCTTGCCTGTCCTGGACTCACTTTGTAGACCAGGCTGGCCTCAAACTCAGAGATCTGCCTGCCTCTGGCTCCCACTGGGATTAAAGGCAGCACTACCACCGCCTGGCTTTCATAAGCTCCTTTTTTACATAGAAGTTTCTACTGACTATCTACTGTGAGTGTAAATGAGCTAACAAATTCTCCAGTTTAGTGGATGCATCTGACACTTTTTAAGTTTCCTATACCCTAGAAAACACCATACCCATTATCTCTTAGATATATAAATTCAGTTTCTCCAATACTAGAAATAGCAACTGGAATAAATAAGCTAGTGTCAGCAGAGCCTGAATTGCCATGTGAAGGTGTCACTGTCACATTTCACATCCCCAAATCTCTCCATTATGAGTGAAAGGAAAAAGATTCAATCAGAAGCACCTGGCAGCTTGCCCTCCCTCCCATCCCATAGATGAAAGCCAACTGCCATTTCTTAGCACAGAATGCAAAACCAATGACTGTGGGGCAGAGCACCCATGACCCGAGTTTCTTCTTTCTGTGAATATCCAAAACACAGGAAAGCTCTGTGGAGCCTCGTCTAAGTCTAAAAAGTGTCTACCACAGAGCAGTAAGACATAAAGCCAAACCTCAGGAGCTTCATTGCGTTGTATGACAGCAACTATGGCTCCTTGGTCTTGCTCACTGGACTAGAGGTGAACACTGCCAGTCTGCTTCCTATCTGCGTCAAGGGCAGAGGTTCAGCTTTATTAGCCTTACTTAGCAAAGTGCTGCAGTAGATCTGTGGCTCCGCCTACTGGGACTCCATGGTCTCACATCTCTGATTCCATTCTTTCTAGAGCAAGTCTAGGAAAGATCCCAGCTCCCCAACATGCCACACTGCTCGGTGTCCAGAAACAAGCTGACAAAGTCTCAAGGGCTAAGAACCTGGTTTACCTTTCAGGGGAAAGCTAGCTGTCCCGGTGACTCAACGTCTCATGCAAAATTCCCCTAAAACTCCAAGGTGCTAGTTGGACTGCCTGGAAATCTCACTAGGACTGACTGAGTGTTAGTGACGCTGACTGACAATGTGATGCAGGGAACAGCCTGGTGCCGCCTCACTAGGACTGCCTCAAACTCTATTCTAAATGAGGGCTGTAATCAGGATGGACACAATCAAAGGGGTTTCCATAGTTTTTCGCTTTCTGCCGATAAAGGCACTGAAGATGTAATTCCCATGGGAGAACAGAGAGTTATGGTAAGGACTGTACTCATACATAGGACAACAGCTGTTACCCAGAGAGAGGAAGTTCCAGCCTATTGGAACACAATAGGTCAGCATGAACATGAAGCCTAATACAGGAACGGCCTGCTCTGAAAGTCTGCATAAGCTTCAGTTCTGTGTTTAGTTGACTTCTTGTTTCTCACATGAAAAGACCTACTGAGGAACAGGGTTAAAATGTACTAGGATCTTCTAATCATCACCGCCAGAATGTTGTCTGAATTATAGAAATTCTGGAACAAATGCTGACAGTCTAGTTCTGGAACTTTTTTTTTTTTAATGTGGCACTTGTTAAAAATGGTCTACTCCTCATAGGTATTAAACATTTTATTTAAAGATTTTAATGTAAAAAATTATACAAATACAGATTACATTATGGTGAACAAGGAAGTATTCTACATGACAAAAATCAAAACAAATTTCTAAACTAAATGTACCGGCACTGAGGACACATGGAACTAGACATCCAGCCCAGCTGCATGTGATAAAACAATTTGACCACAGCTTATGCAAAATAAATGATTTCCAAGACACCAAATGTCAGTCACTCCACCCATCCACACTATTATTCCCCTGAAAAGTTGTTTGTTTTCTTTTTCTTTTTGGCTTTTCAAGACAGGGTTTCTCTGTGTGACACCTCTGGCTGTCCCAGAACTCCCTCTGTAGACCAGGCTGTCCTCAAACTCACAGAGATCCATCTGCCTCTGCCACCTGAGTGCTGGGATTAAAGGAGTGCACCACCACTGCCCAGCCCCAGATGAGTATTTTGAGAGAATTTTTACATAACATACAAAGAATTGGCATGGCACTTAAGGACTGAAAACTAGAACTCAATTAAAAACGTTTACAATAATTCTGAATAAAAGACACACAGTAAATCTTGTTTAAAAAGATTTAAAAACAAAGACCACCATTAATAATGGCTAAAACCTCCTCATAGAAAACTGCTCATCCTTTGAACAGTATTGGCAGAAAACAGGTTTTATTGGGGGTGCAGGTATCGAAGATATGTTATTTGAATTCATTCATTTAAATTTGTTGGCAAATGTGCATGATAATTCACTAAGAACCCCTTCTTAAACTGTTTCATTACAAAAAGCAGACTCACCCTCCAATAAGAAATATGGTCTCACACACAAAAAGAATAACTTAAAGAAATGTTTCTCAAAATGAAATACAAAGTTCCCAAAGAGCCCTAAGGTAGCCCAATGACGTGCATTTTTTTTTTTTAACAAACTCAGTGATGATTCTATATTCCAAAATGCCCCGAGGTAAACAGCACCACTTAAAAGGTCATAAACATCCTGACACTTCAGAATTCTCTACAAGTGTATGATGCGAACGCTGCCTTTTGATTTTAAAAAAAGTTCTAATTATTTGAGGAAACATATTCCTCAAACATGAAAACGTATATAAACAATTGCTTTCTGATGCTCATTTACTGCATTTGTTTGGCTGCACCACTGCGCATTTATTTATTGCAGGGGAGGGTGCGCATGTGCCATGGTGTCCTATTGTGGGAGCTGGTTCTTCCCTTCCTCCATGTGGGTCTCAGCATCAAGCCCAGGGCACCAGGCTTGGCAGCAAGGGCCTTTACCTGCTGAGCCATCTGACTGGTCCCTTATTTGGCTTTAATCAATGGAGGTTTTTATTGCTCCCAGCCTAAAGTTATTTGAAGAAAAGAAAATATATGACACAAACTTGGGAAAACTTACACTTCTAATGAAATGTAGCATCCCCCAAAAGACAATTTTTAAATGTCTACATGTTTTAAATCATTATAAGCTCAACACTAGATAGCATCCCTAAAATTACATTTTACTGATTTGACAACTATAGTTTATTTAGATGTTTATTTAAAGTTCTTTATATAAAAATATTTAAAATAAACAGCAAAATGATGCTAAAACGGTACTTCTTTAAATAAAATGTTGCTAAATACTAATACTAATAAGAATATTGCGGAAACTGAAGAACTCTGCCCTGAAATGCATCCTCTTATGTATTTCATTTGTTACCTAAGACGTGAACACTCAGTAGGAGCTAGAACTGAGATGTGAACACATGTGTTATATAGTTACTCAAGTGCGTTTGCTATTCTTGAATTTCACTGAAGACTGCATTAAACAGGTCTCAAAAATACAAAAAATGCACTTTGGGGGAAGGAATCAAAAGTAGTTATTCTACTTAGAAGATAAATTATTTTTCCATATACTAAATAATAAAATATATATATGTACATTCTGCTTCCCCTCCATGAATGGAATGCTTTAAGTTCAGTAAGGAGTGAGTGCCTCCTCACTATTTAAACCAAATCTCAAGAATCAACTGTAGGGTTCATTCCCAGTAAGAAATAGAACATGACCATTGTTCTTTCTGCCGCTACTTTAAACTTCTACTTTTCCCTTTATATGAACTGAGAAACTGTCCATTCATGTGGGTCTTTGAACTACATGTATTAGCATGCTGGTTTTCACTGAAAAGGTAAGCTCAGATGCTAACCCCTTATTCTAAAAAAATAAAAAAAAATAAAATAAAAACAAATCATTGTGCCAGTTTTTCAAACACAGCTACTTATTTAGACTCCAATTCTTAATAAAAGGAGTCAACTATATCAATTTGATAACTGAAAATTTATAGGATACTTGAACTCTGAAACTAGTAATACAAGATATATTGTGAATTACCTTCCACTACATGATTAAGCCTTCAACTGACTTAACACAAAATGACAACAACTGTGGGAGACAGATGATGTAATCCCACTGCGTGTCACAAGGCAACAGAGGCTCAGTCTGAGAAGCTGTGGCATTTCCTTTAAACAAAAGACACCTTCCTTACTTGTTACTAGGCCTCTGGAGAGCAGGCATAACTGAAGTTTGACATGATTGTCAGGAAGCTAGTTTTAATTTCTTTATCTTAGCTCTACTTAGCTATATGACTCCTATCATCTATAACAGGATGCCGACGGTTTCTGTAGGTGACGACATCAAATGTTAACTTGACCAGGCTGACAGGTTATTCATGCACTAAATGGCAGTAAGCAAAGCACAGCTGAAAGTGAGGATCAGACACATTCTTCTGCAGACATCAAAAGAGGGTTGATATACTCAAAACCTTCAAATTCAGACTGGTCAATCTTCCTCACGATGTCACTGTAGAAAGAAAAATCAATTTGTTTTCATTATAATCAAGATTCTTTCAGCCTTTAAACAGTGAAATACACCTAAAAAGAAAAAACAGAGCTAAATGATATAATTGTGGAGGGAAAACAAGTTCTTAGATTAATCACAAAGTGAGTTCTAGAATAACTGGGGGGAGGGGATGGGGACACAGGATGGGACCGCATCAGGAAAACTAATAACTCCACAAACTCCACAAGCAACCTGAGGGCTCAGAATCACACTGAGGATTTTTAAAAACACAGAAATTACACAATTCCAGTTATTTTAACTTTACCCTGAACAGCATTCTTGATTAAGTAAACAGCCAGATCCGAATTAACATCAGGCCAGCAATCACATTAACAACCAGGCAGATGGCGAAGAGAAAGAGGGAGGAAGTTATCCCAAGGAAAGAAAGGACAACAGAGACTAGTACACCAAGAGACTTGGAGCAAGGGGGGGGGGGGGCTGGCGCTGTGTCACTCTGGACACCTAGCTTAATACACGGCAAGCGGAAAGCTATCAAACATTCCAGTTCCTAAAGTGACGTGGCATACTGCCAAGCACAAAGCAGAGCTCCATCCTTGAAGGAGCAGCGCACTTGGGAAGCCCGAAGAGAAAGCAGTATCTGCTAAATTTCCCGTGTGTGTTTGTGTGTGCATGCTCCCATGTACATGTGGCCGACAGCAGGTCACCCACCCTACTTTGTGAGCAGAGCCTCTCACTGGACCTGGAGCTCAGTGACTGGGGGATGGGTCACGAGCTCTGGTTCCCCAGCCTCTCTGCATCCTGAGTACTAGGATTATAGACATGTGCCATCACACCTGCTCTTTATACGGGTGCTGGAGATTTGAGCTCAGGCCCACCTGCTTGCATGGCAAGCACTTTACCAACTGAGCCATCTTCCAAACCCCACTGTCTGCAGTATAAGCGAAGCCCTGTTCTAACCACACCTAGAAACAGAGGGCGACATCAAGCTGGAGAAATCGAGGCAGTAAGTGTTCATTATACAAGCACGTGAATTGGAAAGACTGGTAGGTCTGGAGAAATGAAGAAACCATCAGGGCTGGACTAGGGATAGAAGGGTGCTAAGTGGGAGGTGCTATTGGAAGGACGGTGGTGCTACATTTAAGATGGTAATGATGTTTAATTACACAAAGGGATTTCATCTCCACTAATCAAAGATCTAGTGGCATTTCAGGTGTTTTTGAAAAAAGTGAGATTTCAATGGTAAAATGGTAGAGGAAATTAAGAGACATAAGCCAGGAGAGATAGAGCAGGACACCCACTATCAGGGAATAGTAAATGACAGACTGCTCAGAACACCTTTTGTGTTTTAGTGATATGGCTAAAGTAACACAGGAACAAGATGGGGTGAGGGTGTGGACAGCTGTTACCTGGGAGGTTTCTGATTGGGGCTGAAGAACTGCAACAGTCCTTCATGAAGTGCACGCAATAGGATGCACAGTAAAGGGATGCAGGCATCAACTAGCAGGCTGGTACTGTACTCTTGGTATAATGTGAATGAGACTGGATCTAGGTTTAGGACAACAGGATAAGAAAAGAAAGCTCAGATCTAAACGCTGAAGGAAAAACACACAAAGCCGCCTCAGCAGTGGGTATTGGAGAACCCTATGGTGAAAGACATCAAAAAGCCTGGACTGAATATGGTGGACAGGAATAGGTGCTGGTGCAACAGGCAGACATAAACCAAGAGACAGAAGAGAAAAGCGACAAAGGTCCAGTTCTCCGAGGTGCTTATCTGACAAGCTCATACAGATGTTAAACAGATGGAAATGCCCAGGAGCACCACTGAGGGGCAGCAAGATGCTCAGAAACCACCCTCATTTATTCTTCATAGGAGCCCTGTGAGGTAGACACGAGGAGGAACAGGATCACTGCAGAAGGCTTCACAGCTGGTGACAATGACATGGATTTAAGGGTCTCTCTTCTGCTGAACTCCCCTGTTCTTTCTAACAGTTCTGTCAGGAACGACTGGTATAGCTCTCCCCTAGTAGACAGTGAGCTTTGTGTGAAACCAAGCTATTTTGATCATCCATGAATGTCTAGCACTCAGCATAATGCCTTTTGCTCCATAACCATTTGCCTACTTGGTAGTCACTTAAATACCTAGCACCCACCATACAGGACCCGCTGACATCTCCAAGGTATAGATGAATATAGCAACAGAAGGTTGCCATGCATAGAACCACAGAGCATCCTGGTCTTGGGGATGGGGAAGAAGATGACTGCCAATTGTTTATACAGACAAACTAAACTAGGATGGCACTGTTCTGAATGCTATCCCTTTCACAGACATCAGGGAAGGTGAGGACTAAAGAAACAATGCTTTGAAACTTACAAATTAAGAAGTCAACCTGACCTGCCAAAGTTTAAGAAGCAAGTTAATCTACAAATGCCTGTGGTAAGAAAACGAAAGGCAGTCGGTCTCTGCTGACTACCCTGACAAGAGTCTGGCAGACACTGCCTATTCCTCTTTTACTAAGAATATCACTAACCATTTCTTTAAATGTCTGAAGATGAAAGGAATGAAGTGACAAAAAATGTGCCTTAAAGAAGTGCTAAGCTTTTGTGCAAAAGCAAAACTACGTGTGTCTTTAGGTGGGAGGCGAGTGCTGGGAAAGTTAAGGTGGTAAAGCAATGAGATAACTAGCAGCGGAGAGGGCAGGACACAGGCCAGGGCTGGAAGATGGCAGGGGTGGCTTTCCAGGAGGGAGGTCTTTCCCAGCAGGAGAGGGAGGCCCAGGCCTGAGACACAGCTGCCTGAGGTCACCTATACCACAGGTTCAATTCTTGCAGTTAGAGTCAAGGAAAGAGGGTCCCTTGGGAGAAGGCTCTAAGGAAGAGTTGCAAAGAATGCCAGACTGAGATACAATCGAAGTGAACACCTAGGGCAAAGGCCCCTTAGATTAGAGGATGAATCTTCAGAGAGAGAATATCAAAATAATCTCAACTTGCTCTAAATTATATATTTATTATTAAGTATACAGTGTTCTGCCTGCACACCAGAAGAGGGCACCAGACAGAAGAGGGCACCAGATCTCGTTACAGATGGTTATAAGCCACCATGTGGTTACGGGGAATTGAACTCAGGACCTCTGGAAGAGCAGCCAGTGCTCTTAACCTCTGAGCCATCTCTCCAGCCCTCTAAATTATATTTTTAAAAGATGCGACACAAACAACTATTCTGATCCCTGCTGGCCAGAGACTTGATGTCACTTTTAAAAGGAACACCCAGGGCTGGAGAGATGGCTCAGCCGTTAAAGGCTAGGCTCACAACCAAAAATATAAAAGGAACACCCAGAAACTCATGGAGGTGCTCATATTAGAATGGGGCAGTGCAGCCTACTGTTAAATGAAGGCCTTGGCCAGTCGGCCCTGGGTGCAAATCCTGACACCTGTGCACCTCTGCTTAACCTCTCTGAGCCTTGGCTTCTCATCTGTAAAGTGAAGATGAGAATACCCACTCTGAAAGACTGTTGTGAGAACTGGGATAATACACACAAAGCAAGTAGATATAACCACTGTTAAGAGTTTTAAGCAGCATGATCCAAATACTCAGCAATGGAAAGGTTACATATACATTATATAATAGTTTCATAAACAATTAAATAGCCTTATTTCAAAAGAAGTTTAAAAACATCTTAGCGTGTGGAATTATTTTAAAAACATCCTAGCGTGTGGAATTACTTACTCATCATCTGGAGTGAGCTGGACTGGTTCGTTAGTAAATTGGGAATCAAAGTTATCCAAACCAAACTCTCCGGAAATGTTTGGTTTAAAGGGCGGCACCACCTGCTTTTGCTCCATCTGAAAGGACACACAGATGAAAGCTCAGGTCTGCACTCAGTAACGCTGTGCCTCTGCATTTACTCTGCTCTCCAAGTCTCAGCAGGCATGCTACTACACACTCTCAGCAGCCATGGCCACGTCTTGTTAATCTGAACGTTGGCATCAGCCTCAATAATATGACAGACTGCTCCAGCACATTGATATTCTGTTTTCCTTTTTAAAGCTGTTCTTTGCTTGTTTGTTTTTTGGTTTTTCAAAACAGGGTTTCTCTGTGTAGCCCTGACTGTCCTGGAACTCGCTCTGTAGACCAGGCTGACCCCTGCCTCTGCAGTGCTGGGATTAAAGGCATGCGCCACCACGCTCGGCTCTCTAAGGCTTTTTATAAGTACTATGCAGAGCTGGGACTGACATGTGAAGCAAGCTTGTTTCTAATTTAAATTTTAAAAAAATCCTGTAAGTACTATGCAGTAGTTTTAAGTTATTTAAACTATAATACCTTAGCTTTTCAATAACATAACATAATAAAAGTTGGCCCTTGGTTACAATAAAACCCAAGCAAGGAAAATAAAATTTACATACCATGTCCCAGTCCACATTTCTGAAGAATGGGTGTCCTTGGATGTCAGCAAATCCAGTTTGAGGGTGACAACCCAATCGTTCCTTTGGGTCCTATGGCAGAAGCAGTGTTAATAGCTAGATGAGTGAGATTCCTATATGATGCCTTCATTTACGTCTAGCTATTCTTAGAAAGCCCATCACCAGACCCAAGTGAGTCATCCAGAGCTCACATCAGGAAAGGTCTCCTCCTGGCTCATCAATCATGGAATAAGCGGAGAATCCCATACTAGACATGTGCATGCCTCTAATCCCAGCACTGGAGAGGTGGAGGCAAGACTATGAGGAGTAAAAACAGGCCACCCTCGTTATACAGAATGCAAGGTCAGCCTGGGATACATGAGATCCTGCTTTTAAAAGGGTAGTGCACTATCACCCCTCTTTGCTAAAGAAACAAGGTGAGAAAAATAAGGGCAGCATTTAGCTATTTCTTTCTCAGAGGCCAGAGTTCAGTCATTATTAAGAAGCTTCTGAACATTACCCCTGTTTAGCTCGGTGTCATAGCCCTATACTTGACTACAGCAACAAACCCTAAGACAATGATATAGCAATTATCTGATCACTGGACTGAGTTGGAGGCTGGACCTCATAAAGCCATGGCTTTTATTCATACTACGAAGTAGAATGCTTCCTCTCTCATAAAAGGCATTTTATTTTATACATTAGCATCCGTCAGCTTCATTTCTCACTGTATGAAACACAAGCTTTCCAGTTTAGATCTTTCCTCACATAAAATAGCCATCCAGAGGCCAGAGAGACGGCTCAGTGGTTCAGAGCACACTTAGCTGCTCTTCCAGAGGATTTGGGTTAGATTCCTAACACCCACACAGCAGCTCACAACCAGCTCTAACTTCAGTCCCAGGAGATGGGATGCCCTCTGCTGGCTTCCTTGTGCACCAGTCACGCATGTGGTACACAGATATACATGCAGGCAAAACACACAGACACATACAATAAAAAAACAGCCATCTAAAACTAAGTGTCAATTTCCAATTTTATTAAAATTCATCCTTATCTGCTCAAGGAGGTAAACATAACCCATTTTCTACCTTAATTTATTTGAAATTCAATTTATGAAACACAAGTTCACAATCTTAGATCCTAAATTCCACTGTTGTACCAACTACCACAAGCAATTGAGTGATGTTTACATTTTCAAGATGCCATTTCATTTCCTCTGAATTTTATCTAAATACTGGGTTAATATGAAATGGATAGAGAATACTACTGATCACATGCTCAAAAAAACACATGGTGGTAAATGGTTTTACAGATAAAGATACATAAAAACAGAACTGAAAATGCAGTTATAGATAATCCTAAAGACTCTATTTTTCTCACACTGATTTATGCATCATTTATATTAAAAGCATCCAACCCAATATCTTTCTGGGGGTAAATTATACTGGTCATGTGGCAAGGATAATCGGGTCAGGATTTGACTAGGTCTCATTGATTATGAAATAAAATTTCATCCTAACTGAAAAGTTACATAATCACCAGGCCTGAGCCTCCACTTAGGAGGCCAACTTACACAGGTAAAGAAATCACATAAGATTTTACAAACAATCGTACCTTGTTGAGAAAACTCTTCAGCACACTTGCTGCTTTTACAGACAGAGAACGTGGTATGCGAATTTGCTTTTCCAAAATAACTAAAAAGATAAGAATGACAGTATTAATTCTCAGCGTTTTATGTGGCTTGAAGTATTTTCTCTACATTCCAAGATATTTCAGGCATTCCAGAAGAAAACACAGTATGTACATAACTGAAACACTTCATGCATTTTCCTAATCCCTTGGCCTCACTTCTCAGAGCTGGCCTCTTACCTGAACATTGCATTTACTATTTACAAACATGCTTTATTTTTTTTTACTACCTTACTGTGCCTCAGTTTCTTCCTATGTAAATAGAAATTAAAAACAATACCTGCTTCACAGGGTTCTTATGAGGTATAAAAGGTAATAATATAAAGTGCTTTCCTATGCAACACGGAATTGTACCAGGAAATGTGAAATTATTCTGCAAAGCTACTATCAACTTCCACCCCCCACAGTAGCCCTGAAAAGCTTCCATTGCTCCACACCTTCATGAGCACTAGCCAGTTATCATCCATCTAAAGTCAAATGCATAGGCATAAAACTGTAGCTCATTAACACTTAGTGAGTATTCTTCCAATTACCAGGGCATTTCATATTCTTCATGATACTCTGGTTCCCTATTACATTAGATACTTCCTTGAATTCTGTGAAGGTTTTTAACTACTAAATGCAAAATTTTGTGGCTACTTTCACACTCTGTGGTAGAGGTCCTGGTGCCTGGCCTCCTGCTTCTGTTCTGTTCAACTTCTAGTAGTCCTCACTGTGGCCACCTTGAGTCCTTAACATCACTCTGAGCAGTCTGCTTTTTTTGTTTGTTTGTTTGTTTGTTTTCCAGAGACAGGGTTTTCTCTGTATTGTTTTGGAGCCTGCCCTGGAACTCGCTCTGTAGAGCAGATTGGCCTCGAACTCACAGAGATCCACCTGCTTCTGCCTCCCGAGTGCTGGATTAAAGGCATGTACCACCAACGCCTTACTTTTTTTTCTTTTTCTTTTTCCTCTCTGCTATCTTCACACTCTACTTTTCTTGAAATTAGGCACTAAGCCAGGAGCTTGTGTACAAAGATTAGTCTCTCTAGGCAGTAGATTCCCTACTGCAATACCTGTGATGGACAAGCTAAGCTGCTTTGTTATGAGTTTGAGTGTGGGAAGGGTACATTTAAAAGTTATCCAAACTATCATTAAGTCACATGTCCAATTTATTCTTTTTTTTTTTTTTTTTTTTTTTCCAAGACAGGGTTTCTCTGTGGCTTTGGAGGCTGTCCTGGAACTAGCTCGGTAGACCAGGCTGGCCTCGAACTCACAGAGATCCGCCTGCCTCTGCCTCCCGAGTGCTGGGATTAAAGGCGTGCGCCACCAACGCCCGGCCAATTTATTCTTTTTCTTACTGAGAATAGTAATTTGGAAGCCCTAATTTTTCTCTAGGTTATTCACAGAGAATCTCAACAAAATACTGCAAATTACCTTGGAATAGATAATCCTCTGTATTTTGATCAGGATTATCGGAGCTCCCAACAATATCAAATGGAGACCTTCCCGCCATCATCTCAAACATGAGCACTCCAAGAGCCCACCAGTCAACACTGAAGCCTTTGGAAAGAAATTTTAAATAATAAATTTTCTTTGTATTCATGAAGAGCCAGTAATCAGAAATGTATTTTATCATGAGATGAAAATGCAAACATAATGAAAAAGTAAATTCTAATCAGATTATAAATAGTATGGTAGGCACTAAGAACTGCAGAAATATTTGGTCCAACCCTAAAAGGAACATCTATACTATAATCCTTCCTCCCAAGTAGAAGATCATTGTGGAAAATGGGGAAGACTATAAATGTAGGAGGTGCTGAACCAATACAAGTAAACAGCAGCTTCCAGACACAGTAGGGCAGTTGCACATATAAACTCACAGTAGCTGGGATAGGCTGTACAAACCCCATGTTAACTCAGGTCAGACCAAACACCAGCATGGTAAGGGCAGGCAGACACAAGGAGCTATGGTAAGTGATAGCTGCTGGAAGAAGGAGTTTTCTCTAAGAGAGTTGTTCCTTGTAAGCTGACCGTGCTTCATGGGCAACAAACTAGACAAGATGAGTGAAACAGAAAAGGACACAAAGTTGGATGAGTAAGGAAGGTGGAAGTTGGGAGTGGATTTGGGGGGAATGGGAAGCTGGTAGATATGATCAAAACGTTGTGTGAAATTCTCAAAGTACTAATAAAAATAATAAATACAATGGAAGCCAGATGTGGTGGTGCACAATTTGATCCCAGCACTCGGGAGGTAGAGGCAGCCAGATCTTTGTGAGTTAAGAGGCCAGCCTGGTCAACATAGCAAGTTCCAGGACAGCCAGAGTTATGTAGAGAGACCCTGATGCAGAAAAAAAAGTTTCATCTGCTGCCTGGCGAGCACCCAGTCTTTAGCATCTTTTAGACTCCTAGGAGAAATATCCCAGGGGATCTGAACAATCTTCTAGGAGCTCATGACCCTGGCTTCACACAGCTGATGCTTTAAAACCTACATGGCTACTGTGATCTAGGCATATTGTTTAAGCTTTTCTGTGCATCAGTTCCCTCATTTGTAAAATGAGTCAAAAAAACTTACCTCAGGCGTATAAGGGAGCTTAGAGTTAATTGTTTATAATAGTTCTTGCCACTGCTTGGTGTTTGTTAATAGTAAAATATTATTTAAATGTATATTTCAATAAATACCAAACTCTTTTTTGGCTCTGGTTTCAGAATATGAGGGTCTTCACGTATGTTAACAGAACCAAGAAAAAGGGTCTTCACGTATGTTAACAGAACCAAGAAAAGTATTAAAATGCTATAGCATATTATATGATAGTTGGTACCACATTAAAACAACCAATATAGCAGTAGTTAAAATACCACCTATTTATTTATTACCATAATCTTCTCCTCTTAAAATCTCAGGAGCAATGTAATTGGGAGTTCCACAGAAAGTGCTGGTTGTATCTCCAGGTCGTAATCCTTCCTTTCATAGGGGGAAAACAAAAGGAGAAAAAAATAAAGAAGATACAAAACAATTTAAAGGTCACCTCTTCCATTTCATCTACTGTTTAAATTCAGCATGTATATGCAATACATTACACCTAGACAACATCACTAGGAACAGTTACCTTATTATGAAAATTGTGATTGCTAATAAATAGCATAAAGAAAACTTATTCAGATTAGATGTTGCTAAAGTCACTTTAGCAAGAGACAGGTGGATCTCTGTGAGTTCGAGGCCAGCCTGGTCTACAGAGTGAATTCCAGGCCAGCCAGTTGAAGCTTGGCTTCAACAAAAGAAAATACCAAAACAAAAACTTTTCTAAAAAATAATATTTGTTGTGCTGGAGAGATGGCTCAGTGGTTAAAAGCACTGTGGGCTGCTCTTCCATAGGTCCTGAGTTCAATTCCCAGCAACCACATGGTGGCTCACAACCCTTTATAATGAGATCTGGTGCCCTCTTCTGGCATGCAGACAGAACACTGTATATACAATAAATAAATAAAATTTAATACAAAATCAAGAACATGACTAAGATGAACCATCTAACATGACTGTTGACGGACATTACAAGGTTTTGTGTCCAGTCACTTTTCCTGTGGAGCATGCCTTCTGCTTTTGTGAACAATTAAGGCACAATGCACAAACTACATACAGAAAATACTCAATAATAAATGGAACAACCACTAAGAGCTGTAACAAATATAAATTTCTGTATACTTACTAATATATTCTTTTAAAAAGAAGAAAAATGAACACATTAGGAAAATATCATGGTCTCAATCATGAGATTCTAACATTCCTATATCAGAAAATCCATCCTTACATACCAATAACGAATAAACAGAAAATTTTAGATTAAAAACTAAAACTAAAAAGAAAAAATAAGCATGGTGGTGCACACGTGACCCCAGCACTGGAAGACTGAAGCAGGAGGACTGTTAATGCAGGGAAAACCTCAGCCACAAAGGTTTGAAGATGTGGTCTCAAAACACAACACAAGACAAAACAAACAAAAAAAGCAAAACCATAAAACAAAACCCACCCAAACAAATAACCACAAAATAAAACCAATCCAACAATCAAATATGCTACATACACCCGTATACATGGTAAAAATATGGGAAGGAGAGAAAGTCATAAAAGACCCCTCACAGAACCGAGGAGACAGCTCTAGGGTAAATTCTCGCCATACAATCCAGGCTGGCCTTGAGTTCCTGACCATCCTGCTTCAGCCCTGTAGAGGTGGATCACCAAACCTCTGCCTCCTCGTGCTGTTGGTAATCTAACATTGAAACAGTAACTCAAAATGGGAAAAGAAAAAAAAACTTCTAACTTATAGATTAATACTTTTTATTTTTATCTGGTCTTGAAACTCATAAAAATCCACTATAATTGTGATTTTTTTTAAAGGTAGGATTTCTCTACATATCCCTGGCTATCCTGGAGCACTCTGTAGACAGGCTGGCCTTGAACTCAGAGATCTGCCTGAGTAGATTAAATGTGCCAGCTTGATTTTTTTTTTTTTAACCAGAGAGAAAAACACTCTAGGGAAAAGAAATGGCAGAGCAAAAAGGAATCCTACAAGAATAATTTAAGGTATATATCATATGAAAAATAGTCTTGAGTTTTATACATTGTGTGAAAACTTTATTTCCTAACATCAGATGTGCAGGTGTAACATTAAATCCTCAGTACCATTCCAGTGTTTTACTGATGTAAGAATTTGGAGCTCCGGTCTGGTGGTACTTCCTCCAGGTGGATGGGAACACAGTGCATACACTCACACACCCGGGGATGCTCTGCTGCAGCAGGGTTTTTGTTTGTTTGTTTTTCGAGACAGGGTTTCTCTGTATTGTTTTGGAGGCTGTCCTGGTGCAGCAGAGTTAATAAGCAGAATAGTTCTCTAGACATTTTGTGAGAAAAGATCAGACCTTTAAATAAAACTGTTGCCAAAAAACCAGAACATCAATAAATAGACATATTCTGAGATAAGATGTTTACTTGATTTTTATCATACTTTATGTCACAGAGATTTGGAATGTAGTAAACATAAAAACAGATTTCTAAGAAAAAATTGCAAGTAGGTTCAGGGTCTACTAAATGGCAAACAATTGGAAGCTGATATGCAAACACAGTGTTAACATAATAAGGACTGTGGGTAATTGTTATTTCCAAATTTTCTTCAAAAGCCTAACAGCTTTCAAAACAAAAAGTTACGACCAATTAAAAAAAAGATTAAACCTATCTAACACTTATCACAAAATATGTGGAATTCTGCAAATGGCCAAATGGTCAGGGAGTACACTCACCTTCAGTTAGAATTCCAAAACATTCTAAACAAGGCAGTTATAATTTTCCATCTACACATGAAGTTACTTAACTGACAGGTCATGAGCTGCTTGGAGGTTCTCACCTTACACATGCCATAGTCAGTGAGTTTAATGTGTCCTTCAGAGTCCAACAGTACATTGTCCAACTTCAAATCTCTATAAATTATCCCTCGCTCATGAAGATAATTTAGTGCTAGACTGATTTCTGCTGAGTAAAACCTTGAATTGAAAAACATACGTTTTTGTTATGAATAGTCACCATTTGAAAAACCCTAAATATACAATGAACACAAAGAGATTATAATAATATGTGATTGGTATACTATATTATGTAAATTAACCTAGTTCAGCCTCCTCATGACTTACAAAGAGTAAACTAGCAACAAGATAACTTGTTTATGTACTGTTTTCAACTAGCAGACCCAAAAGGTCAGACAGCTCTGAGGAAAAAATCCAACTCAACAAAAAACTTACCTGGCATGTTCTTCAGGAAGCTTTCTTTGTCGCTGCATATGAAACATTAGATCCCCTCCATTTACATACTCTATGACAAAAAACAGCCTGAAATAGAGGCAAAACCACAAGTCAAAGTGAGCTTTTGGCACTTAAAACAGAACAGCAATCATGACAGCACAAAGGCATTCTGAATGATTCAGTCCTTGACAAGAACTTAGTGGGAACAAGGGCTTAGATACAAGGAAGCAACCCAGCAAGATACAACTACACCAATTCCACTCTAGGGTAGTACTGCTTGGGGTAAGGAGCTACTTACTGGGTGAGTCATGTTTAAATGTCATGTAAGGTAAAGAAGACATTATGTCATAAGATGAGAATGCTCAGGATGTTACAGGATTGGCCATCTCCTGCTCTTTCTTAGGAGCCCCTTCTCTCCCTCTCTGTTGCTTCCCTTCCTTCCTTCCTTCCTTCCTTCCTTCCTTCCTTCCCTCCCTCCCTCTTTCCTTCCTTCCGTCCTTCCTTCCTTTTTCCTTATTAGGACGGGTGTTAGATTGTAGCAGGAAGTTCTTAGTGCTCCTACAGGAAACAGAAGAAGCCCAGTAACAGTCTGTCACCTTTTAACCTTACCTGCTTTCTGTCTGGAAGCAAGAATGCAGCCCAACAAGAAAAGGGTGATTGGATGCCTGCTCAAAAACGTGCTTCTCTGTCTGTACCCAGTCAATATCCTTTTTAAAATGTCAAAGAAATCTATGTCAAATGAAATGGCCAAAACTAACAATGGCAAATTTGTTCTTAGCAAATCACTCACAAATATTAACTAATTAGACTAAATATCAAAACCACTCACTGACATAAAACAAAACTTATACAAGGAAAAATACCATTAACAAAATGTTCAGTATTATTAAAGTCTTGAAAACTTAGACAGCTCAAGTACTTCCCTAGACAATAATATGCCTTGACTTTATTTTTACCTAGGGCATGCTCTTAGAAAAGTAGCCAAAAATAATAATGCACAAACACTAAAGTACTGTGTTTTTGTTATGTCTGTGTACCTCTGGATTATACCAGGGCCTCTTAAGTGCTAGGGTTTGTCTACAAGTAGAAAAAACATCTCCATGCTTACCTCATCATCATTGACGAGCTCCTTTTTCACAACTTTCATTGCATAAATGCGGTCTGTCTTTTTTAATCGAACCAACAGTACTTTGGCATAACTTCCTCTTCCTATAACTCGAAGCAAATCAAAATCCTGGAGACCTAAACTTGATGATGCTTTACCACTTTCCCTGGTGTTCATCGCCTGTTGAGAACATTTATTTCAACAAAACTTTAACTGGAAATATTTCCACTTTATGTTTCTAACAAACTCTTATAACCATAACATTTTAAAGTATTTTATTAACATAAAATATTTTAAGTTCTTAACTCTTTTCTTATATATTCTAAAACATTTAATCTGTCCATTTACAAGGATCATCTAAGATAATCTTTTAGATGCTACTAGCAAAGCCAAAAAGAACACCTCCAGGGACCAAGCCTATATAGCTCAATACTGCAAAGTCACCAACATGTAATCAACAAATGTCCCACAAAAACAAAGCAGGAGTTCTCTGGTGAAAAGTATCAAGAAAAGAAAAGGAAGACAGGAGGGGGAAATGGGGAGGGGAGAGAGGAAGGGGAAGGAGGAAGAGCGGAAGGAAAGCTGCAGATCTGAGCCCTCTGGTGTCTATAGGCACTGCCTGTATTCACACACCCAACAAAAACAGCTTGTATTAAATCTTAAGGCTACAGGAATATAAATCAATAATAGAATGATACATACATAGCCACTATTTCCACTCCAAGGACTGACTTAAAAGAGAGACTAAACAGAGTGTAGACAAGAATGAGGAGCAACCAGGACTGTCACCAACTGTTGATGGAAGTATAAACTCACAAACCAAAGGCTGTGGCCGGTTTCTTACAGTGGAGTGTGCATACTACGCAGCCAGTCTACTGCTTATGCACCAACTTGTTTACTTACTTACACAATTAACTGTAGTACTGGGGAGTGGAATTTTCATTTCATTTTATGTAGTTCTAACACTAAGGACTGAACCCAGGACCTCGTGTATGCTAGGCAAGTGTTCCATCACTCAACACTACCTTTTTTTCCAGTTTTTATTTTGAAACAGATCTTCACTAAGTTGCCTAGGCTGGCTCTGTGTTGAGTAGCCAGGCAGCCTTAACTTATCCTCCTACTTCAGCCTCCTGAGAAGCTGGGATGACATACAAGCTTTCATCAGCAGGGCCAGTTGCCAAATCATATTTATAAGATTGTTTCAGGCTGGAGAGACAGCTCAGAGGTTAAGAGAACTGGCTGCTCCTCCAGAGGTTCTGAGTTCAACTCCCAGCAACCACATGGTGGCTCACAACCATCTGTAATGAGATCCGGGGCCCTCTTCTGGTTACAAGCATACATGCAGGCAAAATACTGTATACATAATAAATAAATCTTTAAGATATAAACCTTTTAAAAAAAAGATTGTTTCATCATAGCTTATCATAACAATTCCAACTGAGAGGGGGAAACCGAAGTGGGTCAGATAGACCAAAATGATAAAATAACTGAAGTACTACTCTGCATCTATGTTACATGGAGGAAGTCAGAGACACGCACATTGTGTGTTTCTACAGCCGGAACAAGAGCAAAGGAAGGCACAGCTAATCTGAGGCGCATAGATAATGTACTCTGGGGGGAGGTGAGGGAGAAGAGACGAGAAGCAACAGACAAGCCTCTGGAGTGCTGGTGGATCTTTCTTCTGAGAGGTCATCATACAGTGCTCACTGTGCTGAAAATTCACCTAGCTTCGTCCCATCGTCTGGGTGTTTGCTACACACACTTCTACCACTTAAAAGGAGTAACAACCAAAGCAGCAAGAATAATGATGATACTGATAAAATGCCAATGCCAGTTTCTGAAAGGAACAAAAAGGAATAGAAGAGCACCGAAGAGCCCATGGAAGAAACATGAGCAGCACAAGGGTCCAGAAGAACAGAGAGCTCATTCTTTAGTTTAGGGTTTTCTTCCTTTGTCTGACTCAGTCAGCCTATGAACAAAACAAGGAAGATCTGGTCACAGTGGCAGGGGGGTCATAAATGCAGAAGTAAACATGCAGCTTCAGGAAACAAAGCTGAAAGAAGGCACATGGGCACATGAAACAGAGTGGACACATGGGTGCTGCTGGGCTGGGCATTCACACTCGGAGGGAGGGAGGGAGGGAGGGAGGGAGGGAGGGAGGGGGAGGGAGGGAGGGAGGGGGGAGGGAGGTCTTCCTTGTATTTTACTGTCAGAATCTAATACGTAAGCAGGTCAAAATGTTACATTTCTAAAAGACTATGTCTTCATAAAAAACTAATGCTGTGCACAGTAGGACAAATTATCTTACCTCCTTTTCTTCACCAACTTGGTCCAAACTTTCATGACTTGAAGGGTTATATGGAATTACTAAAAATTCAAAACCAAGTATTAAAAAAGAAAAATAATCAATGATGAATTTGACTTATAATTTTTCTTGATGGTTTTTCTTAATTTTTACATATGAGTAAGTAATTAGTTAAAGCTTGATATTTGTCATAAATTGTACTCTCCCAGAGGCCCTGAGTTGGATTCCCAGTAACTGCATGGATGGCTTAAAACCACCTATAGTGGGATCTGATGTCCTCTTGTGGCATAAAGTTATACATGCAGAAACAGCACTCGTACATAAAACAAATAAATCTTTAAAAAAAAATAAGGTAAAGAAAGATCACTTAAAAAAATCAGAGCAGTGAAGGCAGAGAGGAGACTCCAGCTGGCAGCCAACTCCAGTTTTTTCTCTTCCTTATGGATAATTTGTTCTCTATAGAGGACTATAATCCTACTGAAATGCTTTACTACCCCAAGACAAAGACGGCAGGCCTACATTTTATTTCTCATCTTATCGTCTTAAAAATGCTTGACTATTATACAAATCAAGAAATGATAAGGTCGGGGCTTCTGCTCCTCAGGGCTGCTAGGAGTCTGGGGACTAAAAGCCCTCAGATCAGACTTTTTAAGCTTCTTTTATGACAAATGGAATAGTCTGTCCTTCCAGAAAAATTCTTTTAGCTTCAGAATTTTCCAAATACATGCTTAAGATTTTGTTCCTGTTTAACATTTAACTTATCCCACATAGTCAGTTTGCTGTGCTGTATCACGACATTTCCAGAATAAGGATCTGAATAAAACCAAACTGCTTCAACAGTCAACATGGCTCCAAACTCAGCTTTGGACTTCCACACTGGGAAAAAGAAACTAGGCTTGCTGAACTGAAAGGATTCTCCAAAAGAATTTATTTGAAATAGGAAAGTCAACTATTAGCTTACCCAGTTGTTTCTTCAAATGCTAGATATGTATATTAAAATATTGTGACAAATTTTATCACAATATGCTTAGGTACATTGTGTTTTTAAACTCAAGCTTAGGCTCCAGGGCAGAGGGCTTAAGGTGGGGGAAATACAGGAGAAAACGGGGAAAGAGAAACAGCAAAAGTTTTATTTGAAAATGCTATGATGAAATCTAATACTTTGTATGCTAATTCAAAAGTTAAAAAGAGATGAAGGATAATATGAGGAGTCAGACTTTATAAAAGCACCCAGAGCAGCCGCTACTCCCTCACCTGTCTGTGCATGGTCTGGATGCAAGGATGACTGGTCCATTGGCATCAGCGGTTCCTACAAACGATCCAAAGACACAGAAACTTACAAGATTCCTCTTAAATCCCCAAACCTCTATACATCTAGAAATGATGGTATTTTAATGAGATGTATCGTACTAAAACTAAATGTGAAAAACTCTAAGTGATATGAATTATATTACTATAATAATTAACTATATGAAGCCATGCAATACTCCTATGGATGACATAATCCACATTTTTTTACAGAAAAAAAATAAGCAAGTGATTTCAAGTCAGTTGGAAATAAAACTGTGATCCCCTCTCCATTACCTTTTGCCCCTTTGAGCTCCCTCTGAAAAATGCCACATTGGAAGGAGAGAACTATTCCCCAGTCACTCTCCAGCCTCTAGATGCTGTGGTACACGCACATGCACAATAATGATGAATAAAATAGAAGAGAAAAGATAACTGGGGACTGGAGAGACTCTTAAGAGTGCTTGCTCCTCTTGCAAAGGGCCTGAGCTCAGTTCCTAGCACACAATTTGGCAGCTCACAACCACCTCTAACTCCAGCTCCAAGGGGATCTGACACCTTCCTCTGGCCTCTAAGGCCAGAACACACACAGCATATACTCAGATAGATACATACACATAAATAAAAATGAATCTGAGAAAAGACCAAGTCATATTGTTCAGTGAGAAGAATGAGTTAGAAAAGGATGTACATCACTTTTACTAAAGTATGTTAAAAAAAAGACACTCAAAGTAGTGAATAAATTAAATACTTTAAATGACTAAAAAGCAATTGTTTCTCCTACAATAAAATTTTAAGGAGCAAAACAGGAGGGAAGAAGGAGGAACCACAGAATTTAAAAAGTATGGAAGAAACATCAATCAAGGACAGCCTGAATCTTGATTCAGAATGAAAAATTGTACCTTTTCATCAGACAATTATTGGTATTTCTAAACTTCCAAACTTTACGTATCTTAAATGAAATGTAAAGGACTCTTACACACCAATGAAGCATGTTGTACACATATATAACAAACAAAATCCTATGCCTTACCGGTGGCAAAGAATGCCGCCCACACTCAACCGTGACAAGCTTGTGACACTTCTTATGAACCAACAGTTTGCAATTGATGCACTTATATCCTTGTCGTCCAAGTCCCCAGATTCTGTCTGTGCAGATAGCACAGTGAGCACGCTGTAAAGAGTATATTCAAGAACATTTTATCACAGCCAGGAAGTGGTGGCCCACACCTTTAATCCCAGCACTGAGGATGCAGAAGCAAGTGGATCGATCATTGGAAGTTACAGGTTAGTCTGACCTACATAGTGAGTTCCAGGATAGTCAGGGTTATATACCCTGCCTCAAAAAACAAACAAAGGAGCTGGGCGTTGGCAGCGCATGCCTTTAGTCTCAGCACTCGGGAGGCAGAGGCAGGTGGATCTCTGTGAGTTCGAAGCCAACCTGGTCTACAGAGTGAGTTCCAGGACAGGCTCCAAAGCTACAGAGAAATCCTGTCTCTAAACACCAAAAACAACAAAAACAAAGCAAAACAAAACAAAAACATAAGCCAAAGTTATTTCCCAACAGCTTTCTTATTATGCTTTCAATCCCAGTACTCATAAGGTAGAGAGGCTAACTGATCTGTAAGTTCAAAATCAGCCTGGTCTACATAGTGAGTGCCAGGCCAGCAAAGGCTACATAGTGAGATTCTGTCTCAAAAAATTCAAACAGGCCAGGTGGTGGTGGTGCACACCTTTAATACCAGCACTTGGGAGGCAGAGGCAGGCAGATCTCAGTGAGTTTGAGGCTAGCCTAGTCTACAAAGCAAGTTCCAGTATAGCAAGGGCAACTATTACACAGAGAAACCCTGTATGGAGAAAAGAAAAACAAAACAAAACAAAAATCCAAACAATCAGAAACCCCAAGACATTTAAAAATAAGTGGTTTTGCTTACCACTGAATTCACTGTTGTTAACCTATGGCAAAATCAAACTAAACAAAACTTTCTTACATATGATTTTTCTTCAAAGGCTATTAAAGATCAGTGAAAAATAAACAGAAGACAAGTCAGTTTCAAAGAGACATGAATATTCAGCCATGTTACTTTCTGATGCTAAATGCAAGAAATTTTCATCTTCACAAAAGTTTTACAGTAAAGAACACAGGAAAAGTGGCTAATAAGCCACATATGCAGAGGGCAAAGCTGCTTTCTTACAGACATTAGTGCCCAAAGCTTTGGTGATGTCATGGTCACTGGCAGTAAGAGTTTGAGGGTCTCTCACATTCATTTCTACTGACATGGATGAACTTAGATTATTTTAATTGTAGAAATGAAATCCATAAATGTATATTTATCAAAAGAAGTTAAACCAGACACTCTTACACTTAGGCAGACAGAAGAGGTTGCCATGGGTTCTTGGCTAACTTCAGTTATACCAAGTACCAGGCCAACTGTGGCAACAGTTAGAACCTGTGTCAAAAAGGTTGGGGCTGTTTCTAAACACAGGCTTATGCAAACAGACTGCTTACTCTCAAACCCCAGCTTTGCACTTACTGGCTAAAACATCTAAGACAAGACTTAACTTCATTTTTCTCATCTATAAAATGGAAATACAGTACCTGTTTTTTTTTTCCACAGAGCTATTATAAGGATTTAGTGAGTCAACACAGATGAAACACTCAGAGTAAAAGCTAGCCAAGTGGTTGCTACTAATACTGTCTTCTAAATAGTGAATCAAAAGGCTTATACAATAAACTTTCACGATTTCTGTCTGCTTTAAATTATATTGAAACATAATTTTTATAACTCTAAAAAAACCATTTTTTTCAGACTCATTTGGATATAAGGTGCAAACATTAGAAGTTTATCTAAGCCAGGTGTTGATGGTGCATGTCTTTAATCCCAGCACTTGGGAGGCAGAGACAGGATGATCTCTGTGAGTTCCAGGCCAGCATGATCTACAGAGTAAGTTCCAGGACAACAGCCAGGGCTGTTACACAGAGAAACATTGTCCCAAACAAACAAACAAGCAAACAAAGCCAAAGACAGAGACGTTTGATCTAAGACTAATAGCATTCATTCATCTAATGAGGACCAGAGTGAAGCAGAGTCCTAGGTGGTGAGAGGAAGTGCTATTTACACTAGAGGCACTGCCACAGCAGCAGATACAAGGCCTTGCTGCTTAGTTCTTTTAAAAGGACTACCAAGATTGAATAACAAACTACCTTTCTCTCACAGAAAGAAAAAAAAAATAGATGTCTCAAAGTATTGAAATCCAACAAAATAGGTTTACCCTGTTGAAACGTTTGGCTTGAAAAGTGTGGCCATTTGCACAGTAAAGCTTTCTCCACCGGCGTGCTCCTCTGCGGTAAATGGACTCTGAAGAGAGATTGACAGTCAAAGAGAACAAGTTTGAATGAAAGCCACTTAATTAATCTTTTATATACTTATTGCTGGAAAAACTATAGTAACACACACTAGAAACTGAAAATGTAAAAATGGGTTCACTAAAGGACTTGTTAAAAACCAAACACCCAGGGTACCGACTTTGGAATAATTAGTATTGCTTTTCTTATACTGTATTTTTTTAAAAGATTTTATTTATTATGTATACAATGTTCTGTCTGCATGCATGCTTGCATGCTGAAAGAGAGCACCAGATCTCATTATACATGATTGTAAGCTACCATGTGGTTTCTAGGAATTGAACTCAGGACCTCTGGGAGAGCAGTTAGTGCTCTTAAAACTCTGAGCCATCTCTCCAGCCCAGTATTGCTTTTCTTTTAAAGAGATTTTCCCCCCTAACATTTGAGAAAAACTGAAGTTCCTGGACAGGCTAAAGGAGTAAGTATTTGTATTCTTTACCTGATTTACAAGCTACTACTTACTCTTTGTTATACCGAATATCTTCTCAATAAATACAAATAAAAAACAGAAATCTTCTTTGTTCCTTCTGAATGATTTGGAAGATACAATGTGTGAATCTAATGACATTCACCGTAACCACAATATAATTACTGCATCTTAAAAAATTAACTTAGTATCAGTATCGCTCAGTCTAAAGCTCACATACAACATTTCTTAATTGTTCTCAAAGTGTCTTTCAAAGCTGTCATTTTTATAATCAGGAACAAATCACAATGCAGGCATTCACTGCATCTGGTTTCTTTTGTTCGGCTGTCAGGTTGGTTGGTTTTTACCTCCAACACATTCAAAACCATCCGCTCTGCTTTATTTTCCATGTCTTAGGCAGTGTTTTTATGTTCCACACCCATGTTGCAGTGTCTGCCTCTTCATGATCAGAGTCAGTGCTAAATACTTTGAACAAAAGTACTATAGAGCTGCCTTTAAAGAGGAGAGGGACGAGAGGAATGTCTCTGCTGGTAAGCGCATCTCATTGCTCTGGCACCCAGACAAAAACAGCTCACAACTGCCTGCAACTATGGAGTAAGCATTGAGGCAGCCCCCCCCCCAACCCCGCTGGCAGCACGCTGAGGAATCAGATGCTCTCTACTTCTCAGGCATCTCTATGATATGTGCACATGCACAATTAAAAATAAAATAATAAGACAGAGACTGTTATGTTTTTCTTATGGTATTACATCAGAGGGGCACACAATGTCAGAATGTCAGTGCCCACTTCTGGTAACCACCCTTACAAGTAGTGACTGCATCTCTTCTTCACTGTAATGTACATTTTATGTCACGTAAGAGAATTGTAAGTGATATTTTATATAACTCTATCTACAACAAATGTTTGTCCTTTTTGGTTTGTTTTGGTACAATACTGGGTATTGAACTCAAGACCTCACACATTACATCATAAGTATTCTAGTCCACTCCAAAGGTCTTATATAAGTGCTATTATCCTTTTTAATTTTTTAAAACATTTATTAGTGTTTTGTCTACATGTATGTACTTAGTATTCTAGAGGTGAGATGGGGGAGTTTGATCTCCTGGAACTGGAGTTCCAGATGGCTGTGAGCTACCATGTGGGTGCTGGGAACCGAACTCAGATCCTCTAGAAGAGCAACAAGGGCTCTTAACCTCTGAGCTATGTCTCCAACTCCCACAAACACTATTTTTTCCCCCAAAACAGGGTTTCTCTATGTAACAGTCCTGGATGTTCTGGAACTCACTTTGTAGACCAGTCTGATCTTGAACTCACAGAGACTCTCCTGCCTCTGCCTCTTAAGTGCTGGGATTAAAGGCTTGTGCCACAACTATTCCTAAAACACATAGGAAGAGGTTCCAAACAATCAAATCTAATCCACTTGTGATTCTGGATATCCATCACTATGGCAGTACTGTCTAGTAAATTACTGTCTACTGGTGAGATTCCTCAGTGGTAGTAAGTAGTAAGGAATACTTCTAAACTACTTTAAAGCAGATGTAGCATTGAATCCACTACTTCAAGTTCAAGTGGAAAGTACCAGCTACAAAGCTCTTAGAAGTCTTTTAATCTGCTTGCAGAGCTGGGGATAGAGCCAGGGCCTTATACCAAGTAGAAGCCTTGCAGCATGATGCCTGACACTAAACACAGGGGCTTTCTCTTGTGCCTCCACTCTCTAGCAAGTGCCAGCACATGTTAGCTTACCAGATACTCCTATGAACTAGCTTGTATGCCCTAAATGTAAATATTTTACTGCTGTCTAAGAATTTAAAAGGCCAAGAGACCACAGTCATGGTTACTACACTCTAGTTTACTATTTAATTTTCTGGGTAAACGGTGGTGTCAGACCTCCACTACTAAATTTTAAAAGGTAAATGAATGCCTAGGTAAATAAGGTAATGGGAAAGCATGGCATAAACCTACAATGGACATGGAGCTCTGCACAGATGTGCTACAATGCCAACTCTTTCAAAGCTCTGGCTCTGGGCAGAGAAGACACCCATTCTCTCCAGCAGCTCTGTAAAGAAGCCAACATGGCTTCAACTTTCCTTCCACTAACAGCCCAGCAAGATGACGCCAGCCGAATACAAACCCGCATTTTCACTACTGTCGGGGTGTTCTGCCCATCCTTTATTTCCCCATCTTCCTGTATAACATGTTACATCCATTTCACTTTATAACTCTTTGTTTTCCCCATTCACTAAAGGGCATTAAGTCACTAAATTAGAAGCTTAGACTTGGAAATTTCTTATAATTCAAAGAGAAACATTCACTACTTTTCCTTCTGAAGTCATGAATATGTGTAGAAACCATAAATGAAAATGAGATTCTATAACAATTCCTAACAATGTGACATCTACAAAGTATCTAAAAGTGTCAAGTCAATTATTCTCACACTATATATTAAGCATAAGAAAATAAACGAATCAATGTAACAAGTAGGTTATTAAATATAGAAGTATATACATATGTGTACACACAAATGCAGTGGTAAAAATAAAATGCTAATGTTGAATCTGGGTAAGTGATACATAGGTATCCTTTTTTTCCCCAAAGATGTTTTGCAATTTCCACAGATTTGAAAATATCCAAAATTAAAAAACATGAAGCCACATGACTTAACTTAATTGTCCTTTTATATGCATAACAGACAGTTATATAACATTTAGCTAGATGAATTCCATGTGGCAAAAGCAGAGCTTAGGCAGTTGGTAATATAGTGT
Source organism: Mesocricetus auratus (assembly GCF_017639785.1). Classification (NCBI taxonomy): domain Eukaryota; kingdom Metazoa; phylum Chordata; class Mammalia; order Rodentia; family Cricetidae; genus Mesocricetus; species Mesocricetus auratus. The sequence continues at coordinate 33,529,902 of NW_024429195.1, read as the reverse complement.
AATTAGATTGAAAAAACAGAATAAATCAAGCAAATGAAAAGTTCTATTTCTTAGCAGAGGCATGGTGGCACATGCCTTTAATCCTAGCACTCAGGAGGCAAAGGCAGGAGTGGAAGCCAACCTGGTCTACAAAATGAGTTCCCAGACAGCCAGAAACCTTGTCTAGAAAAACAACAAAGTAAAAAGTTCTGTTTATTTTCATTTTGAGTAACGCTTTTCAGGTGTACAGGATACTAAAAGCACTCACTGTCTTCTCCTGGGCAAGGCATTCCAGGACGTTCTGGTACACAAGGAAATACTAAAAGAAAATTAATTAAAATTAATTACCAGCATATTTACAAAATACAAATTATATAGAATTGAACTGATTCAAATTTCAAAGTGACTTGAGATATCAAAGGCAGAATTTTAGCACATGGTCAAAATTAGTCTACTAAAAGCTCTCACTTTAACCAAGCCTATATAAAGTAAGTTTCTGTGAAAATAAATATGTCTATAGGTAACACACTAGATACTTAAATTACTAATTCTAGTCTCTTGTGAATAATCACTTTTTTCCCCCTTCTGGTCTTTGAAGAAACTAACTACTACTTTTTAAAATATTTGTTGTAGATAACTTTGTTACAACAAGAATTAAATGACAAATATCAGAGTTTTTAAAGACGTGTACCCAATTTAGGAATGAATTAATATCAGAAATAGTATAAAGATGTGTACTCAATTTAGGAATGAATTAATATCAAAAATAGTACCCAAACCCTCCAAATATAAGCTTATGTTCTCTAAGTTTATAAACACACCAAAGAAAGCATCTTATAGTGAGAGCATCTTGTTAACTAAGTGTTTCCTGGGACAGGAAACAGTCTACCAAGCCCAGCACTGTGCTAAGCAAGTATTCCACAGCTGAGTCCACTCTCAGCTCTCATTTTGTTTTGTTTTGAGATGTGGTCTCACTATGTAACTCAGACTGCTCTAGAACACAAGACCCTCCTGACTATGCTCCCAAGTTGTAGGGTAATAGGCAGCTGCTACTTGCCGGGATAACTGATTGTTTCTCTAACATTTTATACTAGAAAAGGGTAGTCACTGCCCTGCACACACACTCGAAGACTTCTAAAGCTGTGTAGGAATGTCTACGTTGTGAAACAACAGGAGATTACATTTTAATATCCTAGAAGACTATATACAGATAATACATTTCTCCTAGGCTATAAAAAGCAGAATCATTCTACTTGGTCTAGCACAGGAAAGAGAAAGTGAAGGACAATTATGTAGGGATGAGGGCACACATAATAAGTCACACCTAGATTGTATTTAAATAGTCAACAAAAACAGTTAGGTTTAAATTACAACTTTGGGAGTCAATTGATGGCTCTCTTTACCATGGATCAAGAGTTCAGAATCCTTGTTCAGCTCATAAAGCCTGAAAGCTTCTTCTAGTTCTAATTGAGAAGATACTGTACACGGATCTCCTAAAAAACACAAAAAGTAAAGTTCAATCTTCATCTTTTGAGTTAGGTAACTGTAAACAAACTCTATAAACAGTAACAGAAGGGGTGTTTACAAGGACAGAAGTTTAAATATTTCCTTAGACACCCCATTCTCTGAAGTAGATGACATCATATCCATTCCTAGTTGCACAGAAAGAAACACAGGGCCCAGACACTTTCTACATAAAAACAACTGTTCTGCATGTGTGTATGCATGTGTGTGTGTGTGTGTGTGCGCGCACGCGCGCATGCGTGCACACACACACACATACACACGCACTCAAGCACATCTACTCTGACTACCTTCAGGCTGGCATGGATCACTCAGATGTATGGTTATGAGACAGTCTGCTGCCTCTTCCTTATTCTTGGTATTGTGGATGGAGCCCAGGACCAGGCCTGGCAAGCTCTCTAACACCTAGGTATAGAGACAGCTCCATCCCATTTTGTTCTGTTTGGGGATAGGGTCTAAGTTACTCAGGCTGGCCTCAAAAACACAATACTCCTGCTTCAGTCTCCCATGTGTTGGGATTACAGGCCTATACCACCAGGCACCCAACACCCCTCTCCTCTTTCATGTCTTCTTTTTTCGTTAATAACCTACTGAATCTTGTGTGTTGGAATGATGACTGATCTGACTCACTCTTGTGTGTGTAATCATAGCTGTGATGAGTTCATGGGTACAAAGGCCAGGTCATATCCCAAAGGCAGCATTCCTCTCCATCCTGCAGCTCTTACATGCTTTACACCCCTATTCTGAGATGTCCCTCCTCTGACATGTTTCCTGAGTCTTTGGTGGGAAGGATGTTACAAAAGTCCTTCGTAAGGCTGGACAGCTTGAGCTACTCATAAGTGTAAGTGCTGAATTTTAATACAGACACATACACATAAGATGAGGAGGGAACACCTGTCTTCACTAAACAGCCAAAGCGCTGAGTCACTCCTGGAAGTCAAGAGGTGGCATATACACATGATAACGGCATTCCTCATTGAACAAGTCACTTAGGCAAGGCTGGGGCCTGACCTGGATCACCCTCTGCTATTCTAGTGCTCATTCCTGCATTTCCATGAAACTTTCCTCCATGCTAGATGCCACTGATTCTGTCTAATCTTCAGTCACACTCTGCAGAGGACCCAGCTGAAGTCACTATCTCAAAGAAAACAGTGTCTTTATTCTTTTCTCCAGCTCAGCTGCTGAGGCCTTACTCCTGTTTATCGTCTCTGGACATTTATAACATTAGTCCTGATAACTCACAGAGGCACGAAAACTTAGTGAGTTTTCAACTCACTAGGTCGTAAGGCAGTGTTAGTGTTACACAGAAATAGATAACCAAACCAGAAACTGGTACAAAAAGAAGAGAATTGCATGGCCTTTTCCACCTAATGATAGGCAGAAGGTGGCAGCCATGGACTTTTTGTAAAGGCCAGGGAACAGAGAAAATGACTTGGAAAATGGACAAAATGAGTGAACAAAGTGTGGCAACACTGTCATTGAAGGCAATACAGGAAGCAGAAAATACACCCAAAGAAACAGTGGTTACAAATAAAAACATCACAATGACTAGGTAGGAGGTTCAAAGTACAAAATGGTTTCTCTTTTAAAAATAATTTACTTTTTTTAGTTTATGTGCATTGATGTTTTGCCCGAATGTATTTCTGTGTGAGGGTGTTAGATGCCCTGGAACTGGAGTTACAGGCAGATGTGATCTGCCATGTGGGTGCTGGGAATTGAACCTGGTTCCTCTGGAAGAGTAGCCAGATGCCCTCAACTGCTAAGCCATGCCCCCAAAATGGTTTCTTTCGTCAGCCTATGTAGATACAGATGCAGAGAAATATCAAGAATGAAACCATTTTTGGTGAAACTTGGTTACCACAAAGTACCTAAAAGAAAACATTTCCCTGCCAAGCTTTGCTTGGTTTGAAAATAAAACTGCCCTCTCTTCCATTTCTACCTTTAAGTCACAAAAATAAGAAGCACACTAAGGGCAAAGAGCAGATGCATGGAGCTTCTAATAAATTATGAATGTGGGAGCTGGGTATGTGCTTTTGCAGTGCAGTTGCCTAGGGCTGGAGGTACAGGCAGTTGGGAACTGCCCCCTCTGAGTGCTGAGACTGGTCCTCTGCAGGAGCAATGTGTACTTTTAACTGCTTAGCCATCCTGCAGCTCTGCGTCAGGATATTAGGTTAGCATAAGAACCTCTCAAACCGCACCGGGCGGTGGTGGCGCACGCCTTTAATCCCAGCACTCGGGAGGCAGAGGCAGGCAGTTCTCTATGAGTTCGAAGCCAGCCTGGTCTACAGAGTGAGTTCCAGAACAACCTCCAAAACAATACAGAGAAACCCTGTCTCGAAAACCAAAAAAAAAAAAAAAAAAAAAAAAAAGAACCTCTCAAACCTCAGAAGAGTGTAGATGGGATCTTGTCTAGAAGAGATTTATGTGAGTATGGCTATTACCTAATGCAACAGGCATATATGACACATATGACGTCTACAATGTTTAAAATGAAGACATGTGACTTCCGACTATGCAGAAGAAAGTCTAAGAAAGTTACTGAACCACAAACACCATTACCTAGGAAAAGAAAAGGAGGACTCGGAAGCAATGTTAGTCCAGAAGGCAGCAAGGAGCTTTCTTGAGAACAGTGGCATATGCTACTATAGTTCAGAGTCTCCCTTCTTGTGACTAGGAGTAGCTACTGTACTTATCTTGTCTCTAGTTTATTATTCAGTGAGTATTTCACAGGTCTTCAGAACTAGCAAGGAACCTAACCACAGGTGGACAAGCCAAAGAATGAGAAGGACATGTTTGGACTATGAACCTATAGTCGGTTATGATTAGGCTCTGGGTGGTTTGGAGACTGTATAAGCACTTCTGTATAACAGCAAGGAAACAGGGAAGTCAGTCAATCACGACACTACACACATTTAATCTGGTTTGTTTTTCTTGAACTGAATGCCCGAGTGACACATGTGACCTTTTTTGACCATTGAGTTTGATGCATAAAGCAGTCTATATAAGTCATTATGAAGCAAAGATGATCAGGAAAGTTATTTTTCAAAGCAACTCTATCACCAAATCTAAATTTACAGACTGAAACACAAATACATCCTCTGAGTATTTGCTCATTGCAGCTGATTTTGAGGGAATTAAAGGACTGATAAATTCCAGATATTAATCATTAGCCTGTTCTTGTTTTCAATGCACCTACTTTTTTTTTCACCTACAAAAAAGAAGCAAATAAGCGTTAGGCTCTAAAAACAGTTGTTAAATACGAAATATCCAACTATTTGTAAAATAACCTGACAAGATGCAGAACACAAAACTTAGGTCACATATTCATTGTATTTAAATCCACATTCCACTTCCTGGTCCCCACTGGTTCATGGCCATATCACAATGAAAAATGCATTTAGCCCAACTTCAAAGGCCCCCATAGTCTAACATGCTCAACACTGTTTAGAAGTCCGAAGTTCAAAGTCTCTTCTGAGTCTCAAGGAAATCTCTTAAGTGTAATCTCTCTAGTGAAATAACAATTTATGTATTTCCAACATGGATGGCAGAAAATATATATTACCATTCAACAAGGGAGGACTGGGGCATACTTAGCAAATACTGGACCAAAAACCAGCAGGGCGAACTGTAACCCTTAAAAGGCTCCGCCTTTCCAGCTTTGTTGCCTTTGATGACACACACGGGTCCAGTCCTGTGTGCAGATCTCCTCGGCGAGAACCCATGGCTCCAGGACGGCTAACATCATGGGATCTCCAACATAACACATGCTTCAGCTGCACAACTTCACACATGGCATCTCACGGATTCCATGCAGAGACTCCCCTTGACACATGCCAGGCCTCAGTGGCTCTCCTTAACCGTGGAGGAAGAATCCACACACCTTTACTCTTGTAGTTTTCATGACTCTAAAGCCAGAACCATACGGACAACAGTGCCAATTCATCTGCCCTTTTGGGAGCCTGGTCCTCTCCTAGAGTCGCATTTGCAGAAACTTCCCTTATAGCATCTTAAGAGCAGAAAATTCAGCTGGGCAGTGGTGGCGCACACCTTTAATCCCAGCACTTGAGAGCCAGAGGTAGGCGGATCTCTGTGAGTTTGAAGCCAGCCTGGTCTACAGAGTGAGTTCCAGGACAGCTGGGGCTGTAACACAGAGAAAACCCTGTCTCAAAAAAACAAACAAAAAAGGTGAACAGAAAATTCCTCACAAGTTGGAAACTAAACTGGGGAGTTTGCCCTGGTCCCCTTGTGCCATGCAGACCAGCCTTTCCTTAATCCCCTAACCTCTCAGCACAAGTCTTGACTGCAACATTCAATTTCCTCCCCCTTTTCTCTTCGTACTGTAGCTGTGTTCGCTTTGCTCCACTTGGTATTTTTCACTGCAGACCTGAATAGAGTGATTACTGATAATCACATGACAGAGTCCATATTAGGCTGTCCTGAAATCTCCTCCAAGAAATTTTCTTTTCAATTTAGCCTCAGGCAAATTCTTACGACTACAGCACGGAATATACACTGTGTGTATATGTCACTGTGGTTGGCTTAATAAGGAAGCTGACTGGCCAATAGCTGGACAGGATAAATTTAGGGGGAGAGCCAAATGGAGACTGCTGGGAAGAAGGGCAGAGTCAGAGGAGTCACAGAGAGAGACACAGAGGTAGCAGGAGATAAGCATGCTGTGTTGAAAGATGGTACTGCCATGTGGCAGAGGGTAGATAAGAAATGAAAGAGCTAGTCAGTAATAAGCCTGAGCTACTGACTGAGCATTTATAATTATTAAGTCTCCCTGTCAGTTATTTGGGAACAGGAGGATGGGAAAGAAGCTTCTTCATACACTGCAGCAGAAGAAGCCGCGTTCTTTGCCAAAATATCACAAGAATGATTTCTAGTCCAGTTTTTTGTTTGTTTTGTTTGAGACAGGGTTTCTCTATGCAGCTTTGCAGCCTGTCCCGGCACTTACTCTGTAGACCAGACTGGCCTCGAACTCACAGAGATTCACCTGCCTCTGCCTCCTAACTGCTGGAATTTAAAGGCGTGTGCCACCACCACCCGGCTTCTAACCCAGTTTTTAATATTGTTTCTCTGAATGCTGGTCCTATATAATCCATATTGCTCTCAGCAATACTGTCTTCTAAGAGCCTATCAGGAGGTCTATTTAACCCTGCTTGCAACATTTAAATGTACTTTTTCTAGTCCCAAATCCCAATATCTTCTAAAAGTCTTTAAAAACAGGTCAGGTCTGTCACAGCAACAACCCCATTCTTAGAAGACCTGAGTTCTAGTCCCAGTAATGACACACTGGTCAACAGCTGTCTGTAACTCCAGTTCCATGGGAGCCAATACCTTCTTCTGGCCTGATCAGATACTGTATGCACACGGTGCATAGACATACCTGCAAGCAAAACATCTATACACACTAAACACACATATAAAGAATAAGCATAATACTACAGCCCATAATTATATATACTGTCAGTTAAAAATAACAAATTTAGGGAGAGGGTCTAGGCCCTGCCCTGGATGAAATGACAGTCTATGGACACCCTCATGGAGGACCTCACCCTCCCTGGGGAAATGAGGGGATAATGGGGGAGCTGGGGGAAGGGTATGGGAGGAGGGGATGGAAAGAGAGAGGGACCTGGAACTGACTTGTAAGCCAACCATGTTTCTAATCTAAATTTAAACTTAAAAATAAAAAAAATTTAATAATAAAAAAACAAATTTAAAACTAGGTAGAAAACTAAAAGTAAAATAAAAATCCTATCTATTATTCCCTGCCATTCCCTGGCAGTGATGGTTATAAAATTACTATTCACCTACAATGTTTTGCTACTGAGGTCTGGTAGCTCACAAAAGGAGACCAAAGAAGGAGGTCACTGCAAGTTCCTGTCAGACAGGGCCATAAAACAAGACCTGTCTTTATTTAAAAAGAAGTCAACTTAGAGGCAGCCCAGCAGTTAAAAACACTTGTTCTTGCAGAGGTTTAGTTGCCAGCACCCACAAGACAGACCACAACTTTCTGTAAGCAGTCCCTCCAGGGGATCTGACAACTTCTTGTGGTCTTCTGAGGCACCCATGCAGGCAGTGGGTGGTGAAAGCCTTAATTCAATGCCTTCGAGCTGAGAAGCTTCCCATTCTATCATTCTATCAGCTGTGGTCCTTCCGAGCACCTGACTAACACATACGCCAGACTGTGCTGAGCCCTTGAGTTTGAAGACAGTCTATCTGCAGACAGTTCATTACAACATATGAGTACAAGTCACTAACACTACCCTGAAGTAAAATGACCACAACACTGTGATTTCTCCTACAACATTTTCTTTAAGGCATATTCTGTTAAGAACAGGTAAACGATTACATTAAAATGTAAGACACATTCAAAATTAAGTTAAAATGTCATACTAACAAAACATTTACCTTCATTTTGAAGAGAAAGGCAAAGACTGTGTGCTTTGATTTACATCTTTTATCTTAATCTAAGTACTCAAACATGGCATTACATTTCTACTTTATCTCTCCCTCTTGAATTTCTTATTTTATCTTAGAGCATATGCTCATCCAGGCAGCACCCTCCCCCAATCACTCACCTTCCTCATCTATCCATTTCATTGTGAATGGCTGCTCATTGTCGAAAGAGCACATGTCTCGAACCTCACTGCAAAGTCCCTCAAAGGAGATGGAAGGCTCAAAGTGTGTTATCATAATGTCCCTGAAAAAGAAAGTTTCATGTTTGAAAACTTTTATGTTTAAAGCCATATTGATCTACATGAGACTGAATACCTGCTGGCACACTAGTTATTCTGTGTGTAGACGAAAAATTAAAACATTAGTGAAATAAAATTACGCTATGAAAAACAATGGATTTATGAGAAGCCTTAACTCACTAGGAAAGCCACCCTCAAGGCTCTACCCTTTCGGAAGGCCTTCCAACCCTAAACCATGCTCTAAACATTTGCTTTGGATTCATCCAAAATCTGTTTCATCCCCAGATTTCCCTGCCCCAGAGAGTCTGCCATTCATCTAAGAGACTGTCTTTTGTTACCCTGGCTCTGTCCATCCATTCTTTGTATAGCATGATTTTTACATCTCTTACCTCACTTCCAGTTTTCCTCCCAAAGACCTTGTTTTCCAAAAACAGCTTTAAAGTAACTTCCTTCCCAATCACAGGAATATATATTTATTAATGAAAGTATTAACAAATAATATAAAATAGTAAATAACATATTAATGCATTAATATACTACTAGCACTAGATGAACAATTTACATACGGTAAGCAGCTATTCACAGTAACTTTAACAGTTGTTAAGTGTTTTCTAGTAGAGGCCTGGTGTGCCCTTAGGCAGCCCTGGAGAGGCTTTCAAACCTCTGACCTGTACACAGCAGCCTTTTACACAGCACTCTGTGCTGAGCTAGCTTTAAGGTTTTCATAAAATTAACACAGTCCATGCCCTTCCCGCTGTAAACACAAGTGCTTTTTCTATCAGGAAGAGTCAAAGTTAATGTCCCTAGACAGGGGGGACAGTTAGCTTTATTGTGAATGTGATGCAATCCAGAATGACCTGAGAAGAGTGGCATGAGGACCAGTCTAGTGTAGGCTGGTCTGCGGCCATGCCTGTGAGGGATTTTCATGATGGAATTAACTGGGAACATGAAGCAGTGAGCTGGAATAAGCCCTTTCTCCTCTAGGTTGCTTTATTGGGGTGTTTTATCACAGCAACTGGAGAGAAAACTAGGACATCAGGGTCTATAGGCCTCACATGAGCTGTCCTGGGCTACTTCCCTGACCTATTTCATTTCTTCAATGGGCAAGATAAGCATGTTTTTTTAAATCTATCCTCTGTCACAACTGGAATACAATTAAACTTGGTGACTGTGAATGCAGAGATATTTTCTTCAATATATTCCCCAAGGGCAATGCATTTCCTAGGACAGGATGAATAACTGCCAAAACGTAACTCTGACCTCAAAATAGGGAAGAGAGAGATGATTCTGGAGCCAATTATGAACACCATGACCAGGGGACACAGATTAGAGTTACCTCAAATTCCATGTTCCAACATAGGAACATTTTCATAACACTCTCACAATGACAGAACAAAGGAACTCTTAAATCAAATGCACTTTTCAAGAACACTAGTGGAACATCAGAGAGGTGGCTTCCAGCAAAGTGGGACCATTTCTGCTATCAGCCTCAGATACTAGCTGGTGACATTCTTAGCTTTCTGGATGATGAACTTTAGTGGTCAATCAATACGTTCTAAAACATTTCATTTGTTAGACAAACACAATGATGCTAGGTCAGACACAGAGATGGGCAAGGGTGGCAATTTGGGGAACTAAACCAACTCAAGATTAGGTTCTGGACCTGGAACATCACAAGCTCTCAAGTCACTGAAGTTCTCCTCATGTTGCGAACAAAAAATTAGTTTTCTCCAGGGAGTCTCATTGGGAAACTACTCCTAAGGGCAGAGCCCATACCCAACAGTAGATGGTGAGCACAAAACTGACAGAAAGGCACTCTGGAGGTTTTCAGTCAGGGCAGTTTTCTTTAAACTTACAGGTCCTTTGTGTATATATTATGGCTTCTGGTTTGGGGTCTTTATGAGATTCCTGTGTCTGCCAACATGTGTGTCTCTGCATCTATGCATTTCCTGTGCTTTTTCTTTGATTCTTTTTCATATTTGTTTTGTCATATTTAATTACTTGTTTATATAACTGTATTTTATCATTATTCTTTAGATGCCTTTCTTTTTTTTTTTTTTTGATTTTTCAAGACAGGATTCTAAAATTCTGTGAGTCTCTGTCAGTCCTGTTATGTCTAGAAGACATGATACCTTAGATTCATCCACTACCTCTGGCTCTTTCAACCTTTCTGCCTTCTTCCACACAGGTTATCCCTGAGCCTTGAAGGAAGGGATTTGATGGAGACGTCCCGGTTTGGCAACTGAGTGTTCCAAAGTCATCTCCCCTCTGCATTTTGACACAAAGCATTCTCGGTGATATTCCTCTGGCCTCTTTCTCCTCCCTTCCTCTGAATCTTAGTCCACACTATGCTTTACTCAGCGTCTCTACATGCATAGCTTCTGTGGTAACAACTGTGATTTCAGGACTCTAGATCCTCTTCTAACTTCTTTTTTCAACTTGACCATTCCGCACCAATACACCAACTACTACAGAGACTCATTTACTCACAACCCCACATACTTCAGATCTTGATTACACAGTCTAATCCAAACAGCCCCTCAATTTAAGGCTCAGTTTACACAGAAAGAGAAGCACTATCAACATCACATTCTATTTAATTTGCCAACCACACAGTGTCTTATAATTGTAAATGTCTAATTTTTTTTGTTTGTTTTTTGAGACAGGGTTTCCCTGTATTGCTTTGGAGCCTGTCCTGGAACTTTCTCTGTAGACCAGGCTGGCCTCGAACTCACAGAGATTCACCTGCCTCTGCCTCCTGAGTGCTGGGATTAAAGGAGTGCACCACCATCACCCGGTCATGTCTTACATTCTTTTTACTTAATTCCTATATTGATAACACATCTACAACTAAGTAATAAATAACTAAAAGCTAATCTTCTTGGATTCATAAATATATTCATATTACTATTTGGGCTTCTGTTTGTTTTTGGAGACAGGTTTCTTTGTGTAACAGTCCTGGCTGTCCTTGAACTCACTCTGAAGACCATGCTGGCCTCAAACTCACAGAGATCTACCTGCCTCTGCCTCCTGAGTGCTGGGATTAAAGGTTTGTGCCACCACCATCCCGCTTCATATTACTATTAATACAACAGGGGCTCAAGTATGTTGTACTGTAGGAATGTAGAAAACGAAAAAAGTTTCTACAGGAAATCATTTTTCATCAAATACACTTTTGACAAAGGAATACACATTTTTTTTATTATAAACATTCACAGAACACTTTGTCTGGTTTATGATAGGATCTCACAATGTGGCCCTGGCAGGCCTAGAACTAGACTGGCCTCAAACTCACAGAGATATGCCTGCCTCTGCCTCCTGGATGCTAGGATTAAAGGTATGCGCCACCTCATCAGGCTTTATAGGACAATATGCACATATGTGTTTAAACAGTCTTATCTTATTTAAACTTTATAACAATCAATCTAAACATCAGTCTCACCTGACAGATTTTAAAAGGCAGAACACAGGGTCATGACAGTTTATGACAGTAGCAAAAGGACTCAATTTCAAATCCTAATGTGCAGGATACTGTAACTGACACTGTCCCCTGAGCTGCATTTCTCAGCTATCACACACATCCCCACCAGTAATGGAGATGTGATGATTTCTGCCGCTGCAGCCACCACAGATCATCTCTGTTATCAGCCCCAAGGATCTGACTCCATACCTACAGACACAACGCCCCCCCACTCCCTAACAACCTTATGGAATATGAAGACCCTAGATGTGCCAACTCATCCTGTAAAGGTCCAGGATGCGGAGATTTCAATTTCAACTTCAGCACAGCTCGATTATTTTTTCCTACCTATACTCTGGCTTGACTGTATGTCCTTCCAAAACTCATGGTGTAACCTAATCTCCACTGTGGTGGCAGGAAGAAGAGGGGTCATGCTGGGCATGGTGGCACATGCCTCTAATCTCACTAAGGAAGTACAGGCAGTTGACTCTCTTTGAGTTCTAGGTCAGCTGGTCTGCACAGTGAGTTCCAAGCTATACAGTGAGACCACGTCAAAAAAAAAAAAAAAAAAAAAAGAAAAGAAAAAAGAAAAAAAAAAGGAAGAAAGAAAAAAGAATGAAGAGAAAAAGGAAAAGTGGTTAAGTGATGTGGGTTTCATGGGTCCTTTTTTGCACTCTATTCTTTCCACCAACATGAGGGTGTTGCCTTCTTTGGAGAAGAGAGTCAAATGGAGTCATCCTGGATGGAGAAATCAGACCTTTAATTCGATACCACGTCTGTTTGTGCCGTACTTTCCACCATCTAGACTGAGACATTACGGTTCTTTGTAGATTATGCTATCTATAATATTGTTACAGAAGCACAAACAGATTTGAAGAGCCTTGTTCCTTCTTCCTTCTCTCCCATAACTGTTATTCCTGAATAAACCTCACCTGTGCTCATACCCTGAACTATGGCTTTCCACAGCAGATGCCAGACAATGTATGTCTTGGTTCTTTCAGTTTGACTTAATAAATTCCACACATGAGATAGCTCACACAACAGGAATGAATTTATGTCCATCTGTCCATCCTGGAGACAGAAGTCCAACATGAAGGTACCATAGGGTTACTGCCTGTTCAGCCATAACTTCTGTTTCAAAAACTTTCAACTTCTAGTTGTGTTCTCAAAACAAGGGCTAGTCTAGGGTCACTTCACAAGGATACTAATTCCATTCACCAGAGGCAATGTAACTCCCAGTAGATCCCCATCTTCTAATACCTTTTGAGTCAAATCCAATAGATGAATTTGGGGGGTGGAGGAGTGGGGACCACAAATACTCAAACCATTGCAGCATATTACCTTAAAAACTCCACCAAGGCTGGGCAGTGGTAGCACATGCCTTTAATCCCAGCACTCAGGAGGCAGAGGCAAGTGGATCTCTGAGTTTGAGACCAGTCTGGCTAGTTCCAGGACAGCCTCCAAAGCCACAGAGAAACCCTGCCTCAAAAAACCAAAAAAAAAAAAAAAAAAAAGAAAGAAAGAAAGAAAAAAAAATCAACCAAACCAAAAAAACAAACAATAACAACAAAAAACTCCACTAAGAACTTCTACAGTTGATAAACACTTTCATCGAAGTAGCAGACACAAAATTAACACACATAAATCAGTAGCCTTCCTATATACAAATGACAAACTGACTAAAAAAGAAATCTGGGAAGCAATACCTTCCACAATAGCCTCAAAAATATTTGTACTTCTGTATTCACAGCAACATTATCCATATCAACCAAGAGGTAGAAGGAACACAAGAGTCCATCCACAGATGAATGGGTAAGTGTGCTATAAACATACAATGGGCTATTCTTCAGACTCAAAGAAGAAATTATACATATTACATAACATGGGGAAGCCAAGAGGACATTATGTGCCGTAAAATAAGGAAGTCAAGCATACACACAGTACTCCGGCTGCAGCTCAGTAAGTACAGTGCTTGCATTGTCAACAGGATGTCTAAGTCTGATCCCCAGCACTGTGGAAAGCAGGCTTGGGGTGCACACCTGTCTTCTAAGCACTCAAGAGGCAAACACAGGAGGATCAAAGGTTCAAGTGGAAACCTATCTTAAAAATAATAGCAATAACTTTTAAAAACAAAAACAAGTGGTTCCTTCTACTGACTTTAAAAGAGAGTTGCTTGCTTCAAAGTACTCTTTGTTTCAAAGTACCTTCCAGGTTACTAGTAAGCCATAATGTTTGGGAATTAAATTAGAAGAGAAGAAAAAGCTCCTAAAGATTTTTTTTGGCAAAGAAAAATTAAAGTTATCTTCATTGAAATCAAGTTATCTTTATTGAAAACAATGCTATCTATTAGCAACAAAATATGGCTCCCTAAGCTGCAGAGATGGCTCAGTAGTTAAGTAAGCACTGGCCACGAGTTCAATTCCCAGCACCCACATGGAGACAACAGTCTATAACTCATTTCTAGGGGATCCAATACCCTTTTCTGGTCTCTAAGGGCACTGCACACATGTCATGCACAGACATATAAGACATGCATACAGGTAAAACACTCATACACAAAAAATAAAAATCTTTAAAACAGTTTCTTTATTAAATTTCACAGGGAATTAAAGTCAATATAGATGTAAACATACACACTCACAGAGTTAACAAGAGTTATCTGAAACTTTACTTTTCATGAGTTTTTTAAAAAGGACAGAACATTAAAATAAAACTTATTTTTTGGCTTTTTAAATAGTCTTGCTATATAACCCAGGCTGGCTTTGATTTCTTTATCCTCCTGCCTTTGCCTCCCAAGTGAGGGGATTATATGTAGGGATCATGACACCTGGGGAAATATCTATGTAATATTTAAAAAGCCAAAGTACATATTTCCTTAAGAGACTAAGTGAAGGGGGTGGTTTATCAAGTACCATTCCTTAAGTTCCAGGAACTAAAGCATTTAAGGAACGTTTGTGTAAACACTTCTCTACTTGGGAAAGCACTGTGTTTACAACACTCCACAATTACCAGAGCCCAATTATAATAAGCAAGCTAAAAATGAGCTGAGGATGATGACACAGCCATTCAGAAGGTGGAAAACAAAGTATACACACATAGTTTTACTCTGTCATTAGCATAAACTATTTTACTGATGGTCAACAAATCAGTGTTTTACCACCAAGAGTCCCTAAACAGCAAATTTAGGTAGTTTTACTTAATGTTTAAGGGGGGGGGGAATCATTAATTTTGTTAGTGGGCTCCAGAAGACAACTGTTTGAGAATTCAATGATCTTATTTTCTGAAATATAAAATCTAAAGCTTCTTTGGGGTTAATTTTAAAAGTAAAGCCAAGAAGAAGGAACACTGACTTCTGCTATTTTAAACAAACTTTTCTTCTGAAATATATAGACTATTTAGAAAATGCTTTCTTTGAACTTTATTTAGCTTATAATAATGGCCTGGCAGAGTTACCCACAGATAGCAGAATCACTGGACAAAGGGTTTAGAGGCAGAGAAGAGTCATGTCATCTCAGTTAGTAGTTACTCAAAAAGCTATCAACACCTTCCAAGTAAGACAACAGATTAGTGGAAATTACTCACTAAGACCCAAGTTCAAATCCCCAGACCCGCCTAACGCAGGTCATGGTAACAGTGTCTTTAATCTCAGTGCTCCTACAGCAAAATGAGAGGGGAGGTGGGAAATGCCACACTAAATCCAGTAGATTCTGTGTGACACCTTGGAAGCTGGCAGGAGTGATCAAGAGACATTGTCTCTCTAGGCATGGTGTTGCATGCTTTAATCCCAGCACTTGGGAGGCAGAGGCAGGTGGATATTGTGAGTTCAAGACCAGGTTGGTCTACATAGTGAGTTCCAGGACAGCCAGGGACACACACACACACACACACACACACACACACACACACACACACACACACACACACACACACAGAGTTCCAGGACAGGACAGCCCCCCCCACACACCCGGGAGAGGGGGGGACCTGCCACCAATGAGGTTGAAAGTTAATACTGACACCCAATGCTGGCCACACAAGTATTGTAGCACATGTCCACATACATACAGACAGATATAATAAAATAATACAGAGGGATGGCTAGATAGCTTACTAGTTAAAAGCACTTGGTGCTCTTGCAGGAAGACCCAGATTCAGTTCCTAGCACCCATATGGAGGCTTACAGACATCCATAACTCTAGCTCCAGGGGATCTGATAGTGCCCTCTTCTGACCTCTGTGGGTATAAAGCACACATCTGGTACAATTCAAAATACATGCTGCAAAACACTCATACGCACAAAATAAATCAATCTTAAAAAAAAAAAAAGACCAAAAGCTACCTCCATATACCTGGTTTAGAAGAAATCAGCAGAAAAAAGAAAAGTATTCCAATAGTGAAGGAAGAGGCACTTCAAACATTCAAAAAGAGAGTGATGGAATGGCAGCAAAGAATGGAGAACTGCCACTCTAGCAGGGAGAGAGGAAACAAGCCTCATCCAAAACCCGGGCTGTTTGCCCACAGGCTTCACTCACAAACCTAAAATCCAGTGCGGGTTTTGGTGAAACAGGTGTGTGTGTGCCTGTGGCAGACAGGTTAGCCGTGGATAGAAAACCTACTTCCTGACTCTACAATACAGCCTACATGAGTTAGAGAGCAGAGTGAGATGCTACCTCAAGAGGGAATCTGCTGATTAATGCTGAATTACCCTAGGGCCCTACACCACAGAACTGGGAACAACGCGATCCTAGAGCCTGGCTTTCACCTGGCACAAGCCCAGGACTCAGCTGTGGAGAGCAGGAAGGCTGGATGCTGAGCAGCTAACAAGTGCAGGCTCTGCTACGGCACAGCTCCACTCTGAATGCAGGTTTCACCAAGAGAGAGTGACTCTAGAGCTTGACAGTCACCAGCTGAGGTCAGCAGGTGTATGGAGACTCCCACAGACCAAGCCAAAGACCCAACAGCTAGCAAATGAAAGTTGAAAGCAAGCAGGTGCAACTATTCCGATACCAGATAAAGTGGACCTCAAAGTAAAATTAAAGATAAACAAGGCCACTATATTGTTAACAAAGGTTGGGCACGTAGTTGAGCTGGTAGAGTGTTTGATAAGCATGCACAAAGCCTTGACTGCAGAGAAGGCACGGCCCTAAGAGGACCAGAGTTCAGTTCCCAGTACCCACATCAGTAATTCATAGATCCAGAGGATCTGACACCACCCTCTTCTGGCCTCCCCTTTGACAACAGGCACATATGTGGTATGCACACACATACAAAACAGGCAGAACACTCATACACATAAAACTTAAAAAACACAGTTTTAAAGCCCTGGATTTGGTCCCCAATACCACATAAGGCAAGGCATGGTATGTAAGCCTGCAACCCTAGTGTTGGGGAGGTAGTTAGAGGCAGGAGGATCACAGCAGGTTTCTGGATCACCCTGGGATATCTAAAACCCTGTTAAAATAACTAAACAATAAGAATATGTAAAAATTGTAAGTGCATATATATATATATACTAAATATCAGAGCTCCCAATTTCAAAAACAAAACCAAACAACCCTATTGAGCATAAAAGATCCCAGAAGTCCTTTTAGTGATAAAAGTGCCCCAATAGTCATCTTTAGAGAAGTCATCCAAATTAAAAATCAGCAGTAAACTTCAGTTAAACTAGACTCTGGAACAATGGACTTCGAAGATATTCAGACTAGCTCGTCCACTGGAAAAGGAGTGTGCACCTCCCCCAAATGGACCACAATCTAGACCACAGCACGTCATATCATAATGGAAGAAACAAGAAACCAGCAGGCAAGGGAAACTACAAAAACTACTCAATTACTTGAAGATTGAACAACATACTCTTGTATGACCAGTGAGATACTGCGGAAATCTGGGTGATGTTTAAGAATTCCTAGAATCAAATGAAAATGGAAGCACAATTTACCAGAACCTCCAGGAAAAACCTAAGGCAGTCTGTAGCCATGAGTACATTAAAAATCAGAACAATGTGGCCATACAGCAGTATGGTCTGTGCTGAGGATCGGGTAGGAGTTCCTGGTGTGGGCCCCCACCTGTGGCCATGTTGGTGATCAAGGGACATGCTGTGCCCAAGGCCATGCTGATCTGAGTGAACTGCACTGCCACCTGTAGCCAGGGTGTCGAGTGGCCACAAGGATACCTGGCTTCCAGGTCAGCACCCATAACTACAAAGGGCTCTGAGAGACTTGCAGCTTCCACGCCCTTGCCAACCTGAATGGCCATGGAGTAGTCCAGGTCCAGGTTACTGCTGAGGGCCAAGTCTGGGTCCATGGCCTCACCTTAGGGTCTGTGTTGATGTCCACTGCCTGTTACCACAGGGGCCCATGTGATCCATGTGTTGAAACATGAGTTGAAGTATAAGGGCTGTGTTGAGCTGGTCCCAGCCATCACTGGTCCAGGGGGAGCTGACGCCCCCCCCCCCACCAGAAGACTGACTCAGTTTTTCACTGGCCATGGGATAATGAACTCCAATGACTCTGGCATGGGAAAGATGGCCCTACCTGTAATAGGAGAGTTGGCCCCCCACACTTGGGAAAGATGGTCCCACCCCTTACCATGAACATGTGAGAGCTGGCCCCAGCCCTCATCTGAGGGGGTGCTCCAACTCAGCAGCCAGCCAGATACATATCCAGGGCTTTAAGCTGGTATACCCTAACATATACCATGACCATCTACGACCTGCTGGAGTGTGTGAAGGGTCTGGGCCTGCAGAGCCATGGCTGCATGGTCTATATGACTCAGGGTAACAGCAGGATGTCTGAGAGTTTCTGTGGGGGTCCAGTGTTGATTGTGTGCCTGAGGTCAGAGGCCTTGAACCTGACCAACAACACATTACACAATGAACATTTGCAAGGAACGCTGTTTGGACAAGAGTAAACTGCATGACACACAGCAGCTCCCAGTGCCACTAAGATGAATGAAGAGGTCATGGAGAAGAAAAGACGGAGGAGCAAAGTGTTTGGATTTTTTGTTGTTTGTTTGCTAATTTTTTTGTTGGTTGGTTTGCTTTTTAATTTAAGTTGATACTTTTACTTATTTTTTATTTATTTTAATTTTAGTTTGTCCTTTTTAAAAATCTTTATCTGGTTTTTTATTTCTTTTATAGTTTTCCTGTGGGGGACACTACAAGGGTGAAGGGTGGATGTGGAGGATTGGGAGATGGGTGAGATTGGGGTGCATGATATGACATTCTCAAAGAACCAATTTTTAAAAATTATGTTTAAGAAAAATCAGAACAATCTAATATATAACCTAACAATGCACTCAGGGTTTTAGAAAGAAAAAAAATATATAACAAACATAAAAGCGGAAGGCAAACAGCAACAAAAGATAAAGATCAGGACATATTGAGACTCAAAAATAATTACGTAGAATCAATAGAATAAAAAGTTGATTCTCAGAAAAAATAAAGAAGACTGACCAACTCTAGCCAAACTAACCAAAAGAAGACTTAAATAATAAAGCTGAAATAAGGGGGGGGGGAGTGTAAAAAGACTCCAGTGAACATCTAGGGGATAATTAAAGAATACTTTGAAACATAAACTCAAAAGAAAGAAATAGCTAACTGAACACAACTGACCTAACTAAATTAAATCAAGAAGACATAAACAACATAAGACACCAGACTGGAGCAGTACTAAAAGTCCTCCCACAAAGAAGAGCTCAGGACGGAGAGCTCAGGACTGCACTGACTCACTGCTTAAGTCTATCGAACCTCTAAGGAAGGGAGGTTTACCCTCTACACTTTTAAAACCTCCTCACAGAAAAGGAAGGTACACTACCAAACTTATCCTTGAAAGCCAGTACGATCCTTATAACCACACCAGATTAAGGACACAACAAATGAAGACTATAGACCACTTTTCCAAAAATAAATAAGGGACTGGAGAGATGGCTTGGTGGTTAAAAGCACTGGCTGTTCTTCCAAGGGACCCCGGTTCAATTGCCAGCACCCACATGGCAGTTTACAACTGTCCGTAACCTCAGTGTCAGGGAATCTGACACCCTCATACTGATGTACAGGCAGGCAAAACACCAATGCTAATGAAAAAAATGCTAAAAGAAAAAGAAAACAAAAGCTGGGCAGTGGTGGCAACCACCTTTAATCCCACCCAGCACTTGGGAGGCAGAGGCAGGGGGATCTCTGAGTTCGAGGCCAGCCTGGTCTACAGAGTGATACCAGAAGAGCCAGAGCTACACAGAGAAACTCTGTCTTGAGAACAAAACACAAAACAACCTAGCATGGCAGCAAGCGCCTGTACTCCAGCACTGTGGACAAGAGCAGGCAGACAGCAGGATGGAAAGGTTCACTGATAAACCAGTCTAGACAAAATGGCAAGCCCATGTTCAGTAAGACCCTGTCTTAAAAATAATGTGGAGAGCAATCAAGGAAAAAACATGCACAGGTGAGTACACCTCGCCTACATACACATACACCACACACAAGAAAGAAAGGAAGAAAGAGAGAGAGAAAGAGAAAGAAAGGAAAAAACATCCACAGGTGAGTACACCTCACCTACATACACATACACCACACACAAAGAAAGGAAGGAAGAGAGAGAGAGAGAGAAAGGAAAAAAACATGCACAGGTGAGTACACCTCACCTACATACACATACACCACACACAAGAAAGAAAGGAAGAAAGAAAGAAAGAAAGGAAGACAGAAAGAGAGGAAGGAAGAGAAGGGAAGGAGGAGTGCATGACAAATAGTATAATAGCCAATAGTATACTAAATGGGGAAAACTGAGTGTTTTCTCTAAAATTAATAACAACAAATATACCCGTTCTCACTGTCTCTATTCAATCTTTAAGTTAGAACCATAAGAGAAAGTGACAACAAACAGAAAAGCAAGAAGTCAAAGTCAAAGCTATTATAGTGTTTCCACAGCAAAGTAGCATGATCTAAAATAAATAAATAAATCAGTTTTTCTATATAACAGTGAACCTGCCCAGAAATAAGTCAGGAGGGGGAAAAATATTCACAGTACCTTCTAAATCAATCAATTAATCATCGTATCAATAACTGTAATAAAGTGGAAGACTTCTACAGCAAAAACTAAGTCACAGGGAGTGGGGGTGAGAGAGGAGGTGATGGGGGTTGGAGTAGGAGGGAGAACTGTAGTTGGAATGTAAAATGAAATAAAAAAATAAAAAATGGGAAAAAAAGAGATTACAAAACAAAAATCAACAAAAAACCTAAGGCACTGAAGATACCTGGAGAAGACAAAAGACCTTCTATTTTCATGGGTTAATGAGAAGATGGCTACATTACCAAAAACAATACCCGGATTCAACAGAATTCCTATTAAATTCAGTTACATTTCTTCACACAACTAGAAATAACAGTCCTGAGATTTCTACGGAAACTGAAACCTAAGCAGAAAGAGGTATGACAGCACCTGGCTGGCCTCTGAGTTTATACTACAGAGCCACAGCAACAAACAGGCACAGATCAGCAGACCACAATAGGGAAAACAAATACGCTCACAGAGCAATCGCCATCCAAGTCTTCACTGACCAAAGTGTCAAAAGCATACATTAGAAAAAGGATAGCCTCTTTAACAAACGGGGCTGGGCCTAAGGCTCAAGGACACAGAAGAGGGGTTGGAAAGACACTAAGATCCCGAGGACCAGGAACTGCTGTAAGACTATTTCCTAGAAATGACCCAGAAGCTAAACCCGTTATACCTCAAATATGGCTGACCAAACAAATCCTAAAGAAGGACACCACCAACAGACATGCTGACATGGAAGAGAGATATCTTACCTGAACCCACCCTAGACAAAGGACTACAGGCAATTAAGGGTTACTGAGAGAGATAAAATTTTCTTCCCAAGGATAAGCCCCTATTTGGTTATCCAAAATGAAGTGGTCAGTCCTGAAACCACATATATGCAAGTAACAGTAAGCAGATTCAGCAGGTTCTTTTTTTTTTTTTTTTTTTTTTTGGTTTTACAAGACAGGGTTTCTCTGTTTTGGAGGCTGTCGGTCCAGCCTGGCCTCGAACTCACAGAGATCCGCCTGCCTCTGCCTCCCGAGTGCTGCGATTAAAGGCGTGCGCCACCAACGCCCGGCTCAGCAGGTTCTTTTTATATATTTATGCATTTACATATGCATATATCTGCACGAGTGCACGTGCCAGTGTGTGTGTAACGGTAACAAAGAAAACTATATCATGGATTTGAAAAGGAGCAAGAGGTGAGGGAAACATAGTGGTTGGAGGGAGTAAAGAGAAGTGAGGGAAATGACGTAATTATACCTTAATTTAAAAATAAAATTTTAAAAATGGTGCTGGGAAAATTGGATTTCCACATTTAGTATACAGTAATATATAGTATATAGTGGAAAACTAAAATAAGATCCCCATTTGTAATTCTGCATAAAAATCAATTGAAAACGGGGCCAGTGAGATGGTTCAACAAGTAAAAGGACTTGCTGCAAAGCCTATGAGCCTGAATTCAACCCACATGGTGAAGAGACCAATTCCCAAAAGTTATCCAGTGACCTCCACACATCCACTATGGCATGTCTCTGTCTGTCTGTCTGTCTGTCTGTCTGTCTGTCTCTGCCTGCCTGCCTGCCTGCCTGCCTGCCGGCCTGCCGGCCTGCCTGCCTGCCTGCCCTCTCTCTCTCTCACACACACACACACACACACACACACACACTCTGCACAAACAAATGTAAACATTTTAAAATTAATTCAAAATGTATCAAATACCTTAATGGCAGACCTGAAATTCTGAAAATGCTACAGAAAAAGATTTCAAAATATAGGTAAAGGCAAGGACTTCCTGAAAAAGACTCCAATAACACAGGAAAAATCCCAAGAAATGATAGGCAAGAATACATGAAATTAAAAACCTCCTTCAGCAAAGGAAACAATCACCAGAGTAAAGACAGCCCACAGAATAGGGGTGAAAAAAACCTAAAACTCTGCTGTTTGATGATAACACATATGTAAGGAACAAAAAATTAAACTTCAAGAAAATCACCCCACCAATAAATGGGCTAATGAACTGAACACACAGTTTTCAGAAGAAATCAAAATGACCAGTAAGTACATGGGAAGTGTCCAACATGCTTAGCCATCAGAAAATGAAAACTATTTTGAATTTCCAGGCTCCCCAGTCAGCATGGGCATCAACAAGAAAACAAGCAACAGGGCTGGAGAGATGGATCAGTGGTGATGAACACTTGTTGATCTTGCAGAGGTCCTGGGTTTGGGTCCCAGAACCCACATGGTGGCTCACAATCATCCTAAACTCTAGTTCCAAGGGATCTGATAGGCAAAACACTTATACACATAAAATAAAAATAAATTACCCAGCATCCAGAAAGCAAAGGCAGGTAGATCTCTGAGTTCAAAGCCGGCCTTGTCTACAGAATAGTGCCAGGACTACACAGAGAAACCCTGTCTCAAAAAAACAAAACAAAAAATAAATTAGTTAATTAATTAAAAACAGCAGCAATAAATGCTATAAAGATGTGTAGAAAGACAAAGCCTTATACACTGCTGGTGGGACTGTAAACTGGTGTGCTACTATTGGTATCAATGTGTGCACTCCTCAAAAACTCAAAAGTGAACTAGGGTATGATCTAGTTCTACCACACTTGGGTATGGATCTAAAGGAGTGTTAAGTTAGCATACTACAGAGACAGCAGCACATACATGTTCACTAATGCACCATTTACAATAGTTATAAGTCAGAAAAAGGGAAGAAGGAGGGGGGAAGGAACCGCCCAGATGTCCATTGTCTTAGTCACTGTTCTACTGCTGTGAAGTGACACCATGACCACAGCAACACTTATAAAGGAAAACATTTAACTGGGCCTGACTTACAGTTTCAGAGATTTAGTCCATATTCGTCATGGCAGGGAGCATGGCAGTGTGTAGGCAGACATGGTGCAGGAGGAGCTGAGAATTCTACATCCAGATCCACGGGCAGCAGTAAGAGAGACACACTAGGCCTGGCTTGAGCTTTTGAGACCCCAAATTCTAACTCCAATGACACACTTCCTACAGCAAAGTCACACCCACTAATCCCTGTCAAGTAGTACCAATCCTAATGATGGTACATTTAATATGTGAGCCTATGGGGGCCAGGTCTATAAACCACATCCATCAACAGATAAACGGATAAAGAAAACATGGTACATATACATACACACATAATGGAATTTTACTCAGCCATACAGAAAAAGGAAGACATACATCTGTAGAAAAACAGAACCAGATTCACAACTATCTCATAGTTTTTCTCACATGAAGACTTTGTTTTTCAGTTTACATGTCTGTGGAGGGGTGTGTCGTGAGTGGAGAGCAGACCATGACAAAGAAAGCAGTGACTTAATGATGGGGAGCGGCAGAAAGGGGGAAAGAGTAGCAGAGTGCACTGAGTGGCAAGCGAGGGGGAACAAAGAGTGACATATCCATATGAAAACGCCATGATGCATCAATCCTGCTGAGTCCTGACTTTAAGAATTAAGCAAAGGACTCTGGAGAGAAGGATGGTGGTTAAGAGCGCTGGTTGCTCTTCCAGAGGACCAGGACTCGGTTCCTAGCACCGACATGGTGGCTTACCACCTGTAACTTCAATTCCAGGGGCTCCAACACAGGCACCAGACAAGAATATACATACATAGAGGCATACATCATACACATAAAATAAAATAAGCAAATCTTAAGATAAATAAAAATGTAAGTAAAAAGTCACAAATCAATTTCCATTTTTCATAATCAAGACAGAAAATTAACATAAAAGCAACAATGGTGAAATTAAAAAATGGACAAAAACACATAAGCACATAAAAGGGAGGAGTTCTTTGAAAGTTTTACCCAACACTGTATTGGTATTTACTAAGCTTCAATCTGAGTACTGTTGTGAACATAAAAAAAAACCTCTTAAAGTATAACTACAATTCTTGAAAGATGTAGTACACTGTAAATGTTAACATTTTCTAAGTAGTTGGTGAAATTTCTATTAATTATATTTCATTAAGAAAAAAGCATTGCTCTAATCCAACACTGCCCAAGCCAAACAGTAAGAAAAATCAGATGAACAAGAGCAGCACAACTGTCAGTCAGAGCTGATGTCATCCTACAGAGTCCAGGATAGTTAGCCAGGAAACGGTTAATAAATGGCCGTTCAGTTAAACATACATGAACTGGTAGTAGGCCAGGCATGGTGGTGTAGCTCTTTAATTCCAGTACTCACTCTATGAGTTTGAGGTCAGCCTGGTCTACATAGTGGGTTCCAGACCAGTCAGGTTACACTGTGACATAAAACTGAGCACAATGGCATGACCTGCAATTCCAGTGACTAGGGAAGTTGAGGCAAGAGAATTACTTGAGGCTAAGAATATTACACACACCAGTCAAGGCAACACAGCAAGACTTCAATTAAAACAAAAAAGGATACAATAGGCCAATGAGAAAGCTATGTTTAAGTCTGCCTTGTCCCTCACAGGCTGACTGACTGAATGTTTAGTACACAGTGGCAGGCACTATTTTGTAAGGTTCTGGAAACACTGAAAAGGTGAGGCCTAGCCAGAGGAAGTAGATCACAGTGAGGCCTCTGTGGTACTTTATCAGTGGCCACTTCCAGTCTTCCTCTCCGCTTCTTGGTCCTCTGTGATGTCTGCTACCGTGATGTTATATCAGTGCCTGGGGTCAAGAAATCATGAGCTGAACCCTCTGAGGCCATGAGCCTAAACAACTTCTTCCCTAACTTGTTG
Source organism: Mesocricetus auratus (assembly GCF_017639785.1). NCBI lineage: Eukaryota > Metazoa > Chordata > Mammalia > Rodentia > Cricetidae > Mesocricetus > Mesocricetus auratus. The sequence goes on along the minus strand of NW_024429195.1, from coordinate 33,504,470 downwards.
CTGTCAGATATTCTGGTCACTGCAATGCAAAATGAGGGAATAAAAGTTCTCATTTGTAAAAGCAAGAAATTCTTGGTAAAATGCACATATTCAACCAAACCATAAAAACCTGAAAGAGAAGATTAAATAAATAAGACTACCCAAAGCACATTAACTACATTCTGTAATAATCAAGTGGTGACATGTACTAAACAGATCTCTTCCCAAATCAACGGCACAGAATAGACAGTCATCTGTGCACACTATGAGAAATACGGTATGTAACAATTATTTCAAACCAGTAGTGAAAGACCTCTTTCAAAAAAAATCAGTAGAATTTTAAGATACACATTGTATCATAAAACTACTGATGACTATACCCCAAAATATAACACTGAGACAGTGATTACTTAAAGTCTGTACAATACAAAGCTGTAGACTACTACCTATAAATGAGAAGCACATCTACTTAAGGAAGCAAACCAAGAAGCCACATATAAAGGGGAAAATAAATTTAATTACACAAAACTAAAAATCTTCAGATAAACAACAGACTGAGAAATGCCTAGCAACTTTAATAGACAAAATGTCATAGTGTCCCATCATCAAATTAGAAGGGGAAATAGGTTTGAAAAACAGGTAGGTTGGTGCATTAGTTACCTGGCATGCATGAGATCCTGGGTTAGAGCACCAGCATGACATAAAGCTGGGGTGTGGTGGCACACATGTTATCCCACCTCTAGGGAGATGCAGGCAGGAAAACCAGAAGCTCAAGATCATGCCCCACTATGGAGTAAGCTGTGTGTCAGGTGGGGCTACAGCGGCCCCGTGTGAGAACAGAAAAGGGAACAAGGGAAGGGAGAGAGGGAAGGAGAGAGAACACACAGGAAAATGTGTTACCAAACACCTTGTAATCCCAGCATTCAGGTGTCACAGCCTGGAGGATGGAGAGTTCAAGGCCAGCCTGGGTGAGTCTGAGGCCAGTCAATTACCCAGAGACTATCAAGGAGGGGAGGGCCAGGGAGGGAGCAAAGCACCTCTCCCTCTGGGGAGAATTTTCTAAACAGTTGCTTCTTTCGGGTTCTTCTTCAGCCCTTCAGAGGGCATGTGCTTCTTGGACCTCAACAATTTCTCCAACTCCTCAGCTTCGGTCCTCGGTGCCAACAAGCTATTTATCCCAGGGCTACCAAATTCAAGGTTTCCGAGGGTTCTTTTCTCTTTGGTCAAGCTAGGGGCCAACTACCCCACGGATCTGGCTCCCAATCCACCATTCCCACCCTTTTTTGGGGGGATGGGGGGACAGGGTCTTACAAGGTCCAAGTTATGACTATGCAGCCAAGGACAAGTTTGAGAAGTCCTAATCTTCCTGCTTCCACCTCCTAAACAATGGGACTACAGGCAGGCACATCCACACTCGGTTTAACGTGGTGCCTGGATTGAACCCAGGTCTTTGTGCACACTAGGCAAGAATTTCACCAGCTGAACTACATCCTCAGCTCCAAGGCCGAGAAGCACACAGCTAAAATAATTTTGCAATGCTCTTAAAAGCAAGACCTGACAGGACTTGTTCAGTGTAAGGGGAAAAAATGCAAACAGCTCTACATTCCAAATGTGCAGAGTCAATCCTGAGCTGTGGACACAGCTCAGTAGGAGGGCACCAGTATGATCCCTTGTACTGCCAGAAACAATTTAGTGTGAACTGAAGAGTTCTCTGGACGGTAATCACCATTCAACAACAATGGCTTAAAAAGTGCTTTTTACAAGCTTTCTGCCGAATTCCTGTACATATACAATGTAAAGAAATGAGCAGCCCACACATTACCTGGTTAAATTCTATCCCACAAGTACCTTTATATACGGATAAGCACACAATAGCAATATATCACTAACCAAAAAAACCTGTTTCTCTTCCTCCAGCAGCACTATGTAACAACTGAAAAGAGCCACTGACTGAGTTCCCATGTTGGGGGAAATGGGGTGCAGGACACGAGACAGGCACTCTTAGTTGGTCTCCAGTCAAACCAAATTCTCAGTGCTTTTAAAAACTAGAAAACAATCTCCTACTTTTAAAAACTAGAAAAAAGTCAAATTGCATGCCTCTTATATCTAGGAGGACACACTTTCCCTAAAAATCAAACATAACAGCCCAAGTACACTGTATACATTTTTTAAAGAGGGCAAATCACTCTCTGAAAACACTCCCAGATTCAACCTTCATTGGAAAGTAATACTGTTAGGAGGAATAGTGCTCTTTCGAAAAAGCTAATGAAAAGAAATTTTTCTTTGGGGGGTAGTTTTTGTTTTTGAGGCAAAATTTCATGCAACCCAGGCTGGTCCCAAATGCACTATGTAGCCAAGGACAACCTCACTCTTCCGATACTCTCTACCTTCTACCTAAGTGGTGGGTTCAATGTCCCACATGGCAGGGGTCTGCAGCGCTAGGGACAGACCCTACCACCTCATGCACACTAGGCAAGCACTCTGCCAACTGAGTAGTATACCTCCAGCTCAAAAAACATTTTTCAAATGCAAACCCTCCCTTACTAGACAGTATAAGGGAAAGGGAGTCCACTTTCTAATTATGTGTGGGATTTGTTATCCTACTTGTTATTAACTATCCTTGCTAGTGAGTCATTTTATTCTCATCAATGCTAATAAGCATCTGGCTGTAATATAATCACCAGTTTAGATTATTATTAATAAACACATAATCTTAATGGCTGACTCAGAGAACAGAAAATGGTACAGTTTAGAGTACTGAGGTTGTCCTTAGAGGAGGCTTGGGGAAAAATAACTATTAGGACATTTCTATTGATTACAAAGCATTGAAGACTTGCAGTTATTTGTGTCTTTTTTTATTAAATTTCTTAAATTGTAGAAGATAATATTAATTAGAATGTCTTCAAGAAATTTTAAACAGACAAATCATATATCCATATTCTCTTGTTTTCTTTTTTTAAATAACTGGAATGCCTTTAATCCCAGCACTCAGGAGGCAAAGGCAAGTGGATCTCTTTGAGTTCGAGGCCAGCCTGGTCTACAAAGCAAGTTCCAGGACAGCCTCTAAAACAATACAGAGAAACCCTGTCTCAAAAAACCAAAATAATAATAATAATAGGAACAATAAATAAAGAAAATCTCTACAGAATACCTGTGTTTCTAGACACACTGATTTATTTTCAAAGAAATTTTGGAAATTATTTATATAATGTGCCTATTTATACTTGTCAAATTAATAAAAATATGGAGAAAATGAAAAAGTATTAATTCCTTGCTCAGTAGTCACTGGAGGCTAAGTATAATAAGTAAAATAATAGCTAAACAACCAAAATCTGAGAGACAAAGGAGACAGAAGGTACATAGTATAAAAAATTATACACACTATCTTTTAGTGTAAGTAACCAATGAATACTATCTAAAGATGATACCTCAAGAAACATAAATATCACCTTTTGAGATTTATTTCTGTTTATGTATATGCGTGTGTGTCACATGTATGGAGTGCCCATGTGGCCAGAAGAGGGTACTGGGTGGGTCCCATGGAACTGGAGTTACAGAGAGTTGCGAGCCACCTGATGCAGGTATTTCAAACCCAATGTGGGTCCTCTGGGAGAACAGCAAGTCCTCTTGGTGGCTGATAAATAAATGCAACTTTGAGAACAGCAAATGCAACCTTCAGAAGAACAAGTTAACCAGCAACAGAAGAGCCTGCGGAGACTGGAGAGTGAAAAGACACACTTATTTTACACCTGTACACAATATGTGCTTTCCAGTTTGTTAACCTATCAATAATCAGTTTCTTTGAAATCCACTGTACTTTGTCTTCTGCACCGAACAGCCATGGACTGTCAACTTTGAAAACGGGACACACTTTCAGGCAGTGGTTCTCAACCCCTTTGAGCAGAGGTCAAACGACCCTTTCACAAGGGCCATCCAAGACCATCGGAAAACAGACATTTACTACTCATAACAGTAGCAAAATTACAGTTATGAAGTAGCAATAAAAATAATTTTATGGTTGGGGTCACCACAACATGAGGCACTGTATCAAAGGGCCACATCATCAGGAAGATTGAGAAGCAGTGTTCTGAAGTACAATCTCTCTCAAGTTATCAGAAAGTTGTGTGATTTGTCCTGGAAGGGGGGGCTGTGGTTCTCTGAATCTTGCAAAGTGTGTTTCACACCATGCAAAATGGCTAAAGCAGCTATGACAACTACCAACTTTTTTTTAAAAACTCACAAGAAAAAAAAATTAAGGAAAATGTGTCTGGGGGATTGTTTTAAAGTCAAAACCTCTCTTGCCCGTGTTTAATGTAACAACAACGGTGTTTACTGTAAGTCCTACAAATTAGTCCTGAAATCAGTGGATGTTAGAGAGGCTGGCCTCAGAGTCTGAGAACTTTCGTGAAAGCTCCAGTGCTCTTTGAAATGAAAACAAGCAATTTAAAGGTCTGCTATCTTCACTGATCCCCTCAGGAATGTAAAAGCACGCACAGCGCTTTTAACCTTGTGGCACTCCAAGTTTTTAAAAGCAATTTATTTCTGCCTAGACAAGCAGTTGGGTTTTCTGTTAATCCCTCCTCTCCAGTCCCGATGCCCACACTAGCCTTTCACCTCACTAGTGCTCCTAAGTGATCTCAAACCACCCACTGAATTCAAAGGAAGGGAAGAACTCTACCGTAAGTCATGATAGAGAACTACTTGACGCAATGATCTCAGAACTCAATTACTTTCGACAGCCACATTAATTTAAACGTCAGGTGACCAAGTGAGTGAAAATCACAAGAGTTAAAGCTGTCTTCTCACTCTCCATACCTCGCCCTCACTAAGGGCTTCCAAAATGTGGATCAGCACATTTGCCACTTACTTCTGACCATACCTAAGGAGCCAGTGCATATCCTTAAAAAAAAAAAAAATCGACTTTAGTATTAAGTTTAATTCCTATATGGCTATATGACCTTAGTCCAGACTCATTTCATGAACTCTCCCACGGCGAAGGGCAGACACAAAACTGATTTACAAAATCAGAGGCTTCAGGCCTGTCGGTAATGAAGGTTGCAGTCCAGGCTACCGAACCCACCCTCAAAATCCTCAACCCACCCAGTCTGAAACAGTTGCAAATCTCTCGGTCAGCTGAGGTGTTCTCCCCTCCGGGTACACCTACTCTTCTCCACTGACTCCTTGGCGACCTACACCCACTCGTCCCGGGTGCCACCAACCGCGCCCCTCGCCGCCCCCACGATGGTTCGGGCCCCGCCACCAAGACCCGAGCCCGCCAACGCGGGCCGAGCCCGCCCACGCCCCGCGCGGTCACTCACCCGCGGTAGTAGGCTTTCACCCGGACCTGGTGGGAATGGTCCCCGCCGCCGCCGCCCGCGACCGTGTGGGACATAGTGCTGCTGTCCCTCTGGGTCGGCATCGCCTCACTCCCCCGCCTCGCCGCCGGAGGCCGAGGGGGCCGGGGCAGTGCCGGGCGACGCGAGGGACTCGGCCGCCCGAGTGTGTCGGGAAGCCGTGGCCGCCCGCCTCGCCGACCTGCCCGCCTTGCCCGCGGCGATGAGCGAAGGGTCGCCTCGCCGCCACAGCCCGAACCCCGACGCTCCTCCCGCCGCGCTGCACAACACGCCTCCCGCGCGGCTCCTCCCACCACGCTCGCTCCCAAGGCCGCATACCGCGGCAGGGCGGGCGCAGGAGCTGCGCGCTCATCCTCACGGGGGAGGACGGGGCAGCAGAGGGAACGGGATCCGCCGCAATTCCACCAGACTCTCTGAAATGGCGGAGATCTTGGAAACTCAGAAGTAAAATTCGAAAATTCATCTTGTAAACGGAAATTTTCCCACGCAAAACCTCCAAGGCACACACATGCTTAGAATTGATCCCCCCATTCTTGTACTTGGTCGCGTCCGCGGCTAGCCTGCTATGCTTCCTGGATGGATTTGCTACGCGGGTTTCTGGGATTTGGAGTCCCGGTGGGATTCTGGGACGTGCTTCTTAAGCTTAGGGAGCCGCGTTTTCTGACTATCTCGTGCTTCCTGGGATTCTAGGCATGGGCATACTGAAAACAGATTATCTGAGGGCACTAGAAATTTGGCTTCTTCACGATTTAGAGTCTATTTTCAGGTAACTTCTCCATGCCAGTTTCATCGATCACTGAAATGAAACAGTGCCACTTGGGAGAACAAGATTTGATTACCTGCTCAGAACACTCTTTTTATTTTTTTCGAAACGGTTTCTCTGTGTATCCCTAGCTGTTCTGGAACTCGCTCTGTAGACCAGGATGGCCTCGAAATCACAGAGATCCACTTGCCTCTGCCTCCCAAGTGCTGAGACTAAAGGCGTGTACCACCACTGCCCAGCTCACTCTTTTATGGGGAAAATGTAATAATATAGGTAGCAAAAGCTTTAATGAATGCAACGAAAGAAGTCACTGAACTGGGAGATATCATAAAAGAGATTTCCTCAGGGGCCCCATACCCAGGCCCCTGTATACTGCCATTCTGTGGAACCAAGTGCCCCAGTGAATACTAGCTTCTCAGCTCACCAGCATTTGTTGCTGACACTAGCTAACAGAACTAGAAATAATCAGTCCTTGTAACTTACTTTCAGACTTCTTCAGGTACTGGCTGTGTTGCTTAACTTACAGCACTTAAGGTAGCATGAATCCAGCCACCCAGTCAGCCCAGATAGCAACCTATGCAGAGTTGAAATAATCAAAGATATGGCTTTCTTTATAGTCACAAATTACACTTGGGTGCTTACCTCATCAGAGCTACTATGTATGACACTTAACTTGGTATGGCATCAGCCAACAGCCACAAATTTTGAGTATATGAAAGTTCCCACTGACATACTTTTTTGACCTTCATCATCATATTAAATATGAACCGATTGCTATCCACTATAAATTATTGCTAAATCAAGGTGGTCAAATTTTTATTATTTTTTATGTGTGTGCAGCGTCACACAGGTTCCTGGTTCCTGCAGAGGCCAGAAGAGAGTGTCAGATCCCCTGGAGTTGCAGCTACAGATGGTGACTCCAACCCAGGTTCCCAGGAAGATTAATCAGTGCCCAGAACTACTGAGCGAGCCATCTCTCTAGCCCACGATGGTCAAATTTTAATTGGATTACTGAAATTTTTTTATGCTTTGTGATAAATTTGGAATTATATAATCCTCTAGAAAAATTAACTGTGACATATAAGGACTAAATATTCATAAAGAAATAAAAGGTAAGTAACAGAAAATTCTCTCTTTTTTTAAATCCTTAGTCCTTAGCACTTTTGAAAAACCTGTCATTGATGACCTCATAACACGGCTTTAAAAGTGGCTGTTGTTAGCTGGGTGGTGGTGATGCACACCTTTAGGCCCAGCACTTGGGAGGCAGAGGCAGGCTGATCTCTGTGAATTCAAAGCCAGCCTGATCTACAGAGCAAGTTCCAGGACAGTCAGAGCTATTACACAGAGAAACCTTATCCCAGGAGGGGGAAAAACGTGGCCATTGTTACCCAAGGACTTTTAGTACTTATTGTGTTAGCTATAAGAATCTGTAACTATAATTCATATAAATACCACCACACACACACACACACACACACACACACACACACACACACACACACAAAAGTTCCTATTCTTAAAGATGATAACTTTAAAAAAAATCATTACAGAGGCTCTAGAAAAGTCTCAGTGGGTAAGAGCATCACTACTTTTCTAGAGGACCTGGGGTTCAAATCCTAGAACTCATATGGCAGCTATGGCCTATAACTCTAGTTCCAGTGGATCTGATGCCTTTTGGCCTTTGTGGGTAATTAGGCACAGACATGGTGCACAAACATACATGCAGACAAAACAGACATATATATATATATATAAAGTAAAATGAAACTTTTAAAAAATCATTAAGTTGCTTTTATTGGGGGTGGGGCACATGTGCAGATCATAGGACAACTTTCAGAGGAGTTGGTTCTCTCTTCCCACCATATGGGTCTTGGGGATTAAACTTCGGTTGTCAACCTCAATAGCAGCTGCCTGTACCAGTTCAGCTATCTTGTCCCCTTAAGATAACAGCTTTTAGAGCAGGCACCAAATGCTTGGAGACCTACCTACTGCAGAGGATGAGGTAGAAAGATTATTTGAAACCATGAGTTCAAGACCAACTTAGAGGACATGGAGATGGGGAAGGGAGGGGTGGATACTAGGAGGAGAGTGGCCGGTAGGGGGATGGATGCTTCTGTGATGATGGTCACAGAGAGTAACATTTAAACTTTGAAATTTTACTGAGATATACTTTACATGCCTTACAAGTAAATCAAGGTCAAAATAAAAGTTCAAGATGACAAAGGTCCCATTTGTCCTAAGTCCTGGTGTTGTGTGGATGGTAAGCAGCAGCTGGATATAGAGCCAGGCAATAGAGAGATCCAATCTGTTAACATTCCTCCATCTCTAAGCCATTCTTAAAGAAAATCTTAAATAGACTATCCTCATGGTAGTCTGGAAGGGCAACCATGCCATCTGGATTCGTGTTTTCACAAAAAAAACAAAAAAAACAAAAGGGAAACGGTAGTTACTGAAATCAGCAAGGATGAGCTTAGTTGCTCTGCAGCCCCTGGAGTGATTTCACGTAACCTTGGCTGGACTTTCTGTAGCCTCCTTTGGGGAGCTGGCCTCTCTGAGCGATGGTCCATGGCATTAGCACAGGGGACCACTGTGCTTTCCCCTTCAGCAGAAGTGTTTCCACCAGTGAGTGAGTCATTGACGTCACCCTCTGTTCTACTGGCTCTCCACCCCCCAGGCACAGCCTGTCCACGGTCTCCCAGTTCTTGTAGATGTCGGTGAACAGCTCATCATGACTGATGAGGTCCCCGGTAGGTGATCATGATGGTGGCTGGGAACAGGGCGCCAGCCTGGCGGCACAGGGAGTGAGTGCAGTGCAGCGGGAGTGGACAGAAAAGGCCAACTTGTCTCCTCAGCCTCATATCTGAACCGTAGTAACTTTAAAAACAGGGAAATCAAGCAGGATATGGTGGCTGGCACATACCGGTAGTCCTAGAACCTGTGAGTGGAAGCATCATAAGCAATAGTTCAAGGCATCCTCAGCTACACAGTGAGTTCCAGGCCAGCCTAAGACACATAGGGAGGCCATGCTGTAATTTTAAAAAGCGGAAAGGAAGAGAAAGATGCCATGTGACAGAGCTTGGGTGGAGGGGTGCTTTACTGGGGGAAAGTGAATGGGAGAGGAGAGAGGGGAGCCTGGCCTTTGGGAACCTGAATGGTAGAAGAGGAAAGGGGAGAAGAGAGGAGAGGGAGGAGGAAGGGAGAGAGAGAGAGGAACAGACAGACACAGGGAAAGAGAAAGATGGGAGGTGGTCAGGGCCCTTTTAAAAGGAAACGTAGTGAATGTGCACAGGTGGTGCTCTTAGTGGATGCAGCTAAGAGTATATCCTGTTAGAACCCTGTAGGAGAAAGCCTGTATGCCGCCATTAACCATGTGACTTACTAGAGGCGTATACAGATGAGGTAATAAAAGGGTGGTTTACCACACCGCTAACCACACCCACTTTAGGCATGACTTCAGGCTTGGATTTGCAGAGAAACTGTTCCGCTGGTCTTGTGTGCTGTTCTGTGAGAGCTACTGCATGGAGCTGAGCCAAGAGGAGCTTGAAAACCACCGCATGTATGCAGTAACCTATCAAGATTTGCATATCAACTTCACTCAGGAAGAGTGGGCTTTGCTAGATCCTTCACAGAAGAATCTTTACAAAGATGTGATGCTGGAGGCCTATATGAACCTCAAGGCTATAGGCTACAAATGGGAAGATGATAATATCAAAGAACATCACCAACATTCTCAAAGGCATGCAAGTGTCATTTGGAGCCTCATTTGGTGTCGGGAGTTTTGGAATCCAGATCCAGGCGCCCAGAAAAGTGGCTGCTCCTCGGCCCGACCAGGGACATGTGGACTCTCCTTTCGCTAAGTTCCTCACCACTTCGCTTGGCAAGCACGATTCCTGCTGCCGGGAACCAGCTCCTTCTACCTGCCAGTAAGGTTAGGTGGTATTCCGAGATTTCTCTCGAGGCCACGTGCTCTTTCGCTAGCAGCCTGCTTATCTCGGCCTGAATTAAACTCCTCCGGTAACAAACTTAACTGCTTTATACAATGTCAGCTAACATTATGATGCAGGATGTTAAGAATTTTCTTGTTTTTTGTATGTATGGGAATTTAGAAAGTGTTGAGGACCTACCTGAAAGGTACTTCCTACCCACGATGGTGATTATTAGTTTCATAATTAATATAATTTTGCTAAAGAAATGGCTCAAAAATAGGACGAAACTTATATAGGTCATACGGTCATCGCAGGATAGTTTTGAAATCTTAATACAAAGAATTCAGGAAATGCAAAATTCCTTGCAGGATAGTAAGAAAGGGTTGGTAGAAAATATTCAGGATATTAAAAATGATAATGTAGGTCTGACAAACAGGTTTAAAGAGACGGAACACAAAATTGAATTACTTTCAGGAAAAATGTGTTCAACAGATAGAATAGAAAAAGTGGAACATAACGTTGAAACATTTAACCAACAAAACTGTTCCATGGTTGATGATTTCACTAGCAAACTACAAAGACTGGAACATAAGATTGAAATGCTAACAGAAAAGAATTGTTCCATGTTTGAGAGCAATGACAAACTAACTGATAGAATATCATTTGTGGAAGGTAGTTTACATGCCATTGAGATACTTTCTAAGGATGAGAATATTAAATATGTGGAATCACATGTAAATGATGAATGTAAAAAAATGAAAGATTCCATGACGTCCTTAGAAAATTGTTTGTCCCAAGAACTTCAAGAGCTCAGAGAAACAATGATGAATAGACTGCAGGATTTAGAAGATGTTCAATCTGATACTTCAGAATCAGACATACAGGCAATAGGTCAGGACAGGAGTTTCCCAACACCTCTCAAATGCCGGAAAGATCTCCCTAAGGTTGCTATGCGTTCACCTATGGTTTTCCCAGTATCTGTAACAGAAAAACCAGCAACGAAAAAACAATCAAATGGTCCCATTGCTTATCACTGGGAACCTATGCAGATGAAGGATCTAAAGGGAATCAAGGAGGCCATTGTTTCGTATGGTCTTCATTCTCTCTTTGTCAGAGAGCTCCTAACCTCATGGGCTATTGTAAATAAAGTAACCCCAAAAGACTGGGCCCAATTAGCCTCCGCAGTGCTTGAAAATTCTTGTCAAATTCAATGGAGAGCTTTATGGAGGCAAGAAGCGAAAGCTTTAGAGATTCAGGAATTAAAGAACGGTCATGAAGTACCCCAAGACAAGATTCTTGGGGAGGGTCCTTACACTGACACGCAGGTTCAATCTGCATATGACGAGCACATGTTGTCTTTATGCCGTACAGCTGCTTTAAATGCCTTGGATAAGGTTTGTGAAACAGGAGAGATAATGCAACCCTATACCAAGGTTTTACAGGGCCAAAGGGAAAGGTTCACTGAATTTTTAGAGAGATTATCCAGAGCAGTAGAAGTACAGGTAGCAAATCCAGAATCCAGGCGACTCCTTATAGAATCTTTGGCATATGAGAAGGCGAATCCTCAATGCAGGCAGGTAATTTAGCCATTAAAAATAAGATCAGCATCATTGGAGGAATGGGTCCTACATACAGCGAACCTGGAATGTAAAAGTCAGGATACGGGAGCTTAGGTAGGTGAAGCTATTTCTACAGGCTTGAGGAGGCACCAGGATGCCAAATACCCTACCTGTGATGATATAGAGGCCTGGGTAGGGAAGGCAATCTCCAAGAATTTTAACAGGCATAAAGATGCAACATGCTTTAACTGTGGCAGAATAGGACATCTTAGTAGGAATTGTAGACAACGCATTAATAGAAATAATGCTTTTACCAGGAATGTATCAAATAGAAGGCCTCAGCCTTCTGGTCTCTGCAGGAGGTGTGGAAAGGCTATCATTGGACTGACGAATTCTGGTCCACAAGAGATAGACAAGGTAGATCTTTAAAGCCGGGAAACGGGGATCAGGGGCTCAATCGAGCCCCAAAAAGAAAGATTATCCGGTCATTCCCAGTGACAGTGGAGGACAGCCTCTCCCAGGACAATTAGAAGATCCACTGCCCATTGTAAATAATATGGCACTGGATAATACATTAGCTCCAGAGGATGAATCAATTATATCAAGAGGAGATACAAAACATATATTTTGGCAAACTTCTATACAATATCATAGACCCAAGTTATCAGTTAAGGTAAATAATATGATGATTAACGGCATTTTAGACACCGAAAGTGATGTCACAATAATTAATCAGAAGTCCTGGCTCCCCAATTGGGCTTTAAAAGAGGTTAATGTTCAATTCTTAGGGATTGGAACCCTATCTGAAGTTAAACAGAGCGTTAGATGGATTGACTTTATTGGGCCAGAAGGACAGAGAGGAAGGTTAAAGCCTTTTGTTGCAGATATTGCTATAAACCTCTGGGGTCGTGATCTACTCCAGCAATGGAATACTCAGATTAACATTCCTCCTGTATCAGCTAGGAATTATAGACAAGCTCTTAGTGGTAGAAAGAATATAGTAAGGCAGTACAGAAAACAGATGCTAAATGTACAGGCTGTACAGAAGCAAGATGCTAGTGCCAAACCTACAGAGCAACCAAAAGCTCTACCCTTAAAATGGCTGACAGATGAACCCGTCTGGGTGGGTCAATGGCCTATGACATCTGCGAAGTTAGAGGCTTTGGAGAAGTTACTTCAGGAACAGCTAGATGCTGGACATATTGAGGAATCAACTAGTGCATGAAATTCACCTGTTTTTGTTGTCAAGAAGAAGTCTGGTAAGTGAATGGTTACTGATCTTAGAGCCATCAACAAGGTAATTCAGCCTATGGGGTCTCTACAACCTGGGATGTCATTACCTTCTCTAATTCCTAAGGATTGGCCAATTATAGTTATAGACTTAAAAGATTGTTTCTTCACCATACCATTACAAGAAAACGACAGAGAAAAGTTCGCCTTCACAGTACCTACCTATAATAATTCCCGTCTGCTACAGAGATTCCAGTGGAAGGTACTACCTCAAGGTATGTTAAATAGTCCAACTTTGTGTCAATATTTTGTGAATAAACCTCTAGAAATAATTCGTAAAAAATTTCCACATTTGTTAATATATCATTATATGGATGACATATTATTGTCTGATTCAAATAAGGATACTTTGGAAAAGATGTTTGAAGCAGTAAAGGAAACTTTGCCTCGCTGGGGATTACAAATTGCCCCAGAAAAAATACAAAGAGGAGATTCTATTAACTATTTAGGTTATAAAATAGATGCTCAGAAAATTAGACCGCAGAAAGTACAGATCAGAAGAGATCGTTACCAGACTCTTAATGATCTTCAAAAAATATTAGGAGAAATCTCTCAATTACAGACAATTATCGGTGTAGAAGGGCATGATTTAAAACACCTGAAAATGGCTTTAAAAGGAGATAAAGACCTAAACAGCCCACGAGTACTATCAGCTGAGGCTGAAAAAGAATTAGAATGGGTAGAAAAGAGATTATTAGAAGCACATGTGGACCGTGTGGATCCAAATCTGGACTGTATTCTGGTTATTTTACCATCTAGAGAATACCCCTCAGGAATATTAATGCAGAGGGAAGACATCATTCTAGAATGGGTATTTCTGCCACATATACAGAATAAAAAATTGAAAACATATATAGAAAAGATCTCCGATTTGATATTAAAAGGTAAGTTAAGGCTTCCTCAACTGACTGGGAAAGACCCAGCTGAAATTATTGTACCTTTAACGAATGACGAAATTTCCTCCTTATGGAAGGATAATGAGTATTGGCAAATAGCTTGCAGTGACTTTTTGGGAAGTATTAGTAATAACTATCCCAAAACAGAGAGAATCAAATTCATAAAGAAAACAATTTGGATTCTTCCATGTATCGTGAGGCAAACACCTATTTCTGGAGTTCTTACCTTCTACACAGATGCAAACAAATCAGGTAAGGCAGGGTATAAATCAGGAGATATAAGTAAAGTAGTTCAAAGCCCTTACAACTCCGTACAAAAGGCAGAGTTATATGCCATTCTCATGGTACTTAAAGACTTTACAGAGCCTCTCAATATAGTCACGGATTCTCAGTATGCAGAAAGAGTTGTCTTGCACATTGAGACTGCAGAATTTGTTCCTGATAATACAGAATTAACCTCATTGTTTTTACAATTGCAGGAAATCATCAGAAACAGGACTCATCCTATATATATATAACACACATCAGATCCCATACAGGTCTTCCAGGTCCTCTGGCACAAGGCAATGATGAAATTGATCGTTTATTAGTAGGTAATGTGTTGGAAGCTTCAGAATTTCATAAGAAACACCATGTTAACAGCAAAGGTTTAAAGAAGGATTTTTCTATCACCTGGCAACAAGCCAAAGAAATAGTAAGAAATTGTCCCAGTTGCTCATTCTACAATTAAACTCCATTACCAGCAGGTTGTAATCCTAAAGGTATTCACAGAAATGAACTTTTGCAAATGGATGTATTTTACTTCCCAGAATTTGGCAGTTTGAAATATGTACACCATACCATTGACACATTCTCAGGCTTCCAATGGGCTACTGCCCTCAGCTCTGAAAAAGCTGATTCTGTTATTACACACCTCTTAGAGGTGATGGCTGTTATGGGTATACCTAAAACAATAAAAACTGACAATGCAAAAAAAAAACCAAAAAAAAACTGACAATGCTCCAGCATATGTCTCCAGTAAATTGGAACAATTTTTCAAATATTATAATATAAAACATGTAACTGGTATACCTTACAATCCCACAGGACAAGCAGTAATTGAAAGATCTAACCGAACCTTGAAAGAGATGCTTCATAAACAGCCAGGGAAAACAAAAACACCTAAACACAGGTTACATAATGCTTTACTAATGTTGAATTTTCTTAATGCTGATGAAAAAGGACAAGCTGCAGCAGAAAGACACTGGACTACAGAGAAGACTTCTGAACTGAACCAACCGGTGTATTTTAAGGATGTTATTACCTCAGTCTGGAAACCAGGATATGTGTTACGTTGGGGAAGGGGTTATGCTTTTGTTTCCACAGGAGAAGAAAAGGTTTGGGTTCCATCAAAATTAATTAAAATTCGATCA
Source organism: Mesocricetus auratus (assembly GCF_017639785.1). NCBI lineage: Eukaryota > Metazoa > Chordata > Mammalia > Rodentia > Cricetidae > Mesocricetus > Mesocricetus auratus. Next base: position 33,489,291 of record NW_024429195.1, on the reverse strand, counting down.
GAACAGAAAACATCTCAGGAGGAGGAAGATAACAGCTCATCTACAAATTCATATTCTACCATGGGTAAAGTGACCTCCTAAAAGGAAAGAGAAGTTTTTTGCTTTTTGTCTTCACAGGTAAACTCAGCAAAGAATACTGGACATATGGATTCCTGTAGAAGAATGACTAGCTACCCTGAGGACCATCAAACAAACAGTAACTCACTGTGTGGTATCAAAGTCTAAATCTCTCTATCTTGTTTTTCATAGTACCCTTTTATCTTTGTTTCTTCACATACCTCAGTTCCCATTCATTTAACTGAAGCTGGCTTTGGAGTTGGATTGGCTCTCTTACTCTAAACTCAAGCATATTATTTAAATACAATTCAGAATTTCTGTATTATACCAAAGAGACATTGATAGAAGACAGAAGAATATAAAATTAGGGACTGTTATCTGTGGGTTTCTTTTTCTGAACAGTCTAATTTCCTTCAGGTTTACCATCTTCCCTATTGTCACTTCGTCCAGTATGCATACCTATAAAAGTTAAAATATTTCTTTGTTAACATTAATGTTTGAGTTTTCCAGAGAACAAGGGATTTCCTGACAGCAATCTTACACTGCTTCAGAAAGAGGATGAGGATCCACTTCCTTGACTTCACCTGATTCGACTGGAGGCATCTGAACTGCCCCACATCATTGACTCCACCTGACAAGCACTATCCTGAAACGGGCTTGAAACTACATCACTCTACACAATTCCTGACCAAGAAACTGAAACAGCACATCTTCTACAATCTGGCCAGAGCTTCAGATGAGAGCTTCAATCAACACTAGAACCCTAGTCAGGAACTTCAATCAAGCATCTTCTGCCATACAGAGACTGTCTGATCTACTGAGATTTTGTTATACTAACATTTTTCTTCTCATGGGTCCCCGTGAGATTATCATCGTCCCATCTCAGCAGGAAGTAGTTTTGAGAATTCCACGCCCCCTCTCCCTGCTATTGATATTATAAGACAGTTTACACCTGTTAGTGTTAGTTTTCAATTATTTTAGAGTTGGGATTGGAAGGAGGTGTTCATATTTGGGTGTTTCTTTCAGATAAGTTTAGGCTCGGATAGAATAGATGTTTGATACATTTTGTTCATTGACACAAGTTAGTTGTCCTTTTTAGACTAACAGGGGAATTTTAGGAGGAAGCCTGTATGCTGCCATTAACCATGTGACTTACTAGAAGCGCATACAGATGAGGTAATAAAAGGGTGGTTTACCACACCGCTAACCACACCCACTTTAGGCATGACTAAAGAGGTATACGGCTGGACGTAAAGACGTATATGTACGTAGGCGGTGAACTACGTCACTAGCTAGGCCCACTTTTGGGCATGGCTAGGGGGCGTTACGGGGGAAGGCATAAAAGACAGCACACAGGAAGTCTTGGTCTTTTTTACCCCGGAGTTTGGCCTCCGGTTCGGCAAAACCGGGGGTGGGGGGTGGGGGTGGGTGGGGGGTGGGGAGGTGGGGAGGGTGGGGGGTGGGGAGGGTGGGGGGTGGGGAGGGTGGGGGGGTGGGGAGGGTGGGGGGGTGGGACTACTTGGCTCATCTGGGTTACTTGTTTGGTATCTTGTGAGTAATTTCTAAAATAAATACGTAGTTTTATTTTCAGTAAGTGTGTCGCTTATCATTACAGCGTCATTTGGAGCTACAGAACCCCAAGAGCAGGCCAGTGCAGAAGCCTGAATACTAAACACTAGCATGTATTCCCACTGTAGCTTGAACCACAGATACCAACATGTCCGCAAGGGACAGCATGGACCATAGACATCTTTGGAGGATGCCCAGTCCAGAAAGTGAACAATTATCCATCCTAAGTCTCCTGTCATTGCTCAGAGCCAGGGTTGTAGGGGAAAAGGACTAGCCAAAGAAACACACTTTGGCCCTGCAACCAGAACCAAAGAAATGTACCCTGACCCTGAAACCAGTGCCTAACACATTTTGTCCCTGGAACCAGAGCCAGTGAAAAGAAGTACACCCTGGCCCTAAAATTAGAGCCAAAAGGCTAAAAAGGACCAGTGAAATAAACACATTTTGGCCCTGAAACCAGAGCCAAATCTGACCCTGAAACTGTGCAGAAAACCAACCAATCCCTAAACAGGAGATCTAGCCAATCTGAGCTCAGGGATTGAAATCTGACCAATTCCCACCCTGGAAAAACTCTGCGCCTAAGAAGCCCTATATAAACCCTGTGCCCTGTTCAGCTGGTGGCTGTCTGGCTGTCTCCTTCCACCCTGGCAGAGGCAACCACTCTCCTGGATTCTTCTCTCCCAATAAATCTCTTGAATGAGGTTTGGATGAGACTTTATTTCGCTGGAGCAGAGGCGACCCTGGGCAGAGGGGAGCAGAGCAGGGCTGTAACACTTTTAGCTGGGGAAAGCTTCCCCTGGCCAAACAGAATTGTTACACTCCACACTCCAGAGATTGGAGCCCAGCTATAATATCTTCGCTGGGGGGGGATGTCCTCTCCTGCCGGAGCAGAGCTGATACACTGAGGAAGCCTTTTTCTGGACCAGGGCTGTAAACTGCTACACTTACTGTGACCTGTGGTATTCCTTGGCTCCTGAGTGCGAGAATCCCTGTCCATCAGATCAGTCATAAAGCCCACAAGGGTAATGGTGCTGTTGTACAGTGTAAGCATTGCGGTAGCTCAGATGGAAAGGGGATGGCTTCTGGCACTCGGAAGCTGAACAGGCACAGGGTTTAAATGGGGCTTCTTAGGGACAGAGTTTTTCCAGGGAGATTTCCAGGGTGGGAATTGGTCAGATTTCAACCCCTGAGTTTAGGATGGCTAGATCTCCTCCTGCTCAGGACATTGGTTAGTTTTCTGCACAGGTTCAGGGTCAGATTTGGCTCTGGCTTCACGGCTAAAATATATTTCTTTCACTGGTCCTTTTTAGCCTTTTGGCTCTAATTTTAGGGCCAGGGTGTATTTCTTTCACTGGCTCTAATTCCAGGGACAAAGTGTGTTTCAGGGTCAGAGGCATTTTTCTGGTTGTGGTTGCAGGGCCAAAGTGTGTTTCTTTGGCTCTGCTCAGGGTGTGTTCCTTTGGCTGGCCCTTTCCCCCATAGACAGGGTTTCAGGGGGAAGAATCCAAGTGAGTTCCAGGTTGCTGCACACCCTGAGGGCTCGACTTGGCAACAGTTGCTCCCAGTCTACCTTTGTCTTCTCCCACGCCTTGGCCATAGTGGAACATCTCTAGTTCCGCCTCTTTCCACCGCGCCCATGCCCCTCCCTTCCTCCATCTTTCCCGCCCCTCCATCACGTATTTGCTCATCAAAGTGGCATTGTAAACCTCAGGGTGTCACACAGTATATATATATATATATTTTTTTTTTTTTGGTCAAACAACTTTACAGGCAAATATTCATTGCAACCAGCCATTGGTCTGGTTCAAGGTTTCCTGTTTCTGAATACCGTCAATTCTGGACCATCACTCAGATTCATCTTGGATACAGTGCTAAAGTCAGGACGATCTTGGTTAGGCAGGGAGACAGGGGCAGGAACCTTAGGAGCGCCAGGCTCTCACACAGCTTCCTGTCCCTGGTGCCGGCTGCCCGGAAGCTCACCGGGCACCACCACTGTATTATGCTTGCAGCCAGCAGGCCACTCCGAGGCCCTGTGCGGTACCCTGTGCCACAGCATCTCTGGTTTTGCCGTTCTGCACAAAGCGCCCGGCTCTGCTCCGCCATCTTTCCTTGCAATTTTATGAGTCCGCTTTTTAAAAGCATCCTCCCATAAGATCTGCCCTTTTCAGTTGTTGCAGAGAGGCTTTGGGCTCTACAGAATCCTCCTCCTCCTAGGCAGCAGCCCCTTTTTGGAGCCTCTGGTCTCTTAGGCCCTCAATACCATGGTGGTTGCTGCAGCCATCTTGGATCTGTCCTCCATTTAACATAGAAGTTTAAGTTCCTGACTTGAGATTATTCTTGAGTTTTCTAATATAAATGCGCATAGCAAAGCAAATATTCTGAACGCTTCAACTGTACCCACACATTTTGGTATATTTTTATTTTTATCCATCACACATTATTTCCTTGCTTTCTTGTGATTTTTTCTCTTTAGAGGAATGTTTAACCTTCACTTTTGTGACTATGCCAAATTTCCTTCCGATGCTGGTGTCTAATTGCATCCTACTGTGGTCAAAGGACATGTTTTTAGTTACTTCAACCCTTTCAGCTTTATTACAGCTTGTTTTATAGGCAGCATGAGGTCTATCTGGGGGATTGTTCCCTGAACTTGACCAGAATTTGTATTCAGCTGTTGAATAGACTTTTCTACATTCCCAGCCTACTTTAGTGTTTTTTTTTTTTTGTTAATGCCCTGGGGCAAAAACTGTTCTACACCATTATTTATGATCTCCCTTCCTTTCCCCTCTTCTCCTCTCCTCTTCAATGGTTTGCTATGTGGCCTGTGTTGACTCTCACACCTCAGCCTCCCAAGTGCTTGTAATACAAATATGAAACACCAGGATTACTTTTTATTTATTTAGACTTTTCCCTGTGGTTGTGGGGAGAATGTCCATAGGGCTTCCTTTATGTGCATTCACGAGGTACTAAGTAGATAATGTAATGCACAAACAGATAATGGAACACAGAAATGTAATTTTCAGCAACCAACTACTGGGAAATATTGACACTATTGAGGCAACTCTTTTGTTGTTGTTGTCAACCTCTTTAATTAAAGAAAATAAGAGTCTATAGAAGAGAGCTATATGTTGCTTGGTTGTTTGGTTTTGAGACACTATCTCACTATGTGACCTCAGCTGGCCTGAAACTTACCATGTAGACCAATCTGGCCTCAAATTCACAGAGATTCACCTGCCTCTGCCGCCTAAGTGCAGGCATTAATAGCATGCACCACTGGGCCCAGCCGTAGAAGAGTTAAAAGGACCTAGTCTGAACTTGAATCATATCTTAAGGTTATGATTATCTTATCCCTATAAGGATAAAGATTATAAGGATAATCGTATCTTAAGAAACCTTCCTTTTTCAAGACAGAGTTACTTTCAACAAGATTGCTTATCCCCTTGATTGACTTTTATATTCAGTCTGAATTAGCCCCACCAGTGTGTTTTCGGCTGGGATCACATGTGGAAATGTGTTTGTCTGCCCTTCATGTGGTCGTGGAACTGTGCCACTTGATCTTCAGTGTCTGTTTCTCATTTTCCTGTTGCCTGAATTGATAATGCTCCTGAGTACTATCCTCATCTTTGTGCTCGACATACAGAGCAGTGGCAGAGTGCTTGCCTGGAGTGCATGAGGCTGTGCGTTTATTTCCCTGTACTAAAGGAAGAAATCAATACCCTCAATTTTGCACAAGCCTGCCACTCTCTGTGGTTTCATTGAACCCGTGACATCACCATTAAAAGAAGAGAAAACTATTCAGAATGGAAATCCTGGCCATTGGTCTGTTGGGCTCAGTTATACTTGCCTCTAGCTGAATGTAATACCTGTAATAGAGAAAATCAAATTCACACTAAAAATCCATAGGCTTAAGAGACTTTAAAATATCATTTGCAAATATTCTCTCATTTTACAGTCATCAGAGTGATTATTCCATTGTGGCAGGAGGAAAGAGTCTGTTTGGAGAATGGTGAATGACAGAGACATGGATTCTGTGTGGCCACGCTTACAAATCACATTGTTTTACTTAAGCTTTGCATATGGTGGTTGGGTGTGTGTGTGAATAAATGTATATGCATGTTTGTCATGTGTTTATAGAATCCAGAAGCCAACTTCGAGTATCCTTCCTCTCTCGGGAACTATGCACCTGGTTATTCAAGACAAGATCTCTCATTGGAACCTGGGGCTCACCAACTAGGCTGAGCTGTCTGGCCAGTGAGCCCAAGGAGCTACCTCTATCTCCAACTTCCCAGCACTGGGATTCTAAGTATAAACCACCACACCTGGATTTTGGAGGCTGATCGAAGGCCTTATACCTGTCGGTAAGCCCCATGTGAAATATCAAGCCAGCCTGTTACTTAACTGCTGTGTTCAGGAGAGAAGACTGCTTGGGCATGAGTTAGATCAGTAGAAAGTCTTTATTAGCCAGCAACTACACTCACTGAGTGTATGGGATCCCAGTGTAGTACTGAACCTTTTTCAAATAGAATTTTTTTTCCCAAGACAGGATTTTCTGTGTAGCCTTGGCTATTCTGTAACTCACTCTGAGGACCAGTCTGGCCTTGCACTCACAGAGATCCACCTGCCTCTGCCTCCCAAGTGCTGGGATTAAAGGACACCACTACCAGGCTCAAATAGAGATTTTGGAGCACACACAAACACAAACACAAATAAACAAAACCATGTTCTAGATGACATACTTCATTTAACAGGAACAGTTAGTTAGCCTGAAGTAGAACTACAGAAGCTAAAAAAGCAAGGTTATTACATGTTGAGACTTTCCCAGAACTATATGGACCTTGACAGATGAGGCCTTTGATTTAGTTTTGGCAGGTGGTGCTGTCTACGTGCTGAGTTTTACAGCTTGAATGTCACTTCCATCATGGAGTCAGTTGTGCTAAGATCATACTTGGGCAGCAGAGACAGAAGGATCTCTGAGTTTGAGACCAGTCTAGTCACATAGGAAGCTGCAGGACATCCAGGGCCACATAGAGAGACCGTGTCTCAAAACAAGCAAACAAGCAAAAGTCATGAGCAAAAATGACCAAGATTCTTCACTGGAGTCTGATAATTAGGCCGATGCCTTTAATTTTTATTCTGTTGATTAATCTTTTCAAGTTATTATAGATAGCTAACAAGACCACTTTAACTTTCCTGTCTCCTTTTCTCCATTCCCTGCTACCCTAAGTCCCCTTCCCTACTCTGCTGACATGACCAACTTTATCTCAGGTAATTTCTGGGTTCTCCCTTCATCCCAGCCACACAGACTTATTTACACATGGTTTTCCAATCTCCTGGCCTACACACACTAATTGTATAGTATTCAAGCTATTCTTAGAAACACAATTGCTTTATTTTTAATTTATGTAATAGTAAAAAATATTGTTTCTTGATAATCATAAAAAATAAAGTTAATTTATTAGTTCCAAAACACACATGCATAGACATAGAAAAGCGCACACACACACACACACACACACACACACACACACTACGTACGTACAGGTATACATACACAAAATAAAAATAATGTCTAGTAAGAAATCATAATGAATATCTAATGAAGACAACCAAATACTTAATGTGGTCTAAGAAAGCCTGACTAATTACCTTTTGTAGGCTCTAATGTACTCTCTTCTTTTTCAAGCAAAGTATAATCCAGAGGTGCAATCAAGACACCAGCTAATCAAAAGAAAAATGAAAGTAATACCCATTACAAACAGTAAGCAAGAACAATACTTGTAGTGATATTTATTTTCTTTGAGAACCAAACAACACATGGTTTCCAGTTAGACTAAATGAACAAAGCTGATTCTACAAATGACATGTTGGAGCTGGAGAAATAGCTCAGAAGTTAGGAGTATTTGCTGCTCCTACAGAGGTCCCAAGTTCAATTCCCAGTATCCACCTTTGGTAAGTCACAATACCCTGTAACTCCAGCTTCCAGGGATCTGACTCTCTCTTCTAGACCTGGAGACATGGTATTTATGCATTTATATTCACACCCAAACACACACACACACACACACACACACACACACAATTAAAAATAAAAAAATGTAGATGAGATTACTAAAGAACTTCTGTCAAAATACAGAACTTTCATCTGAAAAATTTTTCTTTTCGTTTGAATTGGAGTACTGGAAACTGAACTTGGGGCCTTTCACATTTTAAACCCACACTGAACCTATAAGTTATAGCCTCAGAGCCCATAGACGTCTCACTGCTTAATATTATTTAATGATATCTGCATAGGTATGTTGGGACTAACAGTTAACCTTAAAATAGAAATTACCTCCAGTTTAGAGAAGCAAACTGCACTGAAAACGTAAACACATTGTGATAATGTCTCTGAACTGGCAGCATCTACCCAGCCCGCCATGGCCTCCTCGGGGAACCAGTTCTCTCCCTGACAAAGCTGCTGGACTTCCCCTATCTCTCAGAAGCCGCCTCTGCTTGCTGTTTTGGACTCCAGCATTTCCAGCCTGATCTTCTTCTGATCTTGAGTAGAACTAAACCATATCCTATTTGGGGTCACAGATAAATCAGGGGAAAGATGGAGCTGCCTGTCTAGAATGATGTCTGTCTGTCTGCCAGTCACATAAGCAGTGTCAGTAGTGGAAAGGGCACTTGTAGATAAAGCCACCAAGTTCATCAGCACTCCCTGCTGTTCACCCCATGACTCCAGCACGTGACTGCTACTGAATGGCTTCCTAATTCAGAAAATAACCATCTAGGAGCAAGCCTATAATTAAATCAACCAAGAACTCCACACTCAGCCTTTTGAAGCAAGTTGCCATTTTCTTTAGGTACCTCATAGACAGGAATGCCACTTTGTAAAGGCTTGTTGACACTTAGAAAAATACTGGCTTTTGTGGTTGTGTCTAGTCAGCTCCTGGATCTCCCTGCCCCCACCCCCCTGAACTAAGATCTGCTTTGCATGTGGAGTGTAACAAGAAAGAAAAAGAAAACACTCAGAGACTGATATTTGGGTTCAGGCTTCAAGCTGAAGATCAGAAAAGCAATAGCCACTAACTCTTACTTTTACCTCAGACTGAAAGGCCATCCTGGCTCCACCAATCCTCAGACAACTGCCTCTTCTCAGCATGGCTGGAGAATCCTGAGACTTCAGTATCTTCCTATCCTCAGTGTGGCTGGAGAATAAATGCCTGATACTAACTACTGAAGACCCTGTTCCTGTCTTTTATACCTCTTTTTTTTTTTTTTAGTTTTATGAGACAGGGTTTCTCTGTATTGTTTTGGAGGCTGTTGGCCCAGCCCAGCCTCGAACTTACAGAGATCCGCCTGCCTCTGCCTCCCGAGTGCTGGGATTAAAGGTGTGAGCCACCACCACCCAGCTGTCTTTTATACCTCTTATGACTCTTGGGATTAAAGGCATGTAGTCCCAAATGCTGAGATCATCTTTGTGTGAGCTGTTTCTCTTCAGGACTGGATATATTTCTTGGAGCTCAATGTGGCCTTGAACTAACAGAGATCTGTCTACTTCTACCTCCCAAGTGGTGGGATTAAAGGTGTGTACCACCACCAGCTGGTGTCTATAGCTTGTAGCTGACATTGCTTTCTGAATCCTTGGGCAAGCTTTATAATCAATCATAAATTATAAATAATATATCACCACAAAATCAATCTATTTTGAATTGCACTGTGAATACTGTGGATACCATTTGGACTACTAAAAAAGAATAACGTGTAGCAGGCTCATGAACTTTCAAAGGAAAGAGAAAGATTGGTTTGAAGGCTAAGGTCTCCCGTAAACAGTGTCCATGCTGGGCTGGGGATGTAGCTCATTGGTGGTGCTTGTCTAACATACACAAAGTCCTGGGTTGGATCTTCTCTGAGTTTCTTTTTGGGTTGGTGTGATATGACAAAATCAACTTAGGAGACAAAGGGTTTGTTCTGGCTCACAGTTTCATGCTATATTCCACCATTTGAGGGAATTAAGAAAAACACTAGCAGATGTGCACAGGTAATCCCCCATTGAAACTCCCATCATGGGTGGTTCCAGAACCTCCTGCCAAGTTGACAATGGAGATGAACCTTTACAGATCCCTAGCCCAAGAAGACCAAGTGTGATGGGGGAAGGCCTGCAATCTCAGCACTTTGGAGGTAGAGGCAGGGGGATCAGAAGTTAAGGTCATCCTTGACTACACAGGAAATTTAAGGCCACCGTGACTACATAGAATCAATTTCAAAAACCAAATGGGATGGGTGGGCAGGAGAGATGGCTCAGTGATGGCTCTTATAGAGGACCCAGGTTTGGTTCCCAACACTCCCAGCACCCACACCAGGCAGCTCATGACTGCTTGCAATCCAGTGACTACTGTCTGTAATCCAGTTCCAGAGTATCCAATGCTTGTGGGCACCCGAATACTGATGCACATATAGGCACACATACATACCCATAAAATGAAAAAATCAGATCCTTACAAAAAAGTGCCATGCTGAAAAATGTAAATAAGACTATCAAGATACACAGAGAGGAAAAACAGAAACACCAAACAGAAGAATGATGAGGAGACGCCACATACATGTGAACATGCATGCACACACTCACATGCAGATTCAAACAAGAAAGAGAAGGCATGGATGAGAATGGTTACTAAAATGTGCTTTGTTGGAGGTAACTTTGTTAGAAATCCCACTATATATCAAAGATTTATTAGGGGGAATGTACTTGCTTTTCCAGAAGGCTCATGGAATATAGCCTGAGCTAAAAGCATCATTTTGCCCTGCCTGTTCTTGGTATGAAAAATCATCCCATAGCTTCATTATATAGAACTGGGGTATCATCTGCGAAGGTACAGTTTCTGGAATGAATGTGAGTAAGCTGGACCTGTGATATAGGAGGCAGGGTGACTGGGGGGGAAGAATGTCCAGGTTACCGACTATCCTGCATATGAGGATGGATGCATACACATGGGCTTACTGATCTGATGGTGGGTTCACATAAGTAATTCCTGTTGATAGCTGAAAACCAAAAATCAAGTGGGAAAACTATCATTGCTGTGCTCTTTTTGATTACTACCAAACAACGCTGGGTATCAGCGGTTGTCAAGAGAACTATTTAGGACTGATGAGATGGCTGAGTGGGTTAAGGCATGTGCTGCCAAGCCTGACAACCCAAGCTCAGTGTCTGTGACCCACATGGAAGGAGAGAACAGACGACCACAAGCTGCTTCCTGACACCACATGAAGGCACCCACACACAGACACAGAAAAATACGAGAAGTGTGATTTTAAATTTCACAAACAGAACTATTTATTACATCATAAAAATTAAAATGGAAACACAAACTATTTATAATTGACAAGTGGTAAAGTAAACCATTGTTTACGTCCACTTCAACACTAAACTTAATCTCAGCAGGACAGGAAGGAAGGCGACAGCATCGAATAAAACAAGTCTTTTTTTTTTTTTTTTTTTTTTTTTTTTGAGACAGGGTTTCTCTGTGGCTTTGGAGGCTGTCCTGGAACTAGCTCTTGTAGACCAGGCTGGTCTCGAACTCACAAAGATCCGCCTGCCTCTGCCTCCCCAGTGCTGGGATTAAAGGCATGTGCCACCAACGCCCGGCATAAAGCAAGTCTTTATCTTCTGTTTTTCCTACTGTTAATCCCACTAGTTGAGAATAAAGACCACCACCACAGTTTAAAGCTTTAATTTAATTAATTTAATTAATTAAATGGATGGGTTCTGGCCAGGTCCATGCCCAGGTTCCTAGGAAATGCCCCTGAGTCACCTTTTGCAGGGGCTTAAAAAGGCAAAACCTGTAACTCACCACATTTCCCACAAGGTCCAATCAGGGGCTAGCATGCATCCTGATGTATTTCCTGCCTGCATACCTCCTGCCTACATCCAATCAGGGCAAGCATGCATCCTGACCCACTTCCTGTTCATTTACCTCCCTCCCACATGTGATCAAACACATCTGGTGCAGATGGGTCAAATGTGCTTGTTTAGGGGAGTGAAAACACGTGGCTTGTCATCTCCCATAAATAACAGACTCTAGCATTTCAGGAACTCTCTGTCCTTGAGGAAGGGGCTTACAGATCAAAGGCGAGTTTGTTTCACGGACCTCTTACGCATAGTAATTAAAAGTTAAAATGTAACTTGGGCTTTCACACTATAGTTTTAAAAGTTTCCCTTATTATATTTTTATTGTGTGTGCTGGTGTGCGTGCGGAGGTCAGAGGGCAGGCTGTAGGATTCAGTTCTCTCCTCCCACCTTGAGGATGCTGGAGCTCCAGCTCAGGTGGTCGGAATTGCCTGTGACCTTTCTCCAGGCCTTCCTGGCTAATTTAAAATGTGACAAGCAGAGACAGGCGGTAGTCTTCCTCCTTCAGTCAAATCCCAGTGGGAAGGGAGAGCTTTACCTAATTCACTTTACCTCATTTAAAATCTGCACAACATGTATGTGACAGGGGCTCCTGTGCATGGAGATAAGATGACAGCCTCCAGAGTTGGTAATGGCCACCTTTTCTTTCAGGAGACAGGGTTTCTCATCTAGCTAGACCTTGCCGGTAGGCTAGGCTAGCTGTCCAATAAATGCTGGGGTCTGATGTCTCTCTCTCCCCAGAACTGGGATTACAAGTGTGTACCACCATGTCTGACTTTTTTTTCATACAGGTTCTAGGTCTCAAACCCAGTCCCTCATGTTTTCAAGACAAGTACTTTATTGTCTGAACTGTTTCCCAGCCTGTTGTTTGTAATCTTTCAAACACAATCATGGTCTGGGTAAATTACTACCTGGGAGTCATTGTGCATTATCTATGTCACTTCTCCAACTTTAATATGCATCTAAGTTGGGTGTGGTTTAGAGGGTTCAGAACTGGGTCTCAGAGTCTCCATTTCAAATCCATTTAACATGATGTTAATTTTGCCCTCTACACATTTACAGTTTGATGGATTAAAAGAGATCTAAGTTGGGTCTGGAGAGATGGCTCAGTGGTTAAGAGCACTGGCTGCTCTTCCAGAGGACCCAGGTTCAATTCCCAGCATCCACATGGCAGCTCACAACTGTCTGTAACTCCAGTTCTAGAAGATCTGACATCCTCACACAGACATACATACAGGCAAAACATCAATGCACATAAAATAAAATAAAATAATTTTAAAAATCTAAGTTAAATGACTGATTTTATAACATAGCAGGGTTTTTCATTGTTTGATACAACTTAAAATAGTTAAATATGTAACTTACCTATATGGTTTTGATCACAGAAACTAAATAATTAAAAGAAGTAAAAGTAAAGCAAGGCACGCCTTTATGTCCAGCACTCAGAAGGCAGAAGCAGGCAGATCTCTGTGAGTTCCAGGCCAGGCCAGCCTGGTCTACAGAGTGAGTTCCAGGACAGCCAGGGCTACATAGAGAAATCCTGTCTTGAAAGGAAAAATAAAGTAAAAATACCATAAATTTGAAATTGAAACTTAGTGGTAAATGAAGAAAAAGTCCTATAATTTCCTAAAATTCTTAGTTTTACCTTTTGCATTTTATTTATGTGCTGGTGACCTAATCACATGCTAACACCATGTGATGAGTTACTATTAAAGGGTCATTTTAGCCCATAATAACGTGGTCTTTTCACAATCAATAGGTTCACCATATGTATGAAAACGTACGTACTGAGTGCCATTTCTTGATATACAGTTTTTTCCTATTCAGTCAGCTTTTATTTAATCTTTTCAAAAATTTATTGGGAGGGGTTGGCTGGTTTGGCAGTTAAGCTGAATGCTTACATCAGCTAAGAGCAGTTAAGCAGTTGTGAGTACTGTTTGCTCTTCCAGGGGAGTCAGCTTGGATTCCCACTACCCACATAAGGGCTTACAAGCATCTGTAACTCCAGTAACAGGGGAGCTGATGAATTCTGGCCTGTAAGGGAACTTGGGTAGGAACATGATAGGCAGGCATACATTCAGGATTAACACCCATACACATAAAATAATCTTTTAAATGTTTTTGTGTTTTTTGTTGCTGTCATTGGTTTTTGAGACAGGACCTCATGTATCCCAAGCTGACCTCAGACTCCCTAGCTAAAGGTTATCTTGAAGTGCTGAACTTCCTGCCTCTACCTCCCAAGCACTGGGCTTACAAGCATAATCACCATACTTGGCTTATGTAGTGTTGGGGATCCCACCAGGGTCTCCTGTGTGCTGGACAAGCACTCTGCCAAACTGAGCTAAGTCCTCATCAATATCTAGTCTGGATTTTACATTTTAACCCAGTTAAACATCTCCAAAAACTGATTAAGTTCAGGCTAGATTATCCCATCTCCTTCTGTCATATAACTAGGAAGCAAGCTTGAACTGAAAAGGGGGAACAGAGTGTATTTTCCTTCATTCTTAATAATTTAAGACTGCCATTCAAATTTCTCTTCAAAGTAAATTTTCACACTTTTAGAGGGAATTCTATGTTTTCATTTGTTTATAGATTTTCTAAAAATGTTTAATAATAATATTAAGAAACACTTTATACATATTCTTTGTGGTGATATTTTGTTAATGAGTTAGTAAAGTTTACCTGAAGATCAGAGTGCAAAGATAGACACAGCCATAGAGGCCAGACAGTGGTGGCACACACTTTTAATCCCAGCACTCAGGAGACAGAGGCAGATGGATCTCTGTGAGTTCAAGGCCACCCTGGGCTACATGAGAGTGAATCAGTCTAAAAGAGAAACAGTGCTCACACCTTTAATCCCAGCACTAGGAAGGTAGAGACAGGAGTGATATGACTGGGCAGAGAGTGGAATATAAGGCGGGAGGAGATAGGAGCTCAGGGCTGTCTGAGTGAATCTGAGGAGCCGTGAAGTGGGAGCAGTCTGAGGTTCAGTGGATCACCCCTTTGGTCTGAGATTGGTAGAGGTAAGAACTCTCTAGTGGCTGGCTGCTTTGCTTTTCTGATCTTCAGCTTGAACCCCAATATCTGTCTCTGGGTCTTATTATTCATGTTACAATTCTTTATTAGACTATTGGTCACTCTGTTGTTTCTGGGAAAGCAACAGTTAAGTGCTAGGAAGTTTCCAAATGAAAGCCTCTGCCCTTTCTAGCCTCTTAAAGCAACCAAAGGTTTCTCTTTCCAGTCCAAGTACTAAACAGGCCTGAACCCACTTGTTTTGGAGAGCAGAAAACAGGCTTGTTCAAGGTGGGACAGCCGCAAACTTAGTAGCCCTTCCTATGGTCACATGGGAAAAGAATGGAACTTAAGGCTGGTAGCTTGCCTTCCTCCCTCCCTCCCTCCCTCCCTCCCTCCCTTCCTTCCTTCCTTCCTTCTTTCTTTTACCTCCTTCTCTCCCTCCCTCCCTTTCCTGTACTGGAGATTAAACTCAGGGCCTTGACTGTGCTGAGTTTACCACTGATCTATATCCCTAGTTGAATTTCATATTTTTTAAAAAAAAGAATTGTTTAAATGCACAAATAATAACTTGAAATATCTGTTGCTGGCAGATCTCTGTGAGTTTGAGGCCAACCTGGTCTACAAAATGAAGGCCTAAGGGGAAAAAAGAAAAAGAAAAAAACAAGAGTCATTGTATGTTCACTGGAACCACCTTTTTTTTCTTTTAGTAAACTGAGAAATAATGTTTCTATCCCCTAGTTAGTGCAGTCCCCTTGGAAAGGTCACACATCAAACAACAGTTATGAGTGTGTGACAGTCATAAGCAGTAGACCAACATCAAGCAAACTGTTAATCTTATGAAGAACAGGTAAGCTCTGTAGAAACTGAGAGGTAATTAATTATACATAGCTAGGTCAGAGAAGTAAAAAACAAACAACAAACCAAACTGTCTGATAAGTTATCTCAGAAGATAAATATGCATGGCCTAATACAGGAGCAGTTCTCTTTCATTTCGAAAAGACTTTCATAAAAACTACCTTATCAGGAGCTAACTGAAAGAGCCCTTGTCAAAACGCAATGGTCCCAGACCTAAGTTCAAAGACAGCCAGGGCCGTCCTTTCACATGTGATAGGCTAAGACAGGATTGATAATCTCCAGGACCCACAGCAGTCTGCAATTATAAGACTCTGAGCCCTGAGTTGGGAACCTGTGATTTGAAAAGTTTATTCAACTTTCAGTTTCTTGCACCGAGCACGATCTCGCTTCAGCATTTATTGGTTGACATTAGAAATCGTGAATCAGCTTTTCACCCACAAAATATGTTTATTGAAGGCTTATTATATAGTCCTGTGCTAGACATTAAGGTAGGAAAACATAAACCTTACAGTTAAATAGCAGCAGAGCTCTGTCAATATTTACTTAAAAGCATGTGATAAAGTTCAAGGTAAGTCAACAGGGAAAAGAATAGTTCCACTGTTGCTTTTAAACAAATAATTCTGGTGCAATTAGCTATCCATCCATACACAAAAGATGTTTATAAAAAATAACTTAAAACAGGTCAAAGACCTAGATGTAAGAGTTTAAATTATAAAACACTTATGAAAAATGATCTTGAAGTAGAGAATAATTTCTTAGATATGATTCCAAAACCACAAACAACAAAAGAAAAGAAAAAGAGGGGCCGGGCTTGGTGAAGCACACCTTGAATTCAAGCAGGACCCACCCAAAAAGGGGGAGAGAGAGAGAGAGAGAGAGAGAGAGAGAGAGAGAGAGAGAGAGAGAGAGAGAGAGAGAGAGAGAGAGAGAGAGAGAGAGAGAGAGAGAGAGAGAGAGAGAGAGGAATTTGGCTTCATAGAATTAAATGTACTGTCCCAGTAGATGGTGGAGTACCCCTTAATCCCAACACTCGGGAGGCAGAGGCAGGCAGATTTCTATGGGTTCGAGGCCAGCCTGGTATACAGAACTAGTTCCAGGACAGCCAGGCAACTCAGAGAAACCCTGTTTTAAAAACAAAACAAAACAAACAAAAGGAATTAAACATACAGAACTTTAAAGTTCATCACTGACACAAGTCATTAGACAGAATTCGGATCTCTAAAACCCATATAAATGCCCAGTAGTCATGGCAGTCCACCTGTAATTCCAGCTTTGGATGGTGGCTAGCTCGGATACATACAACCCTCCCAAACTCTCAACAACAATAATAATAACAACAAAACCCAAAATGTTCTTCAAATGATGGATGGATAAGCAAAGGTGTAGTATGCCCACATATTATCGCTCAGTGGCAAAAAGGAATGAATCACTGGTATACATAGACTACACAAATCTTAGGTGCCCCAGTAGAGAAATTGGTTAGCAAGCAGTACTTACACATAAACTACACAGATCTTGAAAACTTTATGTAAAAGAGACCTTACATACCAGGCTTCCTGTTATATGATTCCTTTTATATTAAATGTCCAGAATAGGCAATCCATAGAGACAGAAAGTTGTTGCCTGGAGTAGCAGGAAAGGTGGAGAAAGGATACACGATCAGCACGAGGTTACTTGTGGGGTGATAGAAATGTTTTGAAATTACAAAATGTTAATGATTATACAATGTCTATATATTCACATGCGCATACCTGAATATATACTTTAAATAAATTTTATGTTATGTGAATTATATCTCAATTTAAAAGTAACACTTGGTAAGTACTATTAAATATCATAGGAGCAGCTGATTCCCATCTGGGAGAGGCTGTGAGAACCGATGGAAGAAAATGGTAGAATCTGAAAAACAATACCGAATGAAGACAGTAGGCAAAGAGAAAGTGAGTCAAAAACCTCCCTTTGAGTGCTGGCTCAGTGGGTAAAGGAGTTTGTTACACAAACCTGCCGGTTGGGGATCTCCGCGGAGCTGCCCTCTTCAGGCCCCGCCCCTGAGAAAGCCTGCCAAGGGTTAGCTCCTCCCCCGGGATGCTCAAGATCACGCCTACAGGCTGTTTAAGACTTGGTCCCTCCTGGTTTCTCCTCTTCCCCTGGGACCACCTGGGAATGCTTTGCTCACATTAAAACCTGGACTTTAATTCGGCCTGATATGATTTATTGCATCAGCAGAGCGACTTAATATCGGGGTACAGAAACTTATCACTGGCAACCTAAGTTTGATCCTTGGACCGTATAGTGGTAGAAGAGAACTGACTCCTGAGTTATCCTCTGACTTCCGTGTGCAGACTATATGGCACATGTGAGGCCACACTTGCATGCAATTTGTGCATGTGTGCACACATAATTAATAAAATAAATTTTGGCCGGAAGTGGTGGCACATGCCTTAAATCACAGCATTCGGGAGGCAGAGGCAGGCAGATCTCTATGAGTTCGAAACCAGCATGAGTATGAGTTCCAGGACAGCCAGGACTGTTTCAAAGAGAAACCCTGACTCGAAAAACCAAAAATAAAAGAAACTAAATTTTAACAAGAAATGCATGCCAGTCCTGCCATTGAGTGGCCTTGTTCAGACTTACTAACATGACAGTCTTCTTCTGCAGGATGAGGACTAAGGTCTGCTTCCTGTGTTGTTGTGTACAGCACATGCAGAGCTGTCAATAGGCATTCGATGCATGCTGCCTCTCTTCCGTCTCGGTATGTTTCACTGCTAATTTTGGAGTAACTGATGGTGACTATAAATGCAGAGCAGGAGAAAGGCTTTCTTTGTGTCTGAATAGTGAGAAATTTGATGAGGCTGAAGTCTAAAGGCAGCGGGAAGCAGACATTAGAAGTTTTTGAATAAAAAGAAAAAATAAGGTCTTTAGGATTTAGTCTCGAGAGATGTAGAAATCAGGAGACACTGGAGGTAGGGAGGGAGGGGGGAGGAATAGAGAGTGAAGACATTGGTTCTTTAGATGATCCCAGAATGATCTCATTAGAGGATGTGGTTTCTTAACCTCATTGGATATAAGTCAGTGCTTGGCTTCTTAATGGAATTTCTGGTCCTCCTACCTTTACCTCCTGAGTGCTAGGAATGCCACACCCAGCTACCCTTTTCCAAATGCTAAATTACCTGGAAAATATTCTATTCCCTTTACAAAGAGTACATTGCTTCTGAGCTCTTACACTACTATGTTGAGGTCTAAAATTTGTTGTAGGATGAATAGTCTGGTGTAAATCAGCTTTCTGTTGCTATAGCAAAATAGTTGAGATGAATAACTTATAAAGGAGGAAATGGCTCATGCTTTCAGAGGTTTTAGTGGGACTCATGCTTTCTCAGAACACGTACTTTTGTTTGTTTTTCAAGACAGGGTTTCCCTATGTAGCTCTGGTTGTCCTGGGACTCACTCTGTAGATCAGACTGGCCTCGAACTCAGAGATCCACCTGCCTTTGCCTCCTGATTGCTGGGATTAAAGGTGTGCGCCACCAATGCTTAGTGGGACGGTGCCTTTAGGCCTGTGGTGAGGTGGACTATCATAGCAGAAGTGTGTGGTGAAGGTCCTGGCTGGGGAGAATGAGAGGGGAGAGAGGCCACAAGAGATGGAGATGGGAATAAGAGAACATTCAAGCATGCTCATCTCAAGTCGGTGATGAGAGTTCAAGGCTCTGAGGAGTGGGATGGAGACATTGGGGAATTTTAGCAGGGCAGTGCCACATTGTGGTTACCTTTATTCTTGGAGCTACGGTGTGAACAGTAGAGCATAGAAGAACAAGAATCGAGGGGGGGGGTGGCCTGCAGTTGCATACTACTGAAGTCTGGGAGAAAGATAATGGTAGCTTGGCCTAAGCTGGAGAATATTTCCTTTCTGTCACTGTGCTAAAATACCCTGACAAAGACCAACTTCATAGGAAAGGGGTTCCCTTTAGTTTACAATTCCAGGTTACTGTATGTCATTATGCCAGGATATCAAACAGCTAGTTGTACCTGTCCACAGCCAAGAGCCGAGGCAGGTAAATACATGCTCTTTTGCTTTTGCTCAACTTAGTTTCTTTACTTTTTTTTTTTTTCCACTGTTGGTTTGTTTGCTTTCGTTTTTTGAGACAGGATTTCTCTGTGTAGCTTTGTAGCCTGTCCTGGAACACTCCCCGTAGACCAGGCTGGCCTCAAATTCACAGAGACCCGCCCACCTCTGCTCCCTAGTACTGGGATTAAAGGTGTGTGCCATCACTGCCTGGCAGTTTCTCCACTCCCCCCTTGCCTGGGGAATGAGGCTGCCCACAGTGGGCTGGATCTTTCCATAACAATTAATTTAACTAACACAACAGCCTATAGACACACCTAAAGCAGACAATTCCTTACTGAAGCTCTCATCTCATGATTTAGGTTGCATCAAGTAGACTATTATGGCTAACTATCACAGCTGGTAACAGTGGAGGTGGCATACAGTGACAACAGATTTGTACTTTGGTAAGTTCATTTGTGCCCATGGTGGTGGGGATAGAGATAAGCATATCATTAAAAGGC
This sequence comes from Mesocricetus auratus, assembly GCF_017639785.1. Lineage (NCBI taxonomy): Eukaryota > Metazoa > Chordata > Mammalia > Rodentia > Cricetidae > Mesocricetus > Mesocricetus auratus. The sequence continues at coordinate 33,469,346 of NW_024429195.1, read as the reverse complement.
AGAGCTGAATGAATTTCAGGGGTTTACCACAGAAAAAGGACTCAAGTTGACTTCATCCTAAAACTCCACTTCTCCAACTCTTATGGGATGCCAGGGTGATAAACACACACCATACAGAAAGGCCACGTAGAAACTGGGTCCACAGCATCAGCGTCTTTGAGTGTTTCTTGTACTGAGGTCTCATGGCACATGTACGGATGATCAGAGGTCATGGTCCAAATTCTGCAGTTACCATGGATTCTTGCTACATGACATCTAAGTGCCCTTGCATCTTTAATGCTCTGTGCTGCAGTATTCGGCTCCCGGGGAGATAAAACCCCTGTGTTAAAGGGGTCATGCAGAGAGTTTGAGGCTTGGCACCATGAAGAGAACCCAGGAGAGGTTATTGGTGAAAGCGCCTCCCAGTTGTCACAGAAGACCCCAGCATTTTGGAGATGCCGTAGCATGAGGTGACCACCAAAACAGCAGCAGTCTTGGAGCCAGCTAGATACTAGAAGACAAGCTGTGTGCGCTGCAGAAAAGGGAGCTAGAGACCTTGACCCAAGCCCTCTGGAGGATCTCAGCAGATTGTCGCTGGATTCTAGACAGGGGATACTGAATGATGAACACACTTGGAATTCGGTATGCTCTGGTTCTTTCCTGCAGAAGGAAGGATGTATTTAACTTATTTTGTTTTTATAGGAGCCCACCGTTGCGAGACATTAGATTATAAATGACTTTGGATTTTAAAAGAGACTGAATTTTTTAAGTGTTTAAAATTTTAAAGGCTGTGGGACTTTTTAAGTTTTAAAATGTTTTATATTGTAATGTCTGTATGTATGATTTTGGTGATGAAAAAGAAAGGGAAGCCGGGTGTTGGTGGCCCACACCTTTGATCCCAGCACTTGGGAGGCAGACACAGGCAGATCTCTGTGAGTTCGAGTCCAGCTTGTTCTACAGAGTGAGTTCCAGGACAGGCTTTCAAAACAATACAAAGAAACCCTGTCTCAAAAAAAAAAAAAAAAAAAAAAAAAAAGAAAGAAAGAAAGAAAGAAAGAAAAGAAAAAGAAAGGGAAGTTTGTGGTGTAACAGCGATTTGTTCCTATGTCAAATTGACAAGAGGGTCAATTGTACTGGCTAGTTTTATGTCAACTTGACACAAGCTAGACTCATTTGTGAGGAGGGAGCCTCAAATGAGGAAATGCCTCCATAAAATAAGGCTGTAGGCCAGTCTGCAGGCATTTTCTTCATTAGTGGTGGATGTCCAGCCCAATTTGAGTGGGGTTACCCCTGGACTGGTGGTCCTGGGTTCTATAAGACAGCAGGTTGAGCATGCTTTAAGAGCAAGCCAGTAAGCGGCACTCCTTCATGGCCTCTGCATCAGCTTCGGCCTCCAGGTTCCTGCCCTTCCTGACTTCCTTTGACAGTGAACTCTGAAGGAAGAGTAAACCAAAGGAACCCTTTCCTCCCCAAAGTGCTTTGGGCATAGTCTTTCATCACAGCTGACTTTATCTCCGGAAATATGAGGCATTGTTTATGATCGGCATGCTTCTTTCTCTGTCAAAAGCAGTAGCGATTTACACACTCCATGGATCTGTGAAGTAAAGTGATACATGTGTGCAGATGTCTACAAAATCCACGCTGCAGATTAAGACGACTTCAGATACACATCTTTAATATTTTACAGTTGAAGTCAGTTTTTGGCGTTCTCTTTTTGTGACACGGTTTCCGGCTTCACCTATCCCAGACTAGGTTTTAAACTTTCTATATAGTCCAGGATGACATTGAATTTTTATTTCTGGTGCCTACACTTTCCACGGGCTCCGCGACACCTGGTTTATGCGGTGCTGGGGATTGAACCTAGGACTTCATGCACGCTTCTGCAAGTACTCGATCAACTTCTGCATTTCCAGCGCTGGGCAGAACTTTTTCTATTTTTGTCGCAGACCCCGGCCTCAGACAAAGATTCTGAATACAAACAGAAAGTGGCCAGGGCAAGTAGGGAAACACTGGACACTTCACCGCGAGCCGAGGTGGGAGGGAGACCGCGGCTCGCTGGCCTCACGTGACCTCAGCCCCCCTTCTCCCCCCCCTTCCCCCGGTAGCTCGAGTCCCGCCCCTCGGCTCTGGCAGGGGGAAGGGGAGGCGCATGCGCACCCCGTGTTAGTGATGGAGGAGAGAAGATGGCGGAAGCGGAGTGAGTGACTTGCTGGTGACTGATGTCGTAACCGGGGGGCGAGTGAGGGCAGCGACACGTCCCCCTGAGGGAGTTCTCAAGGCTCCGAGGTTGACAGTGCAGGGCTGAGGAGAGGCGAGAGCCCCGGCGTGGTGGAGGAGCCCGGGCACGGGCGGAGGAGGATGGCCGGTCCCGTCAGCCTCCCCTCGGGAGTGCGTGTGGCGCGGTCCGGTCCCGCGGCCGCGCGGCCCTGTCCGCACCGCCACCCTGGGGGCCCGGGCCTCCGGGGTGTCGCCGGACGCGAGCCCTGGGGCGCTCTTCCGGGGCTGTCACTCCGGCCGCGGCCCCGCCGACGTGTGTCGGGCTGGGCGGGAGGCGCCAGGCCTCGGCGCTGGCTTCTGCGGCCCATCGCCGTCCGGCGGGCTGTGCGGCGGGCGGGACAGCGGAGCCGGGGGACCGCGGGGACCGCGGGGACCGCGGGAGGCGTCCGGACGGTGGTGCGGCCGGCCCAGGCCTTTCCTGGCACTCCCCCTCCGGGCTCGGGCTGCAGCGGCGTGCCTCCCTCGCTGGAGGGACGCATTCTTGGGTGGCGCTGTGATGGTATGCTGGGCCAGCGACTTGAAACTTACTGCTTCCCCGGTAGGCCTCTGGGGTAGCAGAGCTGAACGGTGCAGGCGTTTCCATGCCAAGCCCATGCACTTATCAAAAGTGTTCTTTTTGTACCAGGCCTCGAAATGTGATGCGATGATTTCTGGCCAGTTGCACTCGCCAGTGTTTAGGATTGATGTTTAGGTTCTCTGTGACCATTTTTGGTTAGTCAGAACTACCCTGGCATCCGTCGCATATGGACTTGAGAGCACAGCTGAGCAGAAAAAGACTTTGCTGATTGGAAGGCAATTAAAAAAATAGCGAAGTATTAAAAAATGTATGATTCAACTTGCAATAAAAGAAGTTAGTGAGAAATCATTTACCTGCGTTTTTCCTTCCACCTTTCTCCATGTAAATTGGATGTTCATTCAGGTGTGGTGGGCTGGAGAATTTCGAGTCTCATTGAAGCTAACCTGGGCTACATAGTGCTACCCTGTTTTGTTTTAGAAAGAAAAGTGAGTGTTCATGTTCCATTTTGGTCAAAGATGGCAATGTCAGTTGGTTCAAATGTTATCTCTTAAGAGAAAAAGACAGATAAGGAAATAGGAAACTAGTAAAACCTCACATGTGTTTCTGACCCTGGAGTGACAACTAATGTGGTTTTAGTGTAACAAAATGGAAGCCTTTGGAATTGGCCGTAGAAGTTTGAGTTTATTAAAATATACACCACCCTCCTCTTATGGTTTTTTGAGACGTGGTTTCTTTGTGTAGCCCTGGCTGTCCTGGAATTGACTCTGTAGGCCAGGCTGGCCTTGAACTCACAGATCCACCTGCCTCTGCTTCCCCATTGCGGGGAGAGGTGGGGTGGGGGTGGGGGTGGGATTAAAGATGAGCACCACTACCATCTGGCAAAATATAGATTTCTTATTGTGTGATACTTTGTACCACAATATAAATGACATAAGACTGTAATATTAAGGAAAAAGATTAGAAAGTTTGATGCAAAAATGTGGTTTACTGGCAGTACATAGGAAAGTGAATAAATTATATTCCATCACCACCCCAAATTTTAGAACAATTCTTCCTGAAAAAAGATTTTTTTGTAAGGATATAAGATGCTGCTTTTATTTGTTACTTCATTTCACTAAGTGTACTAATCTGTTGTTAAGCTAAATTGTTAGTAGAATTAGTAAGGAGAATGTTAGAGAGTAATTAAAAAGAAAAGCTACTGAGAGTTGAAAAAAATAAGATTTTTACGTGTATGGGTATTTTGCCTGCTTGTATGTGTCTGCATTACTCCATGGTGTGTGCCTGGCCCCTCAGAAGCCAGAAGAAGGCATCTGATCATGGGACTCAGTTTCGGAGGGTTCTGAGCCTCTGTGTGGGTGCTGGGCATCAATCAAACCCAGGTCCTCTGCAAGAACAGCCAGTGCTCTTAACCACTGAACCATCTCTTCCTCCTCACTCTCACTAACTATTTTTAATTTTTATTTCTTTAAGAGACAGGGTCTTGTGTAGCTTTGGCTGGCATCTTACTTATTATGACCTTCCCCAAGTGCTGGAATTACATGTGTGTATGCCAGTACCAATAACCATATGGTACTTGCAGTTAATCTAGTGAATTTAAGTCCTTAGGAGAGATGGCCAGCAGTTAGCAAAGGACCAGGGTTCAATTCCCAGCAGCCACATTGTGGCTCAGAACTGTCCATAACTCTCTCTTCAGTAGCACACAGGCATACAGACATACATACAACCCCTCCCTGCAGACACCCAAGAAGACACAAATAAGAACTCTGATACTACTTGGTTTCAAATCTCTCTCTCTCTCTCTCTCTCTCTCTCTCTCTCTCTGTCTCTGGAAAAAAGATTTTCATATAATATTTTTGATTATGTGTCGTGTTGTGCCTCCCCAGTTCCTCCCAGAGTCTCCTACCTCCTTTGCTACTCAACTTTGTGTTCTTTTCCTCTCAGTCTTTTTAAACAAACAAACATAAAACCAAAACCCCAGAAACTGCTGGGCAGTGGTGGCACATAGCTTTTGGCAGGTGGATCTCTGTGAGTTTCAGGACAGCCTGGTCTACAGAGGGAAACTCTGTCTCAAGGAGAGTGGGGGAGTAAAAGAAAACCCCAGAAATATACAACCCCCCACAAAAGCCTACAAAATGAAAATCAAAATAAATAGGCACAAGACCAATTCTAGACACAGAATCCAAAATGAAGCAAAATGCAGCAAAACATAACAGAAGTTCTGTGTTGGCTAACTACTCCTGAGCGTGGGACCTTCCCTGAAGAATGTGTTGACAGATATATCCAGTGAGACTCCACTGGAGAAAATTTGTTTTCCACTGCCAATGGGTGTCAATTGCAGATAGCTAATTAGGACTAGGACCCTGTGTCCACTTCTGTCTTTCAAATCTGCCCCATTTCAATAATGCAAACATAAACTTCAATGTAGGCTTCATTTTAGTTACTGTTCTGAGTCATTTGAATGCCATTTAGCAGATATTACCCATCAACTAGTCTGTATATGGTGACCTTCTATTTGGTGACTGTGTACTAGCTTTATTAAAGCCTTCCCAGACATTGCAACTCAGAACTAATTATTTCTTTGTAGTGGATGGTGCTTTCTCCCAGTACTGATCCTTTGTGTTGTCTACCAGATTTAAGGATCACAGTGCAGCTATGGATAGCGAACCAAACTCTGGAACGTCTTCTGTGTCAACAACTGCCAGTAGCACTACCACCACCACCATCACCACATCCTCCTCTCGAATGCAGCAACCACAGATCTCTGTCTACAGTGGCTCAGACCGACATGCTGTTCAGGTATCTCAGCTATACGCGTGGGGAGGTCAAGGCTAAAGATGGCATACTGTTTTGTGCCTAAGTCAGTTGTACGTGTTGATTCATAGCCTAAGATAGTAGAATTGTAACAGTTCAGGTTGGGAAAGTAGCTCAGTGGCTGAGTGCTTGCTAGACTGTGTTTGATCTCTAACATTGCCAAAAACCAAGTAAAAGAAAAATAATTAAGACCAATAAAGTTATTTACTAATTGTACTGCCGAGAGGGCTTAACACTTGTCCACCTTATAAGATTATGTGTCAGGAAAATTACAATTGAATGCCTCTTAAGTGTTGCTGTAAGAGTGAAAATATGATTGTTACATATTTATGATAGCTGCTTTTCTGGATCATTTTATACTTGAGCCCACCAGGCAACTTACAGAGAGAGAACTTCTCACTTTCAGGTGGTATAAGAACACAAAGCAGGAAAGCTCGACAGCTTCTTGGGGTAGAGAAGGAAGAGAATATTTTGAAAAATTTTTATGTAGTCACTTAGTTGAGAAAGTAAAATCGATTTGGTTGAACTTTATACCAATAGAGACAATAAAGTATTGTTTTAAAAAGACTTAAGTGTTGCAGTCTGATGGGTTCTTTGTAAACTCTGTGTGCCCTTGGGCGAAAGATATAATCATCTCCTTGAGTCCCAGGAAATGGTAAAATGAGGATAACACTGTGTACTTTTATCAGTTACCATGAGAGTTAAGTGAAACATCTGGAACTGTGTGGGGACGTTATAGGTCACTAATAAATGATGGTAGTGTCAGTCTATTGAACGCTTTATGTGCCAAGCATTCAATCAATGCTTTCCTTGTGTGGATTATTTTGTTTAATCCTCACTAGGCCTCTATACATCAGGCATCTTACAAATGGGAAAACCAGTATTTTAAATAGGCTAAAAAAATCCAAACTCACGTTGCTGCTAGGTCTTCTGAATTCAGCTTCTGCCGTTAGCTACTCTGTGTTCTTGCTGCTTCTATGTTACTTGCCTTCATTTTATAGGATCCTCAATTGCATTCTTTAAAGTTGTTTTTCTTTTTATCTTTTTTTTTAGTGCCGGGAATCAAAATATTCTTTAATAATTGCATTATTTACTGTGCTACATTACTTCCTGTGCTCTGTTCTTTCATGGTAGACAGAGAACTGTTGGAGACCTAGTCAGCTTAGCAGAAATTCAAACTTGGATGCACAGTATGCTTTTAATGCCTTCCTTTTTCTCTGTGGTGAGTGATACATGGAAGGATATTATATTGAAGAGCATATGGATGATATGATATTTGACTATGCTATTCTTTCATTTATCTAGCTTATTCACTTAAGCTGGATAAATTTATAAATGAAATGTTACTTAGAGACATTGCAGGTGCTGATATGTCTCACAGGAAGCACAAACTCTAGTTATTACAGATCATTGAATTACCTCATCTAAGACAGGTTTTCTTTGTGTAGACCCGGCTGTCCTGGAACTAGCGCTGCAGATCTACTTGTCTCTGCCTCCCGAGTGCTGGCATTAAAGGCATGTGCCGCCACTGCCCAGACTTAATTGTTCTTTAACTTTCAAGCTTTCTTTTTTAGTCATATGGGTTTTCTTCACCCTGGTTTCAATAATAAGAATGGTGTATAGTGCCTTTAACTTGTGATTATAGTGCCAGGTATCTGTGGTGAATAGACTATACTGACATGGGTCATCACTATGCTGAGAGAATTAGGCCTCAAGTCAACTATTCACTTGCTTTTGAGTGTGAGTTCCTAGAAATTAGTTATGGAATTAGAAGATCATATGTGGATTTATCTTACCAAAGAGAAACACTGTAGTTCTGAGTCATTTAGTGTTTTATCCATACTCTTCTGCTGTGAGGACTCAACTAGGAATCTTGAGAAGAGTTCATGGTTTTATGTCAGACATCCTGACATACTGTGAGTAGAGTAGTCTTACTCCGTTGCTACTGTGAAAACGCTACTGCGGTGCTCAGATTACAGCTCTGTGCTGTCACAGAGGGCACACTGAGGCAGTCTGACTTCTCCTTTGAACAGATGGAAGGAGGATTTTTCTATTGTCTTTTTAGAATACTTGACCTCTCTATGTAAGCTCAGAATTTACATCTATTAACAGTTACTGTAATTGATGATTTTTATGAGTTTACTTTTAGCGGAATTACTCTATTATATTAAAAATTTGGACTTATTTGTGTGAGAGTGTTTTGCCTGCATGTATGCATGTCTACCAAGTGCATAAAGTACCCAGGAAGGCCAAAAAGGGTGTCCAGTCCTCTAGAACTGGAGCTATGGATGGTTGAGGACCCCCACAGTGGGTGCTGGGGACTGAATCTGGGTCTCAACAGCTGAGCCATCACTCCGCCCTGTCTACAGTTTGAATGTGTTTGCCTGCATGTATATATGTGTACCATGTACGTGTCACTTACCCTCCGGAAGATGGTGTCAGATGCTCTGGAACTGCAGGTCTAGTGGCTGTCAACTGCCACATGGTGCTGGGAACCACACTCAGGTCCTTAACTGAGCCAGCCCTCCAACTCTAGGAGCTTTTAAAATAAATGCTCTTCCACAAAAGTCCCAGAAGCTGGCAACACGGCTCAGCAGATAAAGGCATTTGTCCTCTTTCCTGACAGCCTGAGTTTGATTCCCAGAGCTCACATGATGGAAGGAGGGAACCGGCTCCTTCTTGTCAACTGTCCTCTGACCCCACACACATGCCATGGTACATGAGTACTCAAATAAAGGAATACAATTTCTAAAAGAAGATTAAGACTGTTCCTTTGTGGAAACAAAAATCATATATTTTTTTAAAAATTAAAAAATTATTGAGTCCTTTTTAAAGAGAAGTGCCTTTTTTTTTTTTTTTTTTTTTTTTTTTTTTTGAGACAGGGTTTCTCTATGTAGCCCTGGATGTCCTGGAACTCGCTCTGTCGACCAGGTTGGCCTTGAACTCACAGAGATCCACCTGCTTCTGCTTCCCAAGTGCTGAGACTAAAGGTGTGTGCCACCACTGGCCAGCTGAGAAGTACCTTTTTAATTTTATAGAATGTTCAAACCAGACACCAAAAGTCATTGCTAACATACCTTATCATCTCCTAGACTATTTCAGAAATTTTAAGACCAAATGGTATCCCACTCAAAATTATTTTCTTCACCTTGTAATGTACTGGTACTTCATATTATATAGCTTTATATTTATGTAATACAGAATCACTAGGTATACTTGTAGCAGTTTATATTAAAATTAATATTCAAGTTCAGTTTAAAGTTAAAATTCACTTCTTTAGCCCGTTTTATGTACTTGCTGGTGGTCATTGCATGTCTGTATTACTGTTTGCAATGGCTGCATGGTGAAAGTACTCAGTATACATATGCCCTGAAGCCTACCAAGTTGCATACAGAAAGGCTATAAAACTCAAATTCTTACTGCTAGTGTAGGAAGGGTTATTTTCCTAGTTAGTAGTAGTAATCTTTTGGATCTTTGTCTGTCCAAAAGTTGTAAATTACTATATCCTTTTAACTAGTAAGTTTTTGGACTACTAATGAGATTTAAGGTTTCACACATTTGTCCCATTCCACTTTAAGTGAATGATCTGGGCAATTTAACCTAATAATGATATGTAACAGTAGGTAAATGTGTCAATAAGCTTAATGATGTTGAATATTAAAGTAGTAAAAACTTAAGCTGCCTCTTTTTATTCTATGTTTGTGGTTAATCTAATGGTTGATCTGGAATTACAATGGAGTCTGTGCTCAGCATGCATAAAACCTCAGAAGCAGAGGGGAAGACAGAGGTTGAGATGCTGGTTTGACATAGGGTCCCTTACCTTATCACAGGTAATTCAACAGGCATTGCATCGCCCCCCCAGCTCGGCTGCTCAGTACCTCCAGCAGATGTATGCGGCTCAGCAACAGCACTTGATGCTGCACACAGCCGCTCTTCAGCAGCAGCATCTAAGCAGCTCCCAGCTCCAGAGCCTTGCTGCTGTTCAGGTGAGAAAACAAGTGGACAATTTGTGAGGCCACAGTTTATGTTAGATATGGCAATAACCTAAAATAAGTAGGCAGGTGTTCATTCTGTCAGCATTCTGAAATGTCCTGTGATTGTTTTGCTAGAGGAGATAGGTTAGTTGGCTGAGAAATACAAGTTCACTGGGAGGAGAATGGATATGTTTTATATGTTGCCTTATTGCTCTTTATCTAAGCTAGATAAATGCTCTACATATGGTATACTTTTGTCTCTAAAATTTTAGGGACAACATTGAATACTTAAGGTTATATGGGCTACATTTTTTTTTAACCAAAAGTAAGTTTTTTTTCTTACATAGGTAGTTTATATTCATTAAAGAACATCAAGTAGAGTAAAATTACAAGAGGATGATGGAGTAGAGTTGCTCATTCTTTCTACACCTGTTGTCACTCCTGTTCTTCAGAGCTGGCTATGTGATAGTATACAGATGTGTGTATGTGTACCATTCTAAAAAGTGAAATTAGTTCTCTATGTGATAGTATACAGATGTGTGTATGTGTACCATTCTAAAAAGTGAAATTAGTTCTATCAATAACTTAATTTTATGATTAAAGGTTTGTATTTTAAAATACATTTTCATTGATATTATACAGTTTAAATTTTTTGTGAGATTTAGTTGTTAATCTTAAATCTCACCAGAAAAATCTTAATTCTAAGAACTTGAAAAAGAATTCTGATATCTGTAGGTACCAGCTTTTGCTTCTTTTCAATAGTGTACTTTTGAAATTATTATTATTATTATTTTGAAATTTGGTTTTTCTGTGTAGCCCTGGCTGTCTTGGAATTCACTTTGTAGACCAGGCTGGCCTTGAACTCACAGAGAATCTGCTTGCCTTTGCCTCCCAAGTGCTGGGATTAAGTGCACCACTGCTGCACTACTGGCTGGCTAATTTCTCTCTCTCTCTCTCTCTCTCTCTCTCTCTCTCTCTCTCTCTCTCTCTCTCTCTCTCTCTCTCTCTCTCTCTCTCTCTCTCTCTCTCTCTCTCTCTCTTTCTCTCTCTCTCTGTTTTTCAAGACAGGGTTTCTCTGTGTAGCCTTGACTGTCCTGGAACTCACTCTGTAGACCAGACTGGTCTCAATCTCATGGGATGGGATTAAAGGCATGCACTGCCACTGCCTGACGTCATTTTCTTTTTTTAACAAAATTATTAGTGGTTTTGGTATATTGTGTGTGATTTACACATCAGCATGTGTGTATATCCAAGTGTGCAATGTGTGTACCCATGTATGTGGTTGTGGAGGCCAGAGCAGGATACCAGGCATCTTTCTTAGTTTTCTTTCTCTGTGGCTTTCCCATCTGATTGCCTCGAAACAGGGTCTTTCAGGAACCGGAAAGTCACTGTTTTAGCTAGACTACAGCCTGCAGGATCTCCCTGCCCTTGTCCTTCAATATTGGGTTTAAAGGAATGTAAAGCCATGCCTGGCTTTTTATGTGAATGCTAGGGATGCAAACTCAGTGTCCTTGGACTTAGAGAGCAACTGTTCTTACTCACAGAGCCGTCTCTACAGCTCTTAGTGTCTTTTTCATGATGGAGTAGGAAACTCAACTTGAAAGACAATAGTAGAGTGAAATTGGTGAGTTGTTCTTACAGTCTGGAGAGTGATCTATCATAGTCATATTTGCTGCTGTTGTTTTTTGGTTGAGACAGGGTTTCTTTTTGTAATCTTGGCTGTTCTGTAACTCACTCTGTTGTAGACCAGGTTGGCTTCAAACTTACAGCTCCACCTCCTCTGCCTCTGGACTGCTGGGATTAAAGTTGTACTCTACCCAACCTGGCATATATATATTTGTTTTTTTGAATGAATGAGTTTATTAAGTAGGTAGTAAGCGAAAGTAAAAGGATAGATAAATAGAAAGAAAACATCAAATCAGGTGTTCAAAACAGCCAGCAGGGCAAAGCCCCATTGAGGCAGTTGGCGTTCCTAACAGTGTCCTGGATGGAGAAGTGTCCCCTGAGCTAAGGCTCCCAAGTACCAGCACAAGTAACAGGGGAGAAGTAATGCCATCAGATCAGGGGCTTGCACATATCAGCAGAGCTCCCATTTGACATGTCCAGTTGGAGCAGAGTATCTGGATAACACAATCAAATTGGTGCTTACAACTTCCAGCAAAAACCAACAGAGAAGTGAGGTAGTCATTAGATTTTCCAGTTGAGCTTTCTCTGCATGGTTGAACTCCACCCACACTCCTTTCCCCATGGCTGAACTTCCAGATTTTCTTTCCCTTTTGTTTTAATATTTACTTATTTAAGGATTTTATGTGTGTGTGTGTGTGTGTTTGTAAGCACATCTGTATGCTAGTGCCTGTGGAGGCCAGAAGAGGGCATTGGATCCCTTAGAGCTGGATTTATAGGCAGTTGTGAGCCACTCTCCATGGATTCTGGGAATCCAACTCTGCTCTATATGCATGAGAAGTCCTCTTAACTACTGAGCCATCTTTCCTGTTCCAGTGCGGTTACTTTAATCTCATGGAATAAACAATAATAACATTGGATGGGGATGGTTTGTATTCTAGGGTTTTTTTTTTTTTTTAACTCAGGCTTTTTGCTTCTTCCATTGTGTCACAGAGTTAGTGAGGTCCAGCCCATTCCCAGGCAAGGGGTCTTAGTAGATACTTGACATAATAAACATGCTTGGGGCTGAAGTTCGTGGGGGGCAATTCTACTTCTAGTACTAGCTGCTCAGTGACTTCAGATAACATATGACAGTTTACCAATCGAATGTACTGTATAGGAGTGTAGATAACAAGATTAGGGTCATCAAGATGGCTTAGAGGGTAAAGGCACCTCCTGCTAAGCTTGGCAACAAATTTGATGAACTGAGTTTGATCCCTGGGACCCACACAGTAGAAGTTGTGTTCTGTGAAGCACATGTATACAGTAACACAAAATAAATTCATACGGAAATGGAGAAGTGAGACTAGACAGTAGGGCCTTTGTTTTCATCTTTGCTTTTTCTTTAAAAATGGTCATGGTCAAGCCATGTTGTGAAATTATTTGTTTCATACATAGACTTGGAGAATTTTTGTTGTGGCTCAAGGAGGTGTTTGGTTCCCTCCCCAAGGAAGTGTTTAACTAAGTTTTTATAGAAATATTATAATAGTTTTATTATTTTAGGCAAGTTTGTCCAGTGGAAGACCATCTACATCCCCCACAGGAAGTGTCACACAACAGTCAAGTATGTCCCAGACATCTGTAAGTATCCTAAAATTTCTCCTGGATTTAAAAATTTTAATTGTTGTTTTCTAAAAGTGAACCTGCTATTTATGAAGCTGCTATGTAACTAATGAGTGCTGGAAATGGGAGTAATAAGGTTGGAGTGTTGGTGGTTGTTTTTTACTCTTTACTCCATGCTTTAGCTCTTTGGGGGTCCATCACCCAGTTCCCAAATAAAACAAACACATGGAGTCTTATTATTATTTATGAATGCCCAGACTTAGCTTGGTTAATTTCTAACTAGCTTTTCCTAACTTATTCTATTTACCTTTTGCCTCTGGACTTTTACCTTTCTCTATTTCTGTATATCTTTTCTTTCATTCTTATTCTGTGACTGGCTGTGTAGCTGGGTGACTGGTCCCTTTTTTTTCTTCATTATTGATCGTCTATCTTTCTTCCAAGATTTTTCCTCCTATTTATTCTCTCTGCTTGCCAGCTCCAACTACCCTTTCTCTTGCCTTGCTATTGGTCATTCAGCTTTTTTTTAAGACCAATCAGGTGAGTTACTCAAAGGAACACAGCTTCACAGAGTTAAACAAATGAAACAAAACACAAATGTTCCACAGTATAAACAAATGTAACATATCTTAAAATAATATTATGCAACACCGGAAAATAAACTTTTGAAAATCTGAGGGTTTTTTTTGCTGGTCAGTAGTGGTGTATACCTTTAATCCCAGTGCTTGGGAAGCAGCAGCAGGTGAATCTTTGTGAATTAAAGGCCAGCCTGGTCTACAGAACAAGTTCCAGGACAGTCCAGGTTATACAGAGAAGCTCTGTCTCAAACAAACAAACAAACAAACAAACAAAAAACGAAAGAAAGAAAAGTGTTTTTTCTCATTATGATTTTATGTATGAGGTACTTACAGAAACGGTAATTCCAAGTGAAAATGTCTTTAATTGACATAATTAATGCTACTTGTCCTAAGCCAGACTGCATTGTACTAAAACTTTGTATGGCTGGTTGGGTAAAAGAAGTATGATGTTAGGTAAAAATAAACGTCATGTTTACTGTTGGGTATCTAGCTGTTCCACAATGGCCAAAGTAGCTTACAAAACTCAGTTCAACAGTGGAGAGACATGTAGTTGTCTTTTTCTCTGGGCTGCCAGCTGCCAAATAATGACATGGAGACTTATTAATTATGAAAGTTTAGCCTTAATTATGAAAGTTAGCTTAGGCTTATCCCATTAGCTTCTATAACTTAAATTAACTCATTTATATTAATCTATGTTTTGCCACATGGCTTTTACCTGTCTTCATTCTGTGTGTCTGATTCATTCCATAGCATCTTTCTTACACCTAGATTTATCTCCTACTTCTCTCTTTCTGCCTGGAAGTTCTGCCTATACCTCCTGCCCTGCTATTGGCTGTTCAGTTCTTGATTAAACCAGTCACAGCAATAATATATCTTCCCACAGTATACACATATCCCACAACAGAGACAGGCTGTGGTAACAGAATAGAAATCTCTAGGTAGTAATAATGAGCAGTGAATTATTAGTCTACTCATGCTCTCCTGGTGTCCTCCATCCTCTCTGACTCCTTCAACCTTTTCTCCCCTCTTCCTCGGGGCTTCCCAAGATCTGAGGGGGAGGGACCTGATGAGACCTCCAATTTAGACAATCTCTCTGCATAATGTTTGGTTGTGGGTCTCTGCACCCACTCCCATCTGCTGCTGGAGAAAGGGTCTATGATGAAGACTGGACAAGGCACCAACCTATGAGTATAATAGAATATCATTAGGAATCATTTCATTTCTTTCTTTTTGAACAGTCCTGTTTTGTTCTTCCCTAGATATCTGGGCTAGCCACTCTCCAATTCCTAGCCATCTAGGCAGCATAGGATGGGGGCTTCCTCTTGTGGTGTGGGCCTCAAGTTAAACCAGACATTGGTTGGCCACTCCCATATATTCTGAGCCACCATTGCCCTAGCACATCTTGCAGGCAGGACAGAGGGTTTTGTGGCTGGGTTGGTGTCTAGGTTTCTCTTTCTGTAGCATGCAGAGTACCTTCCTAGGCCAAAGAGACTAGACTGTAGGGTTGAAGTCTCCATGCAGGTACCAGCTCGACCTTACTACCTTCAGTGAGTTGTAAGGTTGTTGTCCTCAGCAATTCCCCCTTCTCCCATCAGTTTTTGGAGAGCAACCCTCTGTCCTAGCATCAGGCTCGGTTGTTTAGGGATCTCCATGGGACCTCCTCAGCCAACAACTCAACTGAGAATGCAACCCAGTCCCACCGCTGGAAGCTTTGCCTTGTTACAGAAGATGGCCAGTTCAGACTCCATGTACTTCATTAGTACGAGTCTTCACTAGGGTCACAGTCATAGATTCTGGGGAATTTCCACTGCACTAGGTTTACAGACCAACCCCCAAATGCCTCCCAGTTCCTGCTGTCTCTCCCTGTACTTTCTCCCTCCACCCTCCCTTTGCCTGATCCCTCCCACTCCAGTCCCCACCTACTCCCAGTCCACCCTCAAAACCTATTCTGTTCCCCTTCCCAGGGAGATCCATGAAACCTCCTAGAGCTTTCCTCCTTACCTAGCCTCCCTGAGTCTCTGGATTGTAGCTTGATTATCACTTACTTAACACCTAATGTCCACTTATAAGTGAGTGCATACTGTGTCTGTCTTTCTGGGTCTGTTTACCTCACTCAGGATGATTTTTTTTTTCTAGTTCCATCATTTGCCTGCAAATTTTATGATGTCATTTTTTTAAACAGCTAAATACTCCAGTTTGTAAATATACTCATTTTCTTTATTCGCTCTTCAGTTGAGGGACATCCAGGTTGTTTTCAGTTTCTGGCTATTATGACTAAAGCCACAATGAATGTAGCTGAGCAAGTGTCCTCGTGGTAAGGTGGAGTATCCTTTGGGTGCATGCCTAAGGTTTCTATAGCTGGGTCTTGAGATAGATGGATTCCCAATTTTCTGAGGATCCACCATATTGATTCCCAAAGTAACTGTACAAGTTTGCACTCCCACCAGCAATGGAGAAATGTTTCCCTTGCTCCACATCCTCACCAGCATGAGCTTTGGCCAAGATTGAATCTCAAAGTAGTTTTGCTTTGTATTTCCCTGATGGCTAAGGATATTGAACATTCCTTTAAGTGTTTCTTAGCCTTTTGAGATTTCTCTGTTGAGAATTCTGTGTTTAGGTCTGCACTCCATTTTTAATTTGATTAATTTTTTTTTTTGGGTATCGCATTTCTTGAGTTCTTTATAGATTTTGGATGTTAGTCCTCTGTCATTTATGGAGTTGGTAAAAAATCTTTTCCCATTTTGTAGGCTGCCATTTTGTCCTTTTGATGGTGTTCTTTGCCTTACAGGAGCTTTTCAGTTTCATGAGGTCCCATTTATTAATTGTTGATCTTAGTGCCTGTGCTATGGGTTCAGGAAGTTGTCTCCTGTGACAATGCATTCAAAGCTATTTTCTATTTTTCTTCTATCAGGTTTAATGTGTCTTGTTTTTGTTTTTTATTTTTTTTCGAGACAGGATTTCTGTGTGTAGCTTTGGCTGCTCCTGGAATTTGTTCTATAGATTAGACTAGCCTTGAGCTCTTAGAGATCCACCTGCCTCTG
Source organism: Mesocricetus auratus (assembly GCF_017639785.1). NCBI lineage: Eukaryota > Metazoa > Chordata > Mammalia > Rodentia > Cricetidae > Mesocricetus > Mesocricetus auratus. The sequence goes on along the minus strand of NW_024429195.1, from coordinate 33,452,947 downwards.
CCTCCCGAGTGCAATGTTTTATGCTGAGGTCTTGTTTTTCCCCTCTTTCAACTCCTCACAGAAACTCTCTACCTCTCTAGCCATGCAACTTTATTATGTTCTTTCTTTACAAAAATCAGAAAACAGAAAAAAAAACCCAAACAAGAAATATGACCAACCCCCCATTTTCATTTACTCAAACAAGAAAGAAATTGAAAAAAACAAAAAAAAAAAAACCAAAAAAACAACCCCAAAACAAAGCAAAATGAAATAAAAAGTCCACAGAAATACCACTGAGTTCCTTTTGTATGAGCTGGCTCCTCCTGGGCATAGGGATCTGATGTCTTCTTTTGGCCTCTGTAGGCACTGCGTTCACCTGCCATCCCCACCAACTCCCCCACATATATACATAATTAAAAAGAAATCTCTTTTAAAGAAAATTCGAGTTATGAGAAATTCAAGTTATGATATCATACCCAGTGATGTCACTGTTATTATGATGTATTATGAAAGCTTGACTGAGTAGACATGGTTTTTCATGTTAAACTCTGTAACTGGCTAGTGATGTAACATGGGTCAAGCAAGCTATTTAATTTGCCAGCACTCCAAGCTTTTGTGATACTATCTATTTAGATTCTTTAGTTTTTCTTCATCCACATATCCCTAAATTTAGATTAAAGAGCAAAGGTTCAGTAAATGATGATATGGACCAAATTGTGTCTTCCCAAAATTCATATGCTGAAAACCTAACCCATGTTTCTATACTAGAAATAGCCTCTGTAGTGAACTGATTTAAAGTTAAATGATGTCTTAAGGGTAGAGCTCTCATATTAGAGGAGTTCTCATCAGAAGAGGAAGTTTCCAGTGATCTCTCTAGCATGGGAGAATATAGAAGGTAGCAGGCTGCTGACTAAGAAGAGAGCCCACACTGGAAACTTAATGGGCCACCACTTTGGTTTGGACTCCCACACTCCCCACAATTGTAAAAAATAAATTTCTGTTTTTAAAGATTGTTGTGGTGGAATTGGACATAGACCTTCATGCATCCTTATGCAGCTCTACCACTGAGCACAGTCCCTGTTCTACATTTCTGTTGCTCAAGTTGTTGGGTTGTGGTGTTCTCTTATGGCAGACTAAGACAGACCAGGCTTTGGATCTTATCTTAAAGTTAGCCAGACAGATCCATTTTGAGTTTTCAATAATATTGTTTTTGAAGATAGGATTTTATTAAATAGAGTACCGGTGATTTAGATGTTAATTCATGACTCTTTCAGGATTTCATAAGTAGTTTGTTTTAGTTAGTGTTCTATTGCTGTGAAGAGATACCATGACCATGACAACTCTTATAAAGGAAAACATTTAATTGGGACTGGCTTACACTTCAGAGATTTAGTCCATTATTGTCATGGTGGGAAGCCCCGCAGTATGCAGACAGACATGGTGCTGGAGAAGTAGCTGAGAGTTATACATCTGGATCAGCAGGCAGCAGGAAGAGAATGAGACACACTAGGCTTGGTTTGAGTTTCTGAGACCTTAAACCCCACCTTCAGTGACACACTTCCTCCAATAAGGCCACACCTCCTAATAGTGCTAGTCCTTGTGAGCCTATGGGGCTGTTTTCATTCAAATGACTACATTTTACATGTATGATAAAAAATATGTGTCTATTACATTGAAGGGTGAATGGTAGGGATAATGAGCATCAACTAGAATACAGATAATTTTAGTATAGGCTTTTTGTTGTTGCATCTATAAGCACAATCCTTTTTGTTGTGTGTCATCTATAAGCACAATCCTTTTAGGATAACAATCCCATTTTCTGGAATTGGGTGATAGAAGAGGGTCTGATCCTGACCTAATAATAATGAGATTTTTGGAATGGTGGTTATGGGAAGGCAGCCAATTATCTATTGTTCAGCATTGTGCTAGTTGTCTTGAGTGTGCACACGAGTTACAGACCCTTTCTTCATGGACAGCAATATTCATTTGAAGAATTATGTCTAGACATGGAAATTATTTTAAGTATATAATCAAGTGATAATTGGCATGGTGGTGAACAGGAAAGAATTTGAAGGGATTGTTATATATAAAGTAGTTTTATATGGGATGTTAGTTTTTACAAAAAGTTTTCAGAATTCATTCTCAAAACAGGTCAGTTTCAGGTCAACTGAATGCCTTGCCATATCACAGAGTTTATGAGTCCTATTTAGGGCAAGGGCAGGTTGAAAGATTTAGTCAGCGGGTACCAGCCTAGAATTAGGGGTTGGGAGAGTCTGCCTGAGTCTGGAGGAGGGGTAGCACAGGTAATGTGAAGGGTTCCTTCTCTTTAACATCTTTTCTTACTGTGTTGTGACTATCTCCTGTGTGTCTCACTTGGGTCTCATAAAGGGAGTTTCATGTGCAGATATTTCAAGTTGATGTTTCCTCTGGTGGAAGATTGCTGGAGAGCCCTGCTTCACTATTTTGTTCCATCAAATTTAATGTGTGGATTGTATTAAAGGGTTATGCAGGGACTGTCAGTTTGGATTTTATACCCACACATGGTAAATGCCTGAAAGTTTTGATTCTCAGAGGTTTCTCCCTCCACCCTTCCAGTATGTCAGGGCAGGTATAACAGCTTCCTAGCTGCTTCTTAGAATACAGTAGAGCTTTTCACATATTGATCAGCCTTTCTCAGGATCCTGTCTCAAAATAGGACTTCATTTCCAGCTTTACAGTATAATAGGCGAACATGGACAATGCATCTTTGTAGACTTAATAAACCTAGAGTTGCCTTGGTGTCAGCTGTTGCTGATGTGTCTGGGTTTGCACTTCTTACTGACACCTGGGCATTTTCCTTCCCTGCTCCCTTGTGTACTTTAGATCCATTCTTATTTTCATGTCATTTGAGCATTTCAGAGAGTGTCTTTGAGCACATGGATATGTATTGTATTCACTTCCTGAATCAGAAGTTTAATAAGCTATTTTTAAAATGTCATTTTCTACTTTTTTCCACAAAAAGATTTAAGGTGAGGTCGAGTTATGTTATTCTCGAAATTTTTTAAGAATGAACGATACATGAACATGATATGACTTGAAAAGGTGAGCAAGGATGTAATAATGTGTCTCTCTCTTCCCTGTTTTTCCACCTACCTCTTTCCATTTCCCCTTCACAGATCCAAGCAAGTTGACAGTTTCTAATGTGTTTTTCAAGGATCTGTTAGACTACACACTTTTCTTTTTGAGCTAAAATTTTATTATGTAGCTCAGGCTGGCCAGGAAGTGGAAGTGTAGCCTAGCTCAGACTCACCACAAACTAACAGTTCTTCTGCCCCAGCTTTTCTAGTGCTGGGATAACAAGCTTGTGCCACCCATTCAGCCACATACTCATGTTTTCCCCGTTTGCTTTTTTTGTTTAAACCAAATCTCATGTACTCCAGGGCTGGCCTGTAACTCACAAGCCTCCTTCCTCAGCCTCTTTCTAATTAATTCTTTTTTTTTTTTTGGTTTTACGAGACAGGGTTTCTCTGTATTGTTTTGGAGGCTGTCGGTCCAGCCCGGCCTCGAACTCACAGAGATCCGCCTGCCTCTGCCTCCCGCGTGCTGGGATTAAAGGCGTGCACCACCACCGCCCGGCAAAGTGTTATACAGGACTGGTAGTTTAGGAACGCTAGATTTGCAAGGGTTGCAAATAAAGGAGTACCAGTCACAATCTAATTAATTCTTAAGTGTAACTTGACATTTAAAAAAATGTTTGTTCATTAATTTTGTAGCCAATATTCATGTTGTTTCTGCTTTGCAGATAGCAATTGTATTTTCTTCTGTTTTTAGAGCTTTTAAGTTAAAAACATTTCAGTGATTATATGTTAACCTGCATGTTTTAATATATGGTTGGATTATTTGTGCTTTAACTTTTGTTCACTTCAGAAGCTCCTCAAAATGTGAGAGTGTGACAAAGCAATGTAGTTAAATTAGAATTTTAAAGTTACCCTGTGGAATGTTAAAGTAATTGGATATTAACCCTAATTTTGGGGAGGTAGTAGGAATGACGTTTTTGTTTGTTTGTTTTTTGAGACAGGGTTTCTCTGTGTAACTTTGGAGCCTGTCCTGGAACTCACCATGTAGTCCAGGCTGGCCTCAAACTTTCAGAGAGATCTGCCTGCCTCTACCTCCCTAGTGTTGGGATTAAAGGTGTGTGCCACCACCGCCCTTCAAGTAATGACATTTTTAAGATGCTAGAAGTCTTATGAAATGTGTATATGTTTGAAAGTTGTTCTAGTCAGTAAGCAGTCTATGCCGTGTGCTTATATGCAGTCTGTGCTTATATACAAGTAGTTGCCCAAAGTGAAGCGTTTTATCAAAGATCAGAGCCTATCCTTGGGGTGTCTACCACTGATGGTCTTACTTTAGCTTGGTGAAGATAGGATCATGGAGGCAAGATCTGGAAGCATAACCTGTTATATTTCCTTCCTTAGATCAACCTCTCCACTTCTCCTACGCCTGCTCAGTTGATGAATCGTTCCCAGGCTTCCAGTTCTACTAGCGGCAGTATTACCCAACAGACGATGTTACTAGGCAGTACCTCCCCTACCTTAACAGCCAGCCAAGCTCAAATGTATCTCCGAGCTCAGATGGTAAGATACAAGATACCAGCTTTTCAGAGTCTAAGGACTGGGGAGTACAGATGTTTCTGGGTTTGATGTAATAGGCATTTTTAATACGTAAGTAGTATTTAACAAGTGAGAGCATGTGCATGTGTGTGCTCAGCCTTTAACACTTACAAATATGCATAAATTCTACCTTGAATTCAGAGGCCTTCTTGGTAACAATATTTTTTAATACTGTTACTGATTTTAAACCCTTTTTTTCCTATTTTGACATCTCTACAATTGAAGAGCTTTTTATAACTGATGACGTTTTACAGTTTTAGTACTTATACAGTGATATATAAATCATTTATTCTATTGACATTGATGATTTATGTCCAAGGATCTTCTGAAATCTGGATTGGAGTTCTGGTAGTTTTTCAGATAATTCATAGCTTTGGTTATTACTGTCTCAAATTCTGTTGCATTCTTAGGTGTACTTCAGGTTTTTTTTTATTATTATAGTAATGTTAATTGATAATTCTATAATTAGGTACCTACTGTTTTCCTGATTTAATTGATGAACTTTCTTAGGCCATGCAGACATTGGCGACATAATTTTGCACAGCTAGGCAAATGTTTTTTGTGTGTGTCTGTGTGTGTGTGTGTGTGTGTGTATGTATGTATGTATTTCATTAGTTAATTTTGCAGTACCAGGGATTAAAACTGGGCCTTCATGAATAGTAGACAAGCATCCTATCAATATACAACATCTTCAGCCTCCTTAATATGCAGATTTTTGGCCAATGAACTGAATATGTATTTGATCCCTACTTCAATTAAGATTGGAAAGTGTTCGGTCATATTTCTGTCAGGAAGTGATGATATGACAACTTTTTTTCTTTTTTTTTTCCTTTTTTTCATTTTTCAAGATAGGGTTTCTCTGTGGCTTTGGAGGCTGTCCTGGAACTCGCTCTGTAGACCAGGCTGGCCTTGAACTCACAGAGATCCTCCTGCCTCTGCCTCCCGAGTGCTGGGATTAAAGGCGTGCACCACCAATGCTTGGCGATGTGACAACTTTTATGTGCAAATTGTAAACATTACTTTTCTCTTTTGGATTACTTTTCTCCCATGAAGTTGTCTTTAATAATATGATTTGAACCATTTGAAATATTTTTTGTTATGTTTTGTTTTTGATGATTTTGACCTTTAAAATGGGCAAAACAGTAATATTTCCCTTTTTGGGTGGAATGTTTTAGGCTACATGCACCAAAAGTAAGAAAATTGGTTGGTGAATTTGCGTAGGTTCAGTAAGTGAGTAAAGAATTACAATGTAAAAGTCTAGAGGGAAAGAAGGGGCTGAGGAAAGATGTGTGGGGGTAATTAGAAGCAGGGATAGTGAATATGATCACTATGTGTGTGCATGCATGAAAATCATAATGAAACCCAGTACTGTATATTTAATACACACTTGTAAAAGTTCTAGATCAGAAAAGCTCCCTAATTGATCATTTTAGTTTAAATACCAGGAAGGTAGTGAATACTCCTTGAAATGACTTTAAAATAGTGTAGCTACACACTCTAAAACCTATCATTATTTACTAATTCCAGTTAGACTGAGTAGACTGTATTGTCTTAGAAATTAATGGTACTTGTTTAATATTAAAAGTTTGAAACAAGATGGTGATGTACAGGTTGTTTATTTCTTTTGTTGTTTTGGTGTGAAGGCCTTTGGTTGCTCTGTTTTAATATTCTAGCATTTACATTTAGAACAAATAGCCCTTTACAAAAAGGGTTAACATCAAGAGCAACCTTACTTTGTGCTATGACTGGTCCCTCGTAGCTGAGAAAGATTGTAGTGTAGTACGTGGCACTGTTACTGTGTGGACTGAAGAGATGTTTTGGTATTTCTTTTCCTGTTTCTTCACAAAAATTAATCTATATCCTAACAGTTTTATTTTCACTTTCCATCTTAGGAATCCTGAGATAGTAGCTTTTATTTGGGACAAAATTGGGTTGGAGGATCTCATCTCACCAAAGCACATTCTTTTCTTTGAGTAGTTTTTCCCTACTCTCAGAATTGTGAGCTACTTCAAAGCTGTTGATGGCTTTTTGAGCTCTGTGATCACAACTTTGTTGTCGTGTGAAACCTTTTGCTTAGGAGGTAGTCCTAACTGGCATTGTCTCTCTGTCACAAAGTTCAGTCTCTTGCCTGCTTGCTACACACTGTGTGTGGGACATGTTCTTTAGTCTTAGGGTGTTATTTTTGGTTTTCTGTCTGTACAGCTGATTTTCACACCCGCTACCACTGTGGCTGCTGTGCAGTCTGACATTCCTGTTGTCTCGTCGTCATCGTCACCTTCCTGTCAGTCTGCAGCTGCTCAGGTGAGATTGTCTGTCACAGTGTGGTACTGGAGGTCTGGGTCTCAGTGGAAAGACGGTCACTGCATTCATGTCTCAGCTCCTCTGCTCAGAGTGCATTGCCATGCCTTTCAGGTGAAGTTCATAGAACACTGGCAACTTCAAGAGCATGCTTGTTTGTAGAGATGAGAAAAAATTAAACAGATTCAGATCAGTAGACGTGCATCCATCAAGTTAATGAAAGTTCTGATAATGACACCGTAGTTTTAGTTCCATTGTGTGCCATATTTCTTTTTTATGTGAGTTATATTCTTTTTGTAGATTGCCTTTGAAAGCAGTTATATAACAGATAAGTCAAAGTAGATGGTAATTTTAAGTTTAAAAATGAATTTAATCAAGCTACTTGAAGTTAAAAACTTAAGTAGAGTATTACTTTATTTGGTACTCTGGGAAAAAAATGAACCTTAATCTCTCTTATACACAAAAATAAAAGTAGAATGTACGCCTTAAGGTAAAAATAAAAACATTAGCCTTCCAGGAGAAAGCAGGACAGATTCTTTGCAAATCTAGGGTGGGCGAGGCTTCTTAGGGTCAAGAAAGATTGACTAGAAACAAAAATAGTGATAAACTGGACTTAATGAAACTAAAAATTATTTTGTAAAGAATCATTACAAAATGAGTATCTAGGCTACAGGCTGAGGATAACTATTCTCAATCTATGTATCTGACCCAAAGATTGTATCTACATTATAAAAACATTCCTATAGGTTAATAATTGAATCATAAGGTCAGTTACAAATGGAAAAAAGATTTGAAGAGATAGTTCACAAAAGACATTCGCTATATAGGGCAGGTATGGTGATATAAGCGTTTAATCCCAGCACTTAGGAGGCAGAGGCAAATAGAGCTCTCTGTGAGTTTGTGGTTGACTTGGTCTACATAGTGAGTTTCAGGACAGTCAGAAGTACATAGTGAGACTCTGTCTGAACAAACAAACAAACAAAAAGACAATATACAGAAGTCCAGTGAGTACATGATAAAATGTTCAGCATCATAGATCATTTTAGATGTGCATGTCAGAACTATAATGAGCATCATCAAACAATCATCTGGGTGGCTAACTAAATGAAGACTGACACTAAGCAATAGTTTATAATAGTTAAATAGTCTTTAAATGCTGACTGTATAAACAGATGGTGTCATGTTCATATAGTGGAATAGTTAGTACTCAAAAGTGAAAAGAGCAAATCATTGATACATCTCATAAACATTATGGCTAGCAAATGAAGCTAGACAGTGCTACAGCCTCTGTGATTCTATAGCTTTTAAATTCCAGGATAGGGAAAACTCTCCATAGTGAAAAAATTAGGTTAACAGAGGTAGGAAAAATTGGCTAGGAGGGATATTTAGTGTATTGGTTGGGACAGTGGTTATTGTCAAAACTTATGGGAAAGTTGCATCTTATTGTAAGTGATACCTCAGTAAATTTCATAAAAATCATTTAGATTGAGTAAACTTTAAGTGAAAATAATTGAGTAGACTATTATTTTATGTGATGCTATTTTGTTGTTTTTCATAGTAAATGTTTTAGATTTCATGACAGACATTCATACATTGGGTCGTTTTTGTTGTAAATATCTCTTGTTCATTTTTTTTTTTTCCTGAGACAGGGTTTCTCTGTAGCTTTGGAGCCTGTCCTGGAACTTGTTCTTTAAACCAGGCTGGCCTTGAACTCACAGAGATCCATCTGCTTCTGCCTCTTGAGTGCTGGGATTAAAGGCATGTGCCAGACTTTAACCTTTTTTGAGACAGCATTTTACTAGAAGCCTTGGCTGGCCTGGTACTTGGTGATTGCCTCAGGGCTTGAGCTTGAGACAGTGTTCTTGTCTCAGCTTCTTCAGTGCTGGGATTACAGGTATGAGTCAACGTGCCTGGTACATTTTATTTTTTGTTTCATATTTCAGCTCTCTGGTAAATGTAAGAAATGAGATAGTAGCGGGTTGTGGTGGTGCACACTTTTAATTCCAGTGCTTGGGAGGTGGATCTCTGTGAATTCGAGACCAGCCTGGTCTACAGAGTGAGTTCCAGGACAGCCAGGGCTATACAGAAAAACCCTGTCTCAAAAATCCAAAAGAAAGAAAGAAAGGAAGGGAAGAAGGAAGGAAAAGAGAAATGAGATAGTAATAATTAATATTCTTTGATTTTTTTCACAGAACCTCCGTGTATTGACATATTTAATAATAAAGACTAATTTTCTTGTGTTAGTTGTAAAGATTTTGGTTAGGTAAACTCAAGAGTTTTCCTAACTTGCTCCCTGACCCTTTGTAGTTCCTTAGCAGAGGCTGTTAGATAGCGATCACTAAATGCTAATTCAAGGTTATCCCTGCTAAATTCTGATTTCTTTACTATCTTGGAAATGATTCCTCAGTTGTTACAAGAGGCACATGAGGCAATTAGAAGTTACTTAGCACAGTGTTGCCACGTAATGAGATGTCTTATCTCCTGCTTGCTGTCTTTGACATTGTGTGAAGAGAAATCCCACATTTGGTTCTTAGCTTTCAAAAAGCTAGAAATGAAGAGATAATAATAAATAACCGTTTAAATGATTGACAGTTTTCATGATAAACAAGCTGCTTAGGAGATAATGTTTCTCTTTAATACTGTCTGGAGTTTAATTTGCTTACTGTTTTTCATGATGAAAACATTCTTATGAGTCTTTAATGCAGTTAATGTAGTTTGTGAAAGTGGTCTTCTGGATGTGGTCTGTGGCTGTGCTGGTCTGACTTGGTTAAGGCTTTCAGGGGACTGGAGGGATCTCTCTGTGAATACTGCTTTTGAATAAGACTGGCAGTGGTAGGTGATGCTGACCAACAAAGACACAACTTTGGGTCCAGTTGTTTTGTTTCTCAAGACAGGGTTTCTCTGTGTAGTCCTTGAACTCAGTCTGTAGACCAGGCTGGCCTCAAACTCTGACATCTGCCTGCCTCTGCCTCCCAAGTGCTGGGACTAAAGGAGTGTGCCACCACTGCCCCTTTTTCTTTTCTTTTTTACTTAAAAAAAATCAAGTCTGTAGTTTAAAAATTGTATCTTTTAAAATTGAGAGTATTGGATTTGTAGTTTAATGTTCTAATTTAAACTGCAAAAGTCAGTGTATTAGTTAATTTTTACTCAGTAAAAGCTTTTTTTCTTAGACACAGTCTCATTGTGTACTTCTGGCTGGCCTGGAGAACTGTATATAGATTAGGCTGGTCTCAAATTCACAGAAATGCATCTGCTTCTGCCTCCAGAGTGCTGGGATTAAAGGTGTATGTTACCATGACTGGCAAAAAAAGGATGTTTGTACAAGGAATGTTGGTTTGAAGAGAAATCAGCTTTTGCATTAAAAAGCCGGAAATTAAAGTTCTACTGTGGCCAGCACAACACTGACACCCCTCCCCCATTCTGCAAAGAGGATGCTGTGGTAGTGTCCAAAATGCTTGAGTCCAGTTAAATGATTCTGAGAATATTTCGGTAGTGATATATTTATTACATATCATAAAATGCTAGAGTGAAATTAGCAAAAACACCTCATGCATGATGTCAAAATTTTTTTAAATAAAAATCATAGGCTTGTTTCAGGGGAAATGAAAATTAAAGCTAGGATGCCCATTATTCCTCATCTTAGGATGGATTTTCTTCCAAAATGAAACTACTCCAGGAATCTTAATATGCGATCTTTCCAGTAATAAGTATTACCTTGGGTACTATAGTTTTTAAATTGTAATTAATTTACTTCAAGTTGATATTTGAGCAAAGATGGCAGCGGAGTAGCTAAAGTCTACAAGCTCATATAGAACACAACATCATACTTAACTATGGTGGCATATGCATTGACTTTCAGGGTTCCAGAAAACAGCAGGAGCATTATAGGAATGGGTGTGGTACATTGTGTGTTAGGGTTCATTGTGTCAAATCTTTAGTTACTGTTCAGATGCTTTTCATCCTGAAGGAGTCATTCAAGTGTTTCAGGTTATTTATTCTTGGTTGTCATTATTATATGGTCTACTGCATGGATCATTTGTGGATAATGTTATAATTTCTCTTATGTAGCTCTTCCTGGGAGAGTTTATTGTTAATTTACTTATTTATTTTTAGACTCAGATCTTGCTGTGTGGCCAAGACTGTGCTAGAATTAACTATGTGTCTTAGAATGGCTTTGAACTTGTTTGTGATCCTCCTGCTTCTGCCTCTTTTGCTGTTACAGTAGGTCTGTGCCTCTATACCTGAAAATAGTTTTTTGTTTTCTCTCTTGTCATACCAGATAATGGAACCCAGGGCCTTGTACATATTAGGCAAATGCCCTCCCACCTAGCTACATCCCTGTCCTTCCTGAGATATTTTAGTGTGCCCCCCACCAAGATACTTGATGAAGTTTGTTAGAAAATATGAACAGATTTTAGTGTTAGCATAAGAGCCATAAGTGGAACCAAATGACCTTTCAAATAGCTATGTGATTTCAAAATCAGATGTAAGAGACTATTCCAGACTTACGAAGTTTCCAGAGTTCATAGTTCTGAATTGCTAGGGGTGCAAAAGTCAATGCCGAAGCCTCTAGCCTATTAGGCAGGGTCTCCTCACCATTTCACAGATGCGTATGTCAGTAATGCACAGACACGCTAGATATTGTGCTAGATATTCCAAGGAAGCACCCTGGAGCGGAAGGAGGAAATTCCTCACAAAGGACTCCGGGAAGCCCTTCTGAGAGAGGGAAGGGGTTATTGGACTTAGAAAAATGGCTTGAGAAAGAATGATATTTAGACAAGTAGAGCCAGAACAAAGGGCACCAAATGAAGGATGTACATGTGCTATAGAACAGTGAAAGCGGTTTGGTAGGTGTATAAGAATTGTAGACTGGAGAAGAGAAAGTAGGTTCAATGTGGGTTGGGTCTACACTGTGGGCTTTGAGTGGCAACCCAAGGAATACAGTACATTTTACTTTTTGTATGAAACCTTAATACTAATGGTGTTTAATATATTTTGACACACAATAGGAAAATTCGAGGAAAATCAGAGAAGACGCTCCATATGGTCTCACTTAGAAGGTTTTTCCAGAGGTTGTCAGTTTCTGTTGCTGTGACAAATAACCTAGGAGAAACAATTTAAAAGGAGGGAAATTTATTTTGGCCTGTGATTTTGTTTCATGTTGGGTGGGCCAGTGCTGTTGTTTTCCTGGGCATAGAGGCGGAGTGTCATGGCAGGGACTATGATAGAGCTAACTTGCTTACTTCTTGGCAGACAGAGGAAGGGATCAGGACCCCAAATCTGCTTCAAAGATATGCCTTTAGTGACCAGGTTTCTCCAACTGCTTCCCTCTTTTACAGATCCACCCCCTCCTAATAGTCTATTCATATTTTAAGTCCATTTGCTAATTTTAAACCATTGATGAAAGCAGAGTCCTCATCCACTTCTAAGCACTGCTTGTGCTGGGACCAAGCGTGTGTCTTTTTGTGAGTGGAATGGGGAGGTACTTCATTTCCACACATTAACAGTAGCTATAGAATTAATTGAAACTTGCCTGACACAACTATTTATTTACCTTCTGTTAACACTGTTTTGGCATTTGGATCAGGAATATAGCCTTGAGCACCAGCTAAGGTGTGCAGAGTCAGCACACTGGAACTGAAGAAGTTAGACCTCAGCAGCATGTCATTAGCTTTGTGGAGGTAGAGCCTCCTTTGACTCTCAACCATTGCTAGCACTAAATATATTTGGTGCATTCTCCAGATAGGCAAGGAGCTGTGCAGCTTTTGGTGGGGCATTTTCCACTTTGCTCTTTGGAAAGGCATAAGCTCAAGTGAGATGTGTTCAGATAATTCTGTCAGTTTACAATGTTTATAATGGCTCCAGTTTAGGCAGGTCACCACATAGACAGACCCATTTCAGAGGTAGGCATAATGTTTCAGCTCGAAAAAGCCAGTTTTCAAAGTCAGTAAGTGGTCAGTAACACAATTTCAGTTTAAGAAGCTTTCTGAAAATGCTGGAGCAGATGACTAGATGAATCAAGCATCTTACAGTAACCCTCTAACACATTTAGAGTCAGTCACTCTTAATGCAGTGTCCGGCAGAGCCATCTCCTCATATTTATAGTTCATTGCTGTCAAGCCTCGCCCCTTAGTATTCATTTGGTTTTCATTTAGTTCCTCATGTTCTTCCCGTCCTCCTGCTCATCTTTACTCACAGCTGTCCCATACCCACCCTTGATGTCCTTTACAACCCACCACGTAGTACTTAAGACGTGCTTGTGTAGAGTGGCCTTTCCTTAAGGGTTATTCAGTTGTCTCAGGAGTGTGGACCTCTTTGTGTAGGAGGCACAATATTAACTGTTGTCATTGTTGTGATGATTGTTGTATCAGCTAAAGTCATCTGTTTTCATTTTTACTTTTTGTTATGTGGTTCTTAGGTTCAGAATTTAACATTACGCAGCCAGAAGTTGGGTGTCTTATCTAGCTCACAGAATGGCCCACCAAAAAGCACTGGTCAAACTCAGTCATTGACAATTTGCCATAATAAAACAACAGTGACCAGTTCTAAAATCAGCCAACGAGACCCTTCTCCAGAGAGCAAGAAGGGAGGAAGCCCAAGTTTGGAATCTCGAAGCACAGCAGTCACTCGGACATCAAGCATTCACCAGTTAATAGCACCAGGTGGGATAAATGTTCATAAAAAACAGTTGTTGTATTTGTTTTCTTAGCAGACAGCAAAACAAAGGGTATATGTTACTTGAATAAGAATGACAATTTTAAAACATTTAAAAATGAGAATTCTTGTCAGCTAAAGAAGACCTCACTAAGTAGCTTGAAAAAATTTCTACAAGTCTTGTAGTTGAAACAAATTATAATAGCAAAATAGATGGTTGGCCTTTGTTGCTACTTGGCACTTAACATCTTTATGATTTGCTGGTCTCTATACAAATGAAGTCTTTTAGCTTTTAAAAGACATTTGTCTTAGTTTATTTAGTATGCTTTAGTGGAACATATTTTTAAGCTTTTAGTAAAAAAATAAGTGCATTTTATTTAAGTCATTAGTGGGAAGAATTTGTTACTTTTTCAAAACAAAAGATTGGGTGAATAAGGAAATTATTTTCCTAACCCGGCAACCACCACTACCAGTGTGGGCTTTCATCCAGGGGAAAGTTGTCAAATTCTTTCCATTCTTATTAAGCCATGAGGATCTCTTTTCTGCCTCATGGTTCCTAAACTAAAAATGTTGGGGCTTTCCAGAGTGAACTTCCTGTCTCTTGTTCTATACTATTGAAATCTACTTTTCCCCTTAGACTGATTTCTCTGTCCATTTAGTACTCAGGATTGAATCTAGAGCCTCACACACAGCTCACACAAGTGCTCTAACATGGTCACAACCCTTTAACTACTTCTGTATTAGAATTGTCAGTGTTCTTGGCTTCATGAAACCTCAAAATCTTGGTATTGTCTGATTTCTCTAAGTTGAAATGTCTCTTTCCTCTGAACTATCACAGTACTGTTTCTATGCTTCCTGAACTCAAGCCTCTTTACTAGACAGCAAGCGTCTTGCAGGTCCTGTAGAGACTTGAGCATGTCTGCCTGTGACAGGCACTGTTTTTCAGCATTCTATTATATCTTTTAATCTTTTTTCAGATTCACCTTTTCATCTTAACAGCACTAAGTTGTGCCTTATGTTCATTTGCCTGTAATAGGTAGGCCGGTATATATTTGGATCAGTCTTCCAGTTTTCCACACTTATATATTTTGGAAATTATCAATCCTTCTCATTAGCATTATTTAGCTACCACAGTGCTTAGGATTGTTATGAATGAATCTTAGAGAAGTGCTATAAACTTTGCTAATAAGTCCTTTCATGCTATAGTTAGGTTTTTTTTTAATTATAAATATCTATGTACTAGTCTGTCCTAGGCCAGATAATTATGTTTTTGCACAGCATTGCCAGAGTATTCTCAGCCTCATAGTAGCACCTAGCCAGGGTTCTTGAGTCAGTGTGGGATAGCAGTACCTACTATGTCTGAGGTGACTGATCAGGGCACAGTAGATAGTGAACCTGTCGTCTTATTTTTTTTTTTCCTGGCTAGAACTATGCCAACAGTCATTTGAAATAGAGAAAAACAAAACAAACAAACAAAAAAACCCCAAAAAAACAAAAACCCAGAAATCAGACCATCTATTTGTATTCTAATGTAGTTGCCTATTAGTACTATAGTGGACATGGTTACTGTTTTCTTGCATGTAAGTTTTTTTTTGTTGTTGTTGTTTTGTTTTTCAAGACAGGGTTTCCCTGTGTAGCTTTGGAGCCTGTCTTGGAACTAGTTCTTGTAGACCAGGCTGTTCTCGAACTCACAGAGATCCACCTGCCTCTGCTTGCCAAGTGCTGGGATTAAAGGCATGAGCCACCACTGCCCGGCTTCCTGCATGTAATTTTAGGGTCTAAAAATAATCTGATTTTCTTTACTATTTCTCCTTGAGGGTAGAAGCTTTCCTTTGTTAGCAATTCTATTATTTAGAAGACAGTAGCCTAGGCTGCCTTTGAACTCATGACAGCTCTCCTGCCTCAGCCTCCCATCATGCCTGATTGATAATTCTGTTTTTAATATATAAAAGGTGAAAGTTTACCTTTAACCACATTTCTAGAAATCATGGAATGTGTTTTTAAAGCAGTTTTTAGAGGGCTTTTTTCTTTTTCCTTTTTTCTTTTCTAGAAATTAATTCAACACGTAACGAAAAAGTCTTGTACTGGTTTGTTCTAGCTGCCACCATGAAATGTTATACATACCTTGGAAGTCTGAGGTCAAGGTCTGGCAGTTCCCAGGTTCCGATGAGCAGTGTCTTTTTGCCTCATCATTTGCCACTTTCTCTGTGTTCTCAGATGGATTTTTCCTGTGAGGGAGGAGGGCTCTCTGATAACTTCTTTAAAAACATTGTTTTGGTGGGGGGTAGGGCAGGGGGCATGAGCATTTCACAGAGTCCATGTTGAGGTCAGAGGACAACTTGTAGGAGTTGGTTCTTTTCTTCTACCACGTGGGTTCCAGGAATCAAACTCAGGTCATCAGGCTTGTTGGCAAGTGCCTTTACCTGCTGAGCCATCTCACCGGCCCTGCCATTCCAGGGCCTCACTCCCAGAATCCCACATGACCTTAACTTCCTAGACTCTCCATCTTTACATATAGCCACTTTAAGGGTTATGGTTTCAACATGGCAAATTTTGGGAAAGGTGCACAAATAGTTTATAACAGAGTCTTCAACTCAGGATTTGGGGCTCATTTAGACTCAGTACTGCTCTTCGGTAGTTGATTCCAGTTAATCTGTCATATATTGCATTAGTTCAGTACCAAGTCTACTTCATGGGGTTGCAGTAATGATTGAAATGATATGCTGTTGTAAATAATAAGAGAAATGATATCAGTCATGACCTTTCCATTATTAGGCCACTCTGACAATAAAAAATGTTCATTAAAGTCAGAGAAATTAACCAGTAGGACATAATTTTGTAGACATCGTCAGCTTTCCTTGCTTGTAGTCCTTGTCCTGCATTCTAGGACTTGTTCGATGAGGAATAAACCAGTACTCTACTGAAATGTCAGATTATTTACCTATGAGAGCACAAAGGTATTCTAGTGGATATATCACCTGTGTTAGGACATGTGGGGCTGGAAAGAAGACTCAGAAGTTAAGAGTGGTTATTCTCGCAAGGACTGTAGATCTGTTCCCAGGACTCTTGTTGGATGGTCCACAACCACTTGTAGCTCCCAGTTCAAGGGAATCTTGATGCCCTCTTTAGGTCTCAGGGACTCACACTCATACATACACCCACACATAGACACATAATTAAAAATAAGAAGTATTTGAAAAAGATGATAAAATTAAATTATAACATTATTTTTTAAAATGGAGGCAAAACGTTCTGTTTCCTTATCTGAAAGGATAACAGACACTTACTCCACAGTTGTTATCCAAGTGCTAATGAGAGACTTGAAAGCACTTTATAGAACCACAGAATTTATTTGTATAACATAGCTATCAGTATGTTTGTAGACGATTTATTCACTGTTCTCTTCTGAACACTGTATTACAGTCTTTAGTTGAATTACTAGCTTATGTGGAAAATTATTTTTACATTAAATTTTAGACCTCATTTTTCTTCAGTGCATGTGTTCTAACACTAAGCTGTAACCACAGCCCTTCCTTTAAAAATAATTAGTAGATATCTAGTGAAATTTCTAAATACTCTTTGAGATACTAATTAGATGTTTTTCCTTCCTTCCTTCCTTCCTTCCTTCCTTCCTTCCTTCCTTCCTTCCTTCCTTCCTTCTTTCCTTCTTTCTCTCTCTCTCTCTCTCTCTCTCTCTCTCTCTCTCTCTCTCTCTCTCTCTCTCTCTCTCTCTCTCTCTCTCTCTCTCTCTCTCTCTCTCTCTTTCTTTTCTTTTTAAAGACAGGGTTTCTCTGTGTAGCTCCGGCTATTCTGAAACCCACTCTATAGACCAGGCTGTCCTTAAACTCAGAGATCTGCCTGCCTCTGCCTCTTGAGTTCTGGAATTAAAGGTGTGCAACACCACCTGGCAGATATTAATTTCTTTAAAGGATGACTATAATTTTTAAACATCATTTTATATGTATGATTTTTGCCTGCACATACATGTACATAACATGTGTGCCAGGTGCCTGAGGAAGCCAGAAGAGTGTTTTGGATCCCCTGGAACCGGAGTTACAGATAGTTATGAGGTGCCATGTGGGTGCTGGGAACCAAATTCAGGTCCTGGAAGAACAACCAGTCCTCTTTTTTTTTTTTTTATTTGGACAGCAAGACAGACCTTCCGATCAAGCTGACAACCAGTCCTCTTAACTGCTGGAAGGTCTCTTCATCTTGACCCCTAAAATTTAAATTATAAACAAATGCAAAAAAGTTTAAGAAAAAAGTTATTAGAAGTTTGTATATCACTGTTGTCATAATGTAAAGTGCTATGTAACTTCTATATTTACACTGCAAGATAAATTCTGTCTTTAGATTTGATTTAGGTGTGTGTGCACGTGTGTGTGTGTGTGTGTGTGTGTGTGTGTGTGTGTGTGTAGACTTTGAGACAGGGTCTCCTTATGGTCCTGGCTGGCCTAGAACTTGCTAATTTGCTATGAATGCAGATCAGGCTTGCCTCTAATTCAGAGATCCACCATGCCTTTGCCTTCCAAGTGCTAGTATTAAAGGTGTGCCTACCACAACAGCTTAGATGCATGTAAGTTCTGTGTGGCATTAAGCAGTCATTTCAGCTTATCTTCCAGTGCACTCATTTCCCAGTTCTAGGTAGGGTGGATTTCATCAGCTTCTCCCCCTGTAAAAGGTGTCATGGTGGGAACCAATCATAACTTAGGGTGATCCTTGGCTAAATTCATCCCAGTTGTGAGCACCTGTGGAGGAGATCTGATAGATACCATTACTTACAACTCATTCATTCTCTGCAAGAAAACAATTGCTCACTTTGATTTGGAATGGCCCCTATACTACAAGATTCAGCCATGTATTTTGCTTAATTGAATTGAAGTTTTCTGTGGAACAGTTTCATTCTGGTCAAATAATAAAGACTTCATCCAAGCTGAAACATTCACTTAGGAAGCTTTTTAGCCAATTGATTTTGCTATTAGTTTGATACATCTTTTGTCATAGATAGGTCTTGATCTTGAAGTCACCCATGTGTACTGTACTGTTGAGTACTGATATTTCTCCTTCAGAGAAGAGAAGACTCAAGTGTATAGACCAAAGAACTAAGCTAATGAAACTGCACATATGTGGCCTGGAAGAGTAGAATGTGTGAAGCTGTACATATGTGGCTAGATTGTTTTCCTTCATGTTTCACAGCATAGCTTATTTTATCCAGCCTTTTTAGCCTTGCAAGGGAAATATGTTGTCATAGAATATCAATTACCCATACCTAAAAGACTTGTAATAGACTGCTAGTGATTATGATTCTCTAATGTGAAAACTCTCCTCCTTTAGATTTATGTAAAACTATTTCATTTTGAAATCAGTACTAATTGTCATTTTTTTCTCTCACAGCTTCATATTCTCCAATTCAACCTCATTCTCTAATCAAACATCAACAGATTCCTCTTCATTCACCACCTCCTAAGGTTTCCCATCATCAGCTGATGTTACAACAGCAACAGCAGCAAATGCAGCCAATCACCCTTCAGAGTCCAACTCAAGATCCGCCCCCATCCCAGCACTGTATCCCACTCCCAAACCATGGCCTTTCTCCGGCTCCCAGTAATGCCCAGTCACAGCATTGCTCACCAATTCAGAGCCATCCCCCTCCTTTAACTGTGTCTCCCAGTCAGGCACAGTCAGCACAGCAGTCTGTAGTGGTGTCTCCTCCTCCACCTCATTCCCCAAGTCAGTCTCCGACTATAATTATCCATCCACAAGCACTTATCCAGCCACACCCTCTTGTGTCTTCAGCTCTTCAATCGGGGCCAAATTTGCAGCAGGCTGCTGCTGATCAGGTACAACCAACAGCACAGCTGAATCTTCCATCCCATCTTCCACTTCCAGCATCCCCTGTTGTACACATTGGCCCAGTCCAGCAGTCTGCTTTGGTATCCCCTGCTCAGCAGATTGTGTCTCCAACATCACACCAGCAATACTCAACCCTGCAGTCATCTCCAATTCCAATTGCAACCCCTCCACAGATGTCGACATCTCCTCCAGCTCAGATCCCACCACTGCCCTTGCAGTCTATGCAGTCTTTACAAGTGCAGCCTGAAATTCTATCCCAGGGCCAGGTTTTGGTGCAGAATGCGTTGGTGTCAGAAGAAGAGCTCCCTGCTGCAGAAGCTCTGGTCCAGTTGCCATTTCAGACCCTTCCTCCTCCACAGACTGTTGCGGTAAATCTCCAAGTACAGCCAGCAGCACCTGTTGATCCACCAGTGGTAAGCCCTTGGCAGCTCTTTGACTTTCTTGCTGAACTGAACGTAAAGCTGGTTCTCCCACACTGTGCTGTACTGTTAAGTCTAAATGCCTATGATTTTTTTAAGCTTGCATTTTTCCTGTGTCAGTATTCCCACAATGTATTCTATGGGCAAAGGAAAAAAATGTCATTTGTTGTAGTATGGTTGCATGCTTTAAATTTGTGATGGTTATTAAAGTCCCTCGTTAATTTTATTACTATTTAAACAAATCCATCTGCTATCTTTACAGAGTTGATTTTTTTTCCCCAAGGGAATGCATTTGAACCAGTGTCATCTGCACAAAGTTTTTTCTCTTAAGGTGATTATCCTTCATAGATCCCTTCTGTATGTTCTTAAGCGCATGGTTTATCTAGCTAACCTTTTAGTTGTATGCATTTGCAAGTCTTGGGCCTTGAGCAGCTTTTCTTTGAAGGAATGGGTATGATTATATGTTTTAACTTTTTTTTGATGAAATTATGTTTTGTAATTAAAATTGTAAAAACATTTATTCTAGGGTAGAATTCAATTTGACAAAAAACTGACTTTTTAAAATTTCTATCTACTAAGAGAAAATATATACTTAAGTCATTTCTCAGTTACAAGACTCAAAACTGTGAGTCTCTGGCTTTGACACTGAGAGTAACAAAAATGAAGTAAGAATTTTGAATAATTGGAATTTCAATGGAATGTATCAGAATGAACCTCTAGAAAAGGTCACATGAAGCCTAAAAAGGAAAATTATCTTGACAATATTTTTATTTTTCAAAATTTTCTCTGAAATAGTTATTGACATTTATAAAATGGTTTATGCAAAAATTGAAATAGGGTCTTTACAAGTTTACCAGATTCAATGTCTTACTGAGGAAAAGAACTTTTCTAAAAGAAAATTTTGTGTCAAACTTTGAAAGTCAGACCAGTTCTTGGGAAGCTGGGGCAGAAGAACCAAGAGTTTGCCATCCTTGACTGTCCAGTGAGTTCAGAGCAGCCTTGGCTACAGAGTTCCCCAGGATATCTCTAAATTGAAATATTTAGATGTCAATTAACGTTGATCTTAGAAGGAAAGGAGTTTTGCTGTCTTCATTAGTAGAAACATTTGACTCTTACAACTCGATTTTGTAGTTTGTTGTTCTGTTCTTTTAAGTGATCTTAATAGGCACAAGCTGCTCAGTTTTACCTGTTACTGCCCCAGAAGCCAGAAGCCAAGAAAAACCAGTGCTAGACAGATTGGTCCTCTAATTATGCCCCTGTGTTTTAGAGCACTTACAACAGGGTTTGCACCGAGGAAGCAGTTCAGCGGTAGAGTACCTGTTTAGCATATGCCAGGCCTGGGTGCAGTCCCCAGTTGCTGTCAAAACGAAAACATGAAAAACAAAGGTTTAGGAAAAATACAGAACCTCCAAAGAAATCAAATTAAACTTTACTTCATTTTCTTAACATTTAATTCAGTGATTGGTTTTCAATGAGTAAACAATAAAATGCCATATACCTTTTAAATATATTTTTAAATAAGAGGACTTTGGGTCAACATAATTAGGGTAGAAATGCCAAAAATAAAACACTTTAACTACTGTGTCAAAAATATTATTGGATTTGTTTTGCTGATTTTGCCGTCTGTTTTTAAACACAAGGCCATGGTCATTTCTGGAAGGTCCCTGTGTTACTGTGTGACAACAGGGCCTGCTGTCTGGGTGCCAGTGCTCTTTGGATTCTTTTCACAGCAGCTGTTTACTAGGTCTCTGGTTTGTTGTTGTGACCAGATTTCTTCCATAAAACACCCTTTCCACCCTTGATTATTTCAAGTACTTAAATGTAGATGTATTTCTTTCTAACAAAATGTAACAATTTGAAAGAAAAAGGTGAATTATCAAGCTAAATCAGCATGTTTTCAAAAAGATATTTCTATAAAAGAAAGAGTTTTTTTTTAAAAATTGAGATTTGGGTGTAAATAAGATATGTTGAGGATAGATGATTTAGAACTAATAAACAAATGTTCCTCAGTTTATTTAGGAAAGGGAGACAGATGGGAATATGGACTTTACTGAGGTAAGTTTGGTGGTCTTCATTATTTTTAGAATAGTTATAGTTATGAGCTAAATAGAACTTGTGCAGATTTGTAATGATCTTGTGAGCAAAATCTCCAATTACTGCTTTTGCAGTATTTTAGTTATTGCATTTAGATGTTTTTTTGTACTGATTGTGCCAGATGTATCTGAAAAATTTCTTATGCTTACTTTATTTCTCTATCAACTTGTTTTTTCTTTTTATGTGGGAGATTATGAAGAGCTCCCTGTATTTAACCTCATCATAAGAAAGAAAAATATTTTATAGTGTTCTTTGATGGGTAATTTGAAAAAAAAAACAATGCTGTTTGTATTATAGCCTTTTTCTTTTTAAAAGTAGTTTTCAAAAATCAGACTTTGGTGCATGGTCCAGCTGATGCCTTAAAAGAAGCTGTAAGCAATGTTGCAGCCCCAGGTGGCAGCAGAGCGGGTGGAAGGGTTAGCAGTTTCGCAGATGCCTTCTTTGGAGGCAAAGAACTGTCTGTGAGGGAACCAGCACCATGATGAAACTTAACTGGTCAAGAAGCCAGTCTCGCACGCTGCCTTTAGCCAGCTCGCTAGCCACTCCCCTGAACCGGCACTCCATCTTCTAGTTTTTAGGTACCAGACAGCTTTATTTTATTTTATTTTTATTTTTTTTAACTCCTAGGCATTTTGGGCAGTGATGTATTCTATGCTGAGTATTACCCTTATGTTAAACATTGCTGTTACCATGAACAGACTAGTGGCTGTCTTGTAGCATACAGTAACAGTGACTTGCTTCCACTTGTGAAACAGGTTTCTAATTTCTAGGATGTGAAAAAATATATTTAAAAAATGTTGCCTGCTTAGTGCCTGATTTGGATCATAATTCAAGATACCAAGTTAAATATAAAATAACTCTAGTGGAATTTTAGATTTTGTTTGTTTGTTTTTTTGAGACAGGGTTTTTCTGTGTAGCACTGGCTGTCCTGAACTCACTCTGTAGACCACACTGGCCTTGAACTCAGAGATTTGCTTGCTTCTGCCTCCTGAGTGATGGAAGTAAAGGTGTGCACCACTACCACCCCAAGAAATTTTATTTTTTAAGCAAAAGCCATGTTTAATCCTTTTCTTGCTGATGTTTAGATGGGCTTTTGCTATGCACCCATGCTAGCTTTGAACTCACTATTTTGTCATAGCCTTCTAAGTTCTAGGATTACAGAGTCGTGTCACCATTCCTGGATGGATATTTTATTTTAAGTAGATGCTTAGAGTTTTTTTAAAACCACTATTACTCGTTATGCATATATTCATAATTGAAACTTTATAGTACTTTACATGGTTTGTGCCAGATTAAAAAATCTTGATTATTTTCATATTAAATTCTCAACACCTCAGATTATCAATTTTTTTCAACAATTTAACTAAAAATGTAATAATGAATGTCACTTAAAGTTAACTTTGTGAATATTCAGGATTTTTTTTTACTGGTAAGATTTATTTCAATGCTAATTAGTTACAAAATCTTTAAAAACCTCAGCGTTTGTAAATGTAAGTGAAAACTTTGCCACATGAAAGGAACTGAGCTATCTTACAGCTTTGTGTTAGTAGAGGGTCATCTTTCATAAATAGCAATCAATCAAAGTACATCTTAATTTCTAGAAATACTTCGAAAGTTAGTCCTAAAGTTTCATAAAATGTTAGTTGAGTAATATAGCTCTAGTTACATGATTTCACCTCTGTGATTTTGATGTCACAATCTTTCAGCAAAACCACTACAGTTGGATAAAAGGGACTAACAGAGATGTTCGTTTTAAAGAAAGATATTTTCTGTATATATCATACTAGCTTGATTCTTGAGTAGAACAGAAAGGAAATGAAAATATGATTGCTGACTTTTCTACAGTTTCATATACATTCATTATTCTAATTTAGCCTTTAATAACTGATGAGTAATCTTGCATATAATTTTGGCATTATATTGGCCTGGCATATATTATTTTGGATGTTTACTTAGAGTGTTTGTGAAAAGTACTGGCACCTGTCTTGATTCATGATAGGTGGAAATTATCAGAAGCAATGATGTTTTTAGATAGTCATTTGATTGTATAAAGCCAAAACCTTTTTTTAAAAAAATTCTTGAAAATATGTTCAGATATGGTTATTATCATTGGGAAAGACCAGTGATTCCTGGCTTACATAGCTGGCCCAAAGTGTGCTTTCAGTGACACACTACTAAGTAGTAGAAGAATTTTTACGAGTGGTTTCAGAGTTTTCCTTTCAACATGCCAGTATAGTCATTTGCCTTGCTTTTATTTTTAATACATTTAGAGTTATTTTTTTAATTCAGAATACCACGTGAAATATAGTTTTGGAAAAATTTCAAGGTGGTATGACTTGTCATTGCAGGTTTATCAAGTAGAAGATGTGTGTGAGGAAGAAATGCCCGAGGAGTCAGATGAATGTGCGAGGATGGATAGAACACCGCCACCGCCCACTTTGTCTCCAGCAGCTATAACTGTGGGGCGAGGAGAGGATTTGACATCGGAACATCCATTGTTAGGTGAGGAAATACAAAATATAGGGGAAGATTTTTTGTTTTTGTTTTTGTTGTTGTTGTTGTTTTGTTTTTTCGAGACAGGGTTTCTCTGTATTGCTTTGGAGGCTGTCCGGGAACTCACTCTGTAGACCAGGCTGGCCTTGAATTCACAGAGATCTGCTTGCCTCTGCCTCCTGAGTGCTGGGATTAAAGGCGTGTGCACCACCACCACCACCACCACCACCACCACCACCACCGCTGGCAAAGATTCTTTTTGATAGGTGTCACTAATAGGAAATACTTTCAATAGAGATGGCATTAAACTTATTGCCATTAACTGTAACAAAAGGTTTAGAATTTAACAGAGTATTGTTTTATTAAAGAATAAATAAAATTTACTTGTTTTCTTGGGAAATCCTTTAATAGCAGTGGAAAGTTATTTGTTTATAAAACTTTTGGCACCACCCAAACAAAAGAAATGACATTTCAAGCATTGTTATTATTAATGGCTACTCACATTCCTGTATTAGCTATTTCTAGCTTAAAAATTAGAATAGAGGACTAGGGAGATGACTTAGTGGGTAAAGCATTTTCTGTACAGATACCCAGAGTTCACATAAAGCTAGCACAGTGGTATATACCTGTAATCCCAGTGTTCCTACAGCTAGATGAGAAGTGGAGACAAGAGAATGTCCATAAACCTGTGGGCCAGCTAGCTAGTATGTATCAGCAAACAACAAAACAGACCCTGTCTGAACATCTACATCCAAGGTTGTCCTCTGACCTCTCTCCCAAAAAAGAAGGAAATGACTCATTTGGGTAAAAATGCTTTGTCATGCAAGCCCAATGACCTGAGTTCAGGTTCTTTTAACTGTTTAGCAAGCTAGATGCCATATGTCACATCTATAATCATAGCATTCCTATAGTGAGATGGGAGGTGGGGACTAGAGAATTGCCTGGAAGTTTGTGAGCTAGGTAGCCTGTAAAGGGCAGTGGCAGAAATGAGGAGAACACTGTCTTAAACAAGGAGAAGGGTTTTGGTTGTTTTGTTCTACTTTTGGGTGGTGCTGAGGATGAAAATCAGGGTCTTAGGCATGCTAGCAAGCTCTCCTACTAACCTACATTTTCCACCAGTATGTATAGTTTCTTTTTTAGGAAAGCATTTGTTGCTGTGGATGTACTTGTGATTCAAAAGTAGAAATACCAGCTTACTTGAATAATACACTTGATTGTGGTTCTGCTTTAATTGCAAATTAAGTGTGGCTCTTATTGATAACACCAGACATGAAATGTCTTCATGCTTTTTCCTTGTGTATTATCGGAGACCCTTCCAAGCCTGTTTTTCTATGCTGCTAGCTACAGTGTAGACACTTTAGTCTTCCTGTAATGTACCTCATTCCTCTGTGGTATGTGGAAGGGGAGTAAGAAAGTGATATTTTCAATAACTTATCAAATGATGGAACTAGCTTACAAAAATAGACTTGTTTGTGACTAGAGAGATGGTTCACTAGTTAAAAACCTTTACTACTCTTGCAGATCGGAGTTTGGGTCCCAGAATGGACATGGCAGCTCACCACTGCTTGTAACTGCTGTTTCAGGGAATCTGACACTCTCTTCTGGCCTCCACAGGCACTGTACACACTAGGCAAAAATTCACATATAAATATTTATTTTTTATATATAAATACATACAAATAACAATAAATCCTAAAAAATAGACTTGTTTCCATCCATGATTCAACTTTTATAAATCTGTAAAAAATCTTTAAAAGTTTCTGTGTAAAAAAAAGGTAGGACAAATTCACCGCCCAGTGTGTATCTATAAATAGATTCAGTAACCTATTCCAAAGTCATAGAGCTGCCTAGAGGACGGTATAGTACAGCATAGTAGTAGTGTTTTTGTTTTGTTGTAAATTGCCAGTGTTGTTCATGCTTTTGCTTTTAAACAGCTTCTTAAAAATTGACAAATAATAGATACCAGGTTTTTAAAAAAGGACAATAATTTACAGATAAGTTTTTGACACAACTTGAGAGAACTTTATTATACACATGATCTAAAGGTTAATTCAGATTTTCACTGAGTAGTGTTTTCCAGAAAAACTATACCTAATACAATGTCTTAGTCCATTTTGTGGACTTGGGCTGGTAGTGGTGGAAAATGCTTGTAGCATGAGCACTCAGAAGACTGAGGAAGGAAGATATGGAGTTTGAAACCAGCCTAGTATATCTAACAGGAACCATGTCATAACAAATAAATAGACCATAGACTTGGGGCTTTATGCTAAAGAGAACTATAGTTGGCTTGTGTTTCTGGAGTGTGGGGACTGGAAGGTGAAGGTGCTGCATCTGGGAAGGATCTTCCTGCTGAGCTATTCCATGGTAGAAGCATCACAGGGAACGTGAGCCTCCTGCATAGTTTCTCTACGGTGGAAATGAGTCCTGCTCACCTTCCATAAAGTTCTACTTCTCCACACTTCCTAACACAAGAATTTTGGAATGTCTATTTAAACTATAGCATGTAGTTTTATATTTATTGAGCAAGAAAGTATCTTTATATCTATAAGGGCTATTTCAAAATTTTATTTTAGTTCTCATTGTTTTTTTGTCTTTTGTCCCATAGAAGTATATGTAATAATTTGGCACATGGGGAAGGATACTGTAGTGTTCCTGCTGGATAATACATGTGGACAGTTGTGCATATATTCACAGACATTAGCAAGATACTGCTCTATGGATGCTTTTCTTTTCTTGCTCTTTCCTCCCTCCTTCCCCTCTCTCTACATCCCTCCTTCCTCCCCCTCTTTATCTTGCTCTCCCTTCTTTCCTAATTAAATAGATTCTGTAGCTTTGGGTTTATTTTGTTCATAGGGGGTTTGTTTTTGTTACATGATTTCTCTCTGTAGCACTCACTGACCTGGAACTCTCAGAGATTTTGCCTGCCTCTGCTTCTTAAGTGCAGGGATTAAAGGCATGTACTACCAGCCTGGCCAATTATATGGTATTAAACAGGTGTTTGAATATTTATCTTTTTGAAGATAGGTTACTTTATTATCATTATAATAGTGGTGGTGAAACCTATAGGACATTAATTACACTGGTCTTACTAAGGGTGAGCTTTTTGTGTTTTTTTTTATTTTGAATTTTAATATGTATTTTGGGGTATAGAGAGTTTATTCTTGTGCTTGCTACTCATGCATTTTCCACTGATTATAACCCCAGTTTCTATTATGCTGCTTTATCAGTTGAGATTTCTGTTCTTTAGGGAGCCTGTCACTTCTCTTTCACCTAAGTTAGCTATATTTTTATATATTTTTAGCATCATTCACTGGTGGTATCAGTCCTTGTTTTTTTGTTTTTTTTTGAGACAGTTTCTCTGTAGCCCTGGCTGTCCTGGAACTCGCTCTGTAGACCAGGCTGGTCATGAACTCAACAGAGATCTGCCTGCCTCTGCCTCCTGAATGTTGGGATTAAAGTTACTCTTGAAATTGATATTTAGGGCATTTTCATATTTTATGGGGATAATAAAAAACTGTTTAGATGGTAATTTTGAGTATGTTAGTGCATGTCTGTAGAATGGGAATATTAGCTTGTTCCTTATATGGGTATTGTACAGATTAAATGAGACAGTGAGCATAATGTTCTTGGAAAACAGCAGATCTGAGTGAGCTTCCATCTTCACACGGTAGATGGCTAAAGATCACTCCCTTTCTTTCAGAGCAAGTGGAATTGCCTGCTGTGGCCTCAGTCAGTGCTTCAGTGATTAAGTCACCCTCAGATCCCGCTCATGGCTCTGTTCCTCCACCACCACTCTTAATTCCAGCAGCTACCACAAGGACCAATAGCACATCTGTGGCCAGCAGCACTCCCAGCCTAGAAAACAAGCCTCCACAGGCTATTGTCAAACCACAGATCTTGACCCATGTTATTGAAGGTTTTGTGATTCAGGAGGGATTGGAACCATTTCCTGTAAGTACAAAGCTTTTTATGTTTTAAAAATTATTTCAGCCATATAACACTATCTTAAAAATTGTCTACTGTTGTTCTCTAAGAAAATACTTATAATCTTATTTTAAAGGTTGTTTTTTTTTAAATATAGAATTTTGACTGTTTTTCCTATATAGGTTCTGAGATATTTTGTACTAGCCATTTCTGATCTTAATTTTGCTTATCTGCCTGACGGAGATGCTCTTTTGGCATGTGAGAATTAAATATGCTACCATTATTCTTGGTTGTACATGGCATTTACTAGCCATAGCTATTACTTATTATCACCATTGTATTGACAATGACAGCTTTACTTTTTCATGCTTTAGAGTATACATGCTTTAGAGCTGGAGAGATGGCTCAGCTGTAAAAGGCTAGGCTCACAACCGAAAGTAATACATGCTTTAAAACTTAAACTATATAGAACAAATAATAATATCACAGTACATGTATATTCACATAGTCAAGATTATTATTGTATATACAATTATTTTTTACTTAATAAGTGAGCTTTTTTCTATATAATTACTAACATCTTTGTACATTTTGAAAAGTAACATAATATTCTACTTACTGTTTTTATTTTATCACTGTTTAGTCTAAGATACAGCTTAATGATAGGGTGCATGTATAGCATGTTTGAGGTACACGTTCAGGTCTTCAGCACCCCACACACATGGAGGGTGGGGGGGTAGGGGGGTAATGGAATTATACTTTTGTATGTAAGTTGTCCAGATTTTAAATAGTTTTCTTAGCATAAATTCCTAGAAGTAGTATTATTTTATACACTATTTTATGCAAAGACTGTTTCCTCACCCACTAGAAGTATAGGCCATTAGCAACATTGCATAATAGAATTACTTTTATAAATTTTTCTTGAGGCATATTAAGTTACCGAAATGAATATAATTGTTTCAATTTCAAATTTGATTTATTCTAATTTTTTTTAAATTTTATTTTATGGGGATGGGTGTTTTGTCTGCTGTGCACCATGTATATGCTATGGCCCTTGGAAGGCAGAAGAGGGTGTTGGACCCTTGAGACTGGAGTTACAAGTGGCTGTGAGCCATCATATGGATGCTGGGAGTCAAAGCAGGGTCCTCTGGAAAAGCCATCTCTCCAGCCCCTGTATAAATTTCCAGTAAACTTTGGTCCCCTACCATTCCATAACCAGCATTCTTTCCAGATTAGCTAATGGCTTGCTTAAAGACTCAGTACATATTCATGATTTAAATTTTTCCTGAAAATATTTCTAAGATATGTATTTATGATACTGAACACAATGACTATTTTGTTGTTGATGTTAACATCATAGTGTTTGAGGAGTTTCTGTTTGTTCTATAATTATAGTGGTTAGGTTGCTGAAGGAGTCAGAAGATTTGAGTGATAGTCTTGATATTGCTTTGTAAAGAAGTAATCTAAACTCTTTGAATATTAGCATCCTTATCTATAAAGAATATAAAGTGTAGACTTAGTTAGTCTTGCCTAGCATGTATGTGGCTGTGGATTTCATTCCTAGTATTTAAAATGTTCATCTTTGTGTGTGCTGCATTTATATGAAAAAAGCAAAGCTTCTGAAGGAAAAACTTGACAAAATGCTTAATCAGATTTTTTTCTCTTTATTGAAAGTAGGTTTTGTCAGGTGGTGGTGGCACCCACCCATAATCCCAGCACTTGGAAGGCAGGCAGATCTCAGTTTGAGGCCAGCCTGGTCTACAGAGCGAGTTCCAGGACAGCCAGGGCTGTTATATAGAGAAACCCTGTCTCAAAACAAAACAAAACAGTAGCTTTTATTCTCACATAATATATCCTAATTATGATTTCTCTTCCCTCTACTCTGTTCATACGAAACCCCCATCCCATCTGGATTCATCCCCTTTCTGTCTCATTACAAAACATGCTTCTAAAGGATAATAGTAAAAAATATAATCAGATAAGACTAAAACTAATACACCAGAAGAGGACAAAACAAAACAAAACAGAAGGAAAGAACCCAAGAAAAGGCATATGGAACAGGTTTGACACAGAGACCTATTTGTTTGCACACTCAAGAGTCCAATAAAAACATTAAACTGGAAGCCATTTATATATATGCAAAGGATTTGTAGTGTAAAGAGATACACAAAAAATACATAAATGAAATAAAAAATAAGACAATTTTTAAAAAGCCCTGATATGACACTGTAAGAATTTGTTTTCTGTTGGCCTACAGCCTATGTCCAGACTATACTTAAGGGCAGTTTGTTTCTGCAGTGAGACTCCCTTGGAGAAAGCTACATTTTTATTTGCAAGTGGTTACCAGTTAAAGCTTGTTTCTAGGTTAGGGATGAGGGTGTGTGTTCACTTCTTTCAGCTCTGGGACTCTATGTGCAGGCCCAGTGCATCTGCCACAGTCTCTGTGTTCTTTTTTTTTTTTCTCAAAATATTTTTTATTTAAATTATAAACATAAAAGCTTCACATGTCGATTCCAGCTCCCTCTTCCACCCCTCCTCCCTTACCCCTCTACCAGCCTCCTTAACCCCCCCACCCAATCCCCACATGCTTACCCAGGGAGGACGAGGCCCTCCATGGGGGATCTCCAGAGTCTGTCACTTCATCTGGGGGAGGGCCCAGGCTGAGAGAGGTTCCCTCCATATGGAATGGGCTCCCAAAGTTCATTAGTACACCATGGTAAACACTGATCTACTACCCAAACCCCAGAGATTGCTGTGGCCTTATCACTGATACCACATTCAGGGGGGTATGGATCAGTCTCATGCTAGCCTCTCAGTCTGGGGTCCAAGAGCTCCCCCTTGTCAGGTTTGCTGTCTCTGTGGGTTTCATCAGTATGGTCTTGACCCCTTGCTCATCACTCCTCCATCTCTGTCACTAGGTTCCAGGAGTTCAGTTCAGTGTTTAGCTGTGGGTATTTGTCTCTGCTTCCATCAGCCACTGGATGAAGGTTCTAGGATGGCATATAAGGTAGTCGTCAGTCTCATTATCAGGGAGGGGCAATTAAGGTAGTCTCTCCATTCTTGCTTAGTTTGCCTGTTGGTATCATCCTTGTAGATCTCTGGAAATCCCTCTAGCTCTCTCCTCAAACCTATAATGACTCCCTCTATTATATTATCTCTCATCCTGATCTCCTTCATTTTTCTCCCTACTCAACCTTACTGCTCCCCCTATATCTTCCTCTCCTCTCCTCTTCTCTTCCTATCTTTTTCCAAGTTCCCACTTCTCTCCCCCCATGCTCCCAATGTGCTCATGAGGTCTTGGTTCATTCCCCTTCTCTGGGGTATCTTGCATATCTCTCTTGGGAACCTCCCTGTTTCCCAGACTCACTGGCAATGGGATTGCAGGGTGGCACTCTCCTGATCCATGTCCAGAATCCATATATGAGTGAGTACATATCATGTTTGTCCTTTTGTGACTGGGTTACCTCACTCAGGATGGTTTCTTCTAGTGCCATCCATTTGCCTGCGAATTTCAAGATTTCATTGTTTTTTTTTTTTTCCCCTGAGTAGTACTCCATTGTGTAAATGTACCACATTTTCTCTATCCACTCTTCAGTTGAGGGGCATCTAGGTTGCTTCCAGGATCTGGCTATTACAAATAGTGCTGCTATGAACGTAGTGGAACAGACATCCTTGTTGTATGAATTCGCATCTTTTGGATATATGCCCAAGAGTGGAATTGCTGGGCCTTGTGGTAGACTGAGTCCCATTTTCCTGAGGAATCTCCATACTGATTTCCAAAGTGGCTGTACAAGTTTGCACTTCCACCAGCAATAGAGGAGTGTTCCCCTTTCTCCACATCCTCTCCAGCATAAGCTGTCATTGGTGTTTTTGATTTTAGCCATTCTGACAGGAGTAAGATGGTCTCTCTTGTTTTGATTTGCATTTCCCTAATTGTTAAGGATGTTGAGCACTTTCTTAAGTGTCTTTCAAGCCATTTAGACTCCTCTATTGAGAATTCTTTATTTAGTTCTGTACCCTACTTTTTGATTGGATCTTTTGGTATTTTGGAGACTTGCTTCTTTAGTTCTTTGTAAATTTTAGAGATCAGCCCACTGTCAGATGTAGGTTTAGTGAGTCTCTTTTTCCATTCTGTGGGCTGCCTTTTTGTCTTGTTGACTGTGTCCTTTGCCTTACAGAAGCTTCTCAGTTTCAGGAGGTCCCATTTATTAATTGTCGATCTCAGTGACTGTGCTACTGGTGTTATGTTCAGAAAGAGGTCTCCTGTACCAATTAGTTCAAGGATACTTCCCATTTTCTCTTCTAAGAGGTTCGGTGTGGCTGGAGTTATGTTGAGGTCTTTGATCCATCCAGGTTTTGTGCATGGCAATAGACATAGATCTATCTGCAGTCTTCTACATGCCAATATCCAGTTATGCCAGTATCATTTATTGAAGATGCTACCTTTTTTCCATTGTATGATTTTAGCTTGTCGAAAATCAGGTGTTCGTAGGTGTGTGTTCAATTCGATTCCATTGGTCTACCTGTCTATTTTTGTGCCAATACCAAGCTGTTTTCAGGACTATAGTTCTATAATAGAACTTGAAGTCAGGGATGGTGATGCCTCTGTATGTTGTTTTGTTGTACAGGGTTGTCTTGGCTATCCTGGGTCATTTGCTTTTCCATATAAAGTTGAGAATTGTTTCAAGGTGTGTGAAGAATTGTGCTGGAATTTTGATGAGGATTACATTGAGTCTGTAGATTGCTTTTGGCAGGATTGCTATTTTTACTACATTGATCCTACCTATCCAAGAACATGGGAGATCTTTCCATTTTCTGGTGTCTTCTTTAATTTCTTTCTTTAATGACCCAAAGTTCTTGCAATATAGGTCTTCTCACTTGTTTGGTTAGCTTTACCCCAAGGTATTTTTTTGTTGTTTGTGGCAATTGTAAAGGGTAATGTTTCTTTCTCAGCCCTTTTATCATCTGTATATAGTAGGGCTACTGATTTTCTTGAGTTGATCTTATATCCTGCCACTTTGGTGAAGGTGTTTATCAGCTGTAGGAGTTCCCTGGTAGAGTTTTTTGGTCACTTATGTAAATTATCATATCATCAGCAAATAGTGAAAGTTTGACCTCTTTCTTTCCAATTTGTATCCCCTTGATCTTCTTTTGTTGTCTTATTGCTCTAGCTAGAACTTCGAGCACAATGTTGAAGAGGTATGGGGAGAGGGGACAGCCTTGCCTTGTTCCTGATCTTAGAGGAATTGCCTTGAGTTTTTCTTCATTCAGTTTGATGCTGGCTGTTGGTTTGCTGTATATAGCTTTTATTATGTTTAGGTATGTTTCTGTTATCCCAGATCTCTCCAAGACCTTTATCATGAAGGGGTGTTGGATTTTTGTCAAAGGCTTTTTCATCATCTAGTGAGATGATCATGTGATTTTTGTTTCTCAGCTTATTTATATGGTGGATTACATTGATGGATTTTCATATGTTGAACCATCCCTGCATTCCTGGGATGAAACCAACTTGATCATGGTGTATGATTTTTCTGATGTGTTCTTGGATTCGATTTGCCAGTTTTTTATTGAATATTTTTGTGAGTCTCTGAGTTCTTATGTGCATTGATTCTGCTGATTTAGAGAACCTTGTGTTCTTGGTGTCCTCTATCCCCTCTGGCTCTTACACTCTTTCTGACTTTTCTTCAGTAGTTTTCCTGAGTCCTAAGGAAAGGGATTTGATAGGGAAGCCTTGTTTATTGCTGAAATGTTACAAAGTCTCTCATTCTCAGCATATTGTCTGGCTGGGGGTGGTGGTGCTCTCCAATGATGGCTGAGCAAGACACTAATCTGTGATGATAGCAGAATGTTATCAGGAGTCATTTTAATACTTTTTTTTAAATAGAACAGTAACATTTGTTTGCTGTATGTTCCTGGGCTATCTAGTCTCAGGTTCTTGGTTACCCAAGCTGTGTTGGGTATGGGTTCCATCTTGTGGAGTGGCCTTGAGTCAAGTCAAACGTTGGCTATTCCCACACAATTTATGCCACCATTGCACTAGTATGTCCTTCAGGGAGAACATCATTGAAGATCGAATGGTTTGTGGCTAGAGTGGTGTTTATGTTTTTCTTTTGATACTGTTCAGAGTACCCTCCTTTGCCAAATATAATAGACCATAGGGCTGAAGCCTCTATGGAGACACCAGCTCAACTTCTCCATGTACAGTGAGCTGTGTAGGTGTTGTCTTCAGCAATGGGGCCTTGTCAGTTTGTGGAGAGATGCTTAAAGTTTTGGCAGCAGCCTGGTTGTTTGGGGATTCCCATGAGACAACCTTGGCCAACAACTCAATTAGATGTAATCCAATCCCCATACTGGAAGCCTCATTTGGTGACAAGAGATGTACAGTTGGGGCTCTGTCTTCCTATTATTCGGTGATTTCATTTACATCACCTTCAAATATGTATATATTTTAGGAGGCTTCTACCGTATTAGGTTTTCATACCGCAATGGCCCTTAATTTTAGTTGTCTCCCCTTGTTATATCCCGACCCCTCCCCACTTGATCTTCCCTTTCCAGTCTCCTGCTCCATCATACATAACTATTATATTCCCTATTCCCCTCCCCCAGTTCCTTACTCTGCACCTAACCTCTGTGGTTTTTTGGATTGTAACTTGGTTATCATTGACTTAACAGCTATTATCCACATACAAATGAATACATGCCATATTTGTCTTTTTGGG
Source organism: Mesocricetus auratus (assembly GCF_017639785.1). Classification (NCBI taxonomy): domain Eukaryota; kingdom Metazoa; phylum Chordata; class Mammalia; order Rodentia; family Cricetidae; genus Mesocricetus; species Mesocricetus auratus. The sequence goes on along the minus strand of NW_024429195.1, from coordinate 33,417,865 downwards.
TCAGGGTTACCTCACTCAGGATAATATTTTTCTAGTTCCTTCCATTTACTTGCAAATTTCATTTTTGAGTGATATACGGTTGGTAAATAAATGTACATTTTCTTTATACTTTCATCTGTTGAGGGACATCTGGGTTTTTTTTTTCAGTCTCTGGCTATTATGAACAGAACAACAATGAGCATGGTTGGGCAAGTGTCTCTGTGGTAGGATGAAGCATCCTTTGGGTGTATGTTCAAGAATGGTATAGCTGAGGCACTACCACACTGATTTCCATAGTGGCTGTACAGTGGATGGGTGCTCACCTTACTCCACGTTCTTGCCAGCCAGAGGTGTCATTCGTTTTATTGATCTTAGCCATTCAGATGGGTATAAGATGAAATCTCAAAGTAGTCTTGATTTACATTTCCCTGATGACTCGGGATGTTGAACATTTCTTTAAATGCCATTTGGATTTCCTCTTTTGAGAAGATCTATACCCCATTTTTTACTTTTATTGAAATTTGATTTTTTTCTCTCACATGTATGCTGATTATGGTTTCCCCTTTCCCTATTCCTTCCAGTTCTTCCCTACCTCCTCTCCCATCTGGATCAACTCCCTTTCTGTATCTCACTAGAAAACAAACAGGCTTCTAAGGGATAATAAATAAAATAAAGCAAAACTATCATTTTAAAATTGGACAAGACAAACCAACAGAAGGAAAAAAGCCCACAAGAGAAGGTACAAAAATCAGAGACCCATTCATTTATAAACCAAGGAATCACATAAAAACCCTAAAGAAGCTCGTACAGACAGGTGAAGGCTGTGTGCTTGCTGCCTCAGTCCCTGTGAGTTCATAGGAGCTTTAATCATGTGGATTTAGAAGACTTGTGTTCTTGGTGTCCTCCATTCCCTCTGGCTCTTACACTTTTTCTGCCTCCTCTTCCACAGGGTTCCTGAACTCTGAGGGGAGGGATTTAATGGGTACACCCCACTTAGGGCTGAGTATTCCAGGGTCCCTCTCTTTTCTGCATGTCTGGCTATGGATCTCATTATTTATTCTCATTGCTGCAGAAGGAAGCTTCTCTGATGGTGACTGAGCTAGGCACTGTAGATCTGTACCCATCTTTATTTTTTATTTCCTTTTTTATTTAAATTAGGAACATGCATGCTTCAAATGTCAATCCCAGCTCCCCCCTCTTCTTCCTCCCAGCCCCACCTCAACTCCTTCACCCCCAGCCCTATCCCCACATCTTTCCCCAGGGAGGGTAAGGACCTCCTTGGGGGGATCTCCAGAGTCTGTCATTTCATCCAGGACAGGACCTAGGCCCTTCCCCATGTGTCCAGGCTGAGAGAGCATCCCTCCATGTGGAATGGGCTCCTAAAGTTCATTTGTATGTCATGGTGAACACTAATTACTACCCAAAGCCCCAGAGATTTCTGAGGCCTCCTCACTGACACTACATGGAGTTTCTGTACCCATCTTTAAATTGGGTTATTTCTTTTCTTGATATCTAGTTTTTTGGGTTCTCTATATATTTTGGATGTTAGCTGTCTATTGGCTATGCAGTTGGTAAAAATCTTTTCTCGTTCCATAGCCTGCTGCTTTGTCTTATTGACGGTGTCCTTTGCTGTGCAGAAGCGTCTGAGTTTCATGAGGTCCCATTTATTAACTGTTGATCTTAGTGCCTGTGCTAATGGTATTTTGTTCAGAAAGTCTTCTGTGCCAGTGAATTCAAGGCTGTTCCCCACTTTCTCTATGAGATTCAGTGTATGTGGCTTGATGTTGAAGTCTGGTCTACTTGGACATGAGTTTTGTGCAGGGTGATAAGTATGAATCCATTTGGAGTCTTCTACATTCACCCATCCAGTTTGACCAGCACCATTTTTGAAGATGTTGTCTTTTTTCCAGTGTGTATTTCTGCCTTCTTAATAAGAAGTCAGATGTCCATAGGTATGCAGATTTCTTTAGGCCTTAGTTTGAATCTGTTGATGGACATGTTTGTTTTTATGTTGATACTATGCTGTTTTCATTACTGTAGTTTTGTAGTACAATTTGAGGTCAGGGATGGTGACACCTCCAGCAGGTCTTTTATATTCAGAATTGTTTTAACTATCCTGCTTTTTGTGTGTGTGTGTGTGTGTGTGTGTGTGAGAGAGAGAGTGTGTGTGTGTGTTTCCCTGTGAAGCTTAAAATTTTCCTTTCAAGGTCTGTAAAGAATTGTGTTGGAGTTTTGATGGGGATTGCATTGAATCTGTAGATTGCTTTTGGTAGGATGGCCAATTTTACTATATTAATCCTACTGATCCATGAGCATGGGAAATTTTCCCATCTTCTGATATCTTCTTCAATGTTTTAAAGTTTTTATCATACAAGTCTTTCATTTGCTTGGTTAGAATTACCCGCAAGATAGTTTATATTATTTGTAGCTGTTGTGAAAGGTATTGTTTCCCTAACTTTTTTATTGGTCCATTTGTCATTTGTATATAGGAGGGCTACTAATTTTTATGAGTTAATTTTGTATTTAGCTACTTTGCTGAAAGTGTTTATCAGCTGTAAGAGTTCCCTGGTGGAATTTTTAGGGTCACTTATGTATATTACCTTATTACCTGAAAATAAAAATACTTTGACTTCTTCCTTTCCAATTTATATCCCCTTGATGTGGCTTAAATTTGGTTTTATCATGCAATGTCTTATTTTCTCCATTTATGGAAATTGAAAGTTTTGCCAGGTATAGTAATCTGGGCTGGCATCCATAGTCTTTTAGCGTCAGTAGAACATTTGTCCAGGCCTTTCTGGCTTTAAGAGTCTCCATTTAGAAGTCAACTGTTTTTCAGATAGGTCTACTTTTATGTGTTATTTGGTCTTTTCCCTTGCAGCTTTTAATATTTTCTCTTTTGTGCATATTTAGTGTTTTGATTATTATGTGTCAAAGGGCATTTGATTTCAGGTCCAGTGTATTTGGTATTTCTGTATGTTTAAAAGTCACCAGCAAGATGGTGCAATAGGTCAAAGCCATTTCCGTACTAACTTGGCAATCTGAATTTGATCCCTGGGACCCACATAAAGGTAGAAAGAGCATACTTAATTCCATAAAGTTGTTCTCTGCTGTCCACTTATGTGTTGTGGTAATCCTTTCCTCTTCACATCACACACACACTCTGGGGGCAGTGTGAATTGGGGAGAAGACTCAGCTGGTAAAGTATCCCCTGTGCAAGGACGAACACACCCATGGCTGTTCCCGACCTTCACCACCAAATCAGAAAATGTCTGCAGATACAAGCAGCCTTGTATTAGAGAGCTGGCCTTGTGTATTCAAGGCTCTGGAAAAAAGAGATAGTACTGTGAGAAGTGAAGCTGGGCATGGACATGGCCTAGGACTAGAACCCCAGCACCGGGCAGAGGCTGAGACTGGAGGAGCTACATAGTGAGACACTATCTTATATTCTAAAGAAACAGACGAGGGTATAGCTCAGTGCAAGACTTTGCATTCAGTCCCCAGAACTGCAAAATAAATCAATTCAAACAGCAACTGCCTCCCTTTCAATGCTTTCCCATGATTGCTTGTTTTAATGTTAAAGCTGTAAGGAATCACTAGATTTTAAGACTTTTTTTAGCTACTTGCCTAAAACAGCAGTGCATTGTATTTGACAGCCACTGCAGTATGTATTCTGTCACTGGCTAGCAGCAGTGTGTTTGTATAGAACCTTTTACTTGATGATTTACCTTTAATGACTGGATTTGATCATTGAGTAAGTAAATATCACAGCTACCATTCTTCTAGAGGGGTCATTTTAAGATTACACTCATCTGTTTCTGACTAATTTTTACAGATGATTTGTTTTCATTCTCTTTTCCACTTAAAGGTGAGTCGTTCATCTTTGCTGATAGAACAACCTGTGAAAAAGAGGCCTCTTTTGGATAATCAGGTGGCGAATTCTGTGTGTGTTCAGCCAGAGCTACAAAATAACACAAAGCATGCGGATAACTCATCTGACACGGAGATGGAAGACATGATTGCGGAAGGTCTGTGGAGCTCATCAAACCTTTGATTTAACTTTGGCTTCTACTGCTTGAAATAGAGTGTGGATTTTTCATTTTTTTATTTAAGTTAAAAACAAGCTTGTTTCACATGTCAATCTCAGCTCCCTCTCCCTCACCTCCTTCCCCACCCTTCCCACCAGGCCCCCCCCCAGTCCCCCACCCAATGTCCACTCCAATCCCCAGGGAGAGTGAGGCCCTTCATGGAGGATCTCCAGTAACTGTCATTTCATTCAGGGCAGGGCCTAGGCCGTCCCACAAGAGTCCAGGCTAACAGAGCATCCCTCAATGTGGGATGGGCACTCAAATTCTATTTGTACACCAGGGATAAATACTACCCAAGGCCCCATAGATTACCTAGGCCTCCTCACTGACACCCACATTCAGGGGGTCTGGATCAATCCCATGCTTTCCACACAGCCATCAATCTGGGGTCCAAGAGCTCCTACTTGTTCAGATCAACTGTTTCTCTGGGTTAAACCCACCCAGTCTTAACTCCTTTGCTCATCAAGAGTGTGGCTTTTTATTCTGCATAGATTTTCACTTGGATAAAATTCAGTTTTCCTTACATACAATGAGTTTGTAAATACTATTAACCAGAATAACGGGTGAGCTAACTACTTATAACTAAAATATCTAAAAGAACAACATCGGTGCTGATATATACAATGTTAGTTTGATTTCTAGGTTCTGTGTAAGTTCTAGCTAAGTTCTATACAGCTCTATCTACGTTCTAGGTTCTATCTAAGTTCTGTCCAGACATGAGAAAAGTAATTTAAAAAATTTTGCATCAGGACAATAAAGTCTTGCTTTAAAAAAGTAGACCATAGTAACAAATGACTATCTTACTAAATTTGCTTCACAATATAGAGCATTGAGGTATGTGGTTTTAGATTTGTCCTTATTGTGATAGGTGTTACAAGCTGGGTATTACAGTTACACTCAGAGTGTTCTCTTCAGTCAATAGATGATAACATTTGTTCTAAGAGAAAAATATTATTAATCTCCTTTCTGTCAAAGACTCCTTCTCAACGGACTATATTCTAGTATTGAGTACCCCTTAGAAGTCAAAATGATAAAAGGCTGAGGGAAAGCAAACACAGGTAAATGTAAAACTGATATTCTGTGTCTAGAGTTTCCTATTTAAAGTCAGCAAATGCTATGTCTTTTCTTTTTAATGAGGTTCTGAATGTGTGCTTAAAAATAACCAACAAAACAAAACAGCCTAGCTGTACTGAGTATGAGAGTCTTCAGGAGAGATGGATGTTATCATTCTACATGGCCCTACAGTTGATGTTGTTCACTTTGAAGTATTTAGTTAGGTGAGCTCATTAACATCTTTGTCTTAGTAATTATCCTTAGGATCTCTAAAATTATTCTTTTGCAAATATTTATTTAGTTTATGTTCCTTTACTGCATGTCTCTACACAATGTTAAATTTACCAAAGTGGCATGTTGATAAGAAAAACCTATATCCTTCTGACTCTTAAAGTGTGGCACCTGCTGTTGGTGGTGTTTTATAAGCTCTTGTGAAGTAGTCAGAATTTTTACTTCTTATTTGAACAACCAATCCTGTAATAGCATAACATTTGACTTTGACTGACTTCTGGTTATTTTGAGTTCGGTTTGATTCCCTCTGATGTAAAAGACTGTTAACCATGAGACAGTCCATACTTACCTTCAGTTAGAGAGAGCCGTGTACCCTTCTGTCCTCATCAGGCTCACAGGCTCCGTCCTCATGGTTCTGCCAGTCACTGCATGTCTTTCCCTTGATGCCTCCCAGACTTCCCTTCGCTGCCTTTCTTTTCTACTTCTCCTCCATCCTTTCCTCCTCCTTTCTTTCTGAAAGTTGTAGTCATTTGATTTCACTGATAAGGTGTGTCTCTCTGAAAAGCAGATGTTTTCTTACCTAAGTAAATAACAAAATTAATAATTCTTTGATGTAATACCTGATTCATTTCAGATTTTCTCAGTTATCTGAAGCATGTTCTTTCATAGTCATTTAATTGAAGTCAGGATACAACAAGGTTACCATGGTGACTTTCATTGTTAGAATTTAATTTCATTTAATTCTTAAATACATGGTTTTAGTTAGTTATTACATGTGAGGACATTTTTTATTTGAGATGGAAAACAGTGAAGGTGAATGTTCAGTTTTCTTTTTTTGCTTGAATCTGTAAATGATTAAATGAAGGTTCTTTGCAAAAATGTGTTTATCATGTCACCCTGCTGAACACACAGGAGGAAATGGAAATCTGAGGAGTTTTATAACATACCTCACGATATTTGTAGTTTATAAAATGTAATGGACAGTACACAACATAGCTAGTGTGCTGGCATATGAGGGCTGTGTACGGAAGAAGTGAAAACACCCTGCTTCCCTTAAGGGAGTTTTTGGTTAGTTGGAAACTAGGGAATCTCCATCACAGAGCAGCAAGTGTTAAATACAGTCAGTGAGAACACAGAGTTGGCTGAAGTTATTTACAGCTTGATGAATTTCTTATACTTATGAGTTTGAACCATATATTGTGTTAAAAGAGACAAGGAGGCAAGCATAGATTTAAGATAACAGTCAGGAAAAACAGTTGATTAGGACATGATCAGACACACAGAGGATGTGTGTAGGAGCACATCACACCAAAGTACCACTGAACAGACAGGTGAGTCAGGCCCAGAAGAACCCTGAGGGAAGATTGGGCTTTGGGGGCTGGTGGGGTGGTTTACTCTAATGAAGTGGCCAAACCTGTATCATAATACATGCAAGCCTCCGTTTCTTTATGTGAGAGTCAGTTTAGATTTCTATTACTATGAAGAGACATCATGACCATGGCAACCCCTATAGAGGAAAACATTTAATTGAGATGACAGTTTACAGTTGGTCCATTATCATCATGGTGGGACATAGCAGCATGCAGGCAGACAAAGTGCTGGAGAGGTAGCTGAGAGTTCTACATCTTGCAGGCAACAGGAAGTTGACTAAGACACTAGGGTATGGATGAGACCTCATTTGACTTCATTAAAGACTCAGAATAATTTTCAACAAGTAATATGGAAAATTTGATTTCTCTGACACAGTCTACCCATCTTTACAGTCACATTCACACTGGAGAGATGGAGGAAGGTGCTATTTGGATTTGCCAGCATTTTTTCATCATTTTTAATTTATTTTACATACAAATCACAATTTCCCCTCCCTCCTCTCTTCATGTTCCCTCATCCCTTTCTTCTATTCCCCCCATCCACTCCTCCTCTGTCTCCATTCAGATGGGGTAAGGCCTCCCATGGGAGTCAACAATGCATGGCATGTCAAGTTTAGGCAGGCCCTAGCTCCTCCCCACTGCAACAAGGTTGAACAAGGCATCTCACCATAGGGAGTAGGTTCCAAAGAGCCAGCTCACGCATCAGGGGACAGGTCCTGGTCCCACTACTAGGAGCCCCACAAAAGACCAAGCTACACAACTGTCACCCAGATGCAGAGAGCCTTGATTGGTCCCATGCTGGCTCCCTAGCTGTCCATCCAGAGTCCATGAACTCCTACAAGCTCAGGTGTGCTGTCTTTGTGGGTTTCCCCATCATGATCTTGACCCTCCCCCTTGATCATATAATCTCTCCACCCCCTCTTCAACTGTACTTCCAAAGCTCAGCCCAGTGCTTGACTGGTTTTCTGTATCTGCTCCCATCAGGTACTGGATGAAGGCTCTATGATGACAATTAGGGTACTCACCAATCTGACCCTGTGAAAGGGGCAATTTTTATTTTACTGTGTTGAGACAATTTCATCCACACTGTGACTAAATCAGTGACCTTTGCATACATACCAAGGTAGTTTTGAGAGTTTCCTTTAAATGGCCACCCTGGGGCTGAAGATGTAGAGCATTTGCTTGGGGTGTGAGAAGCACTAAGTTTGATTCCCTTGCACCACATACAAAACACAAACCAACAGAGGCCACTTGTTGGCTTGTGATTTCATTAGTAAAGATGATGTATTTGGAGCCTTGCCAGGACCAACTATGACTCCTCAGTATGTCTCTCAGTAGTTCTTACAAGTTAGATCATCACTTGATCTAATACTTTCCTTCTGCTTCTCTAATAAACTCAGAATTGACTGGGTATGTACCAGCCAAGTCTACTTACTTTAGGATCTTTGTCTTTGTACTTTTACTGAGTGTATACTACCCACATCTACTCAATCCACCTTCATCTTAAGAGACGTTTGTAATAATACAGAAAAGCACACATGGAGCTCACTGCTAAAAGTTTACCTAGCCCAGTACTTTTTGTTTCTTTTGCTATTCATGTGCCTTGGCATAATATGGTGGATTTTAAGTTTTACTTATTGTGTGTTTTAGTACTCTGAGCTCTTTATGTTTTATATTTTATTTGTTGTTTTCAATTGTATGGGCATTTTTATGCATGTATGTCTGTACACTGCTTGGTGCCTTTAGAGGCAGGTGAGGGTGTTGGATCCCTTGGAACAGGTGTTATGAATGGTTATGAGCTGCCACTTAGGAGTTGAACCCTGGTCCTCTGGAAGAGCCACCAGTGCATCTAACCACTGAGCCGTGCTTCCAGCTCCAGTACTCTTAGTTCTTATGTGCAGACTGAAATGGAACAGACATCCATGCAATAGTCACTCCAGGTCTCTGGCAAAGGACATGAAGATTGAGCTGTTTGCTTTAGGTGCAGTGTCTGAAGTAAGAGTGCAGGAGAGGGTTTGGGTTTGGTTTGGGTTTGGGGTTAGGACTAGCACTCTTACTTAGCAGGGAACACCTTAGAAAATGTACCAAAAGTCAGGCATTATGAGACTGCTTGAGATTTTAAAAGCAGAATTAATTTTATTTAATAGTAAAAGGAACTGTTTTATATATTGATAATATAAAATCTTTATAAAATTGGTCATACACTTCAGATCTCTTAGTTAAATATTTTACATGTCCCACTAAAATCAAACATACAAAAGTTTCTCCATTTTGAAGCCATTCTCTTTTCCATTAGGAATTTAAGGCTTTCCATGCTGTAAATCTTCATAACTTAGTGCACCAAATTCATATCCCACATTCTGCTTTTGAAAATGTTCCTTCTCGTGGGCAGTATTTGACACTGTCATCATTTCTCAGTGTTTATAAATCATATATTGTTTGTTTGTACATTTTAGACATGCTGGATCCCTAGAAAAACTAATCTATGCATACTTGTATAAATGTACTTATTGTATAGAAAAAACCCATCATTTCTATGTAGAAACAAGGAATTAGTAGGAGTCCAGCCAGAGTAGCTCAGGATCCAAAGAAGATGAGGAAATCCTGGTCTGACAGTGTTGTGTAACTAGAATTAGAGGCTGAAGGAAATCTTGACACTCAGGTTTTTGTTTTTGTTTTTCTTCTTTTTTAGAGACATTAGAAGAAATGGATAATGAGTTGCTCAAGTGTGAATTCTGTGGAAAAATGGGATATCCTAATGAATTTTTACGGTCAAAACGATTCTGTACTATGTCATGTGCCAAAAGGTATGTTGGTATTCTTGGATTTGCTGAGGGAGAACCAGTAACTTTTGCCATGAAATCAAGATACAGTTACAGTTGAGCTTTGATAGGAGTTAGCTGTGATAACAAGGGGTTAGGTGCCATTGGCAGCCACTTACTCTGTGTCTGGTTACTAGAATTTACTAAGTGATAATTATGTACTAATGCAGTTTCATGGTATATGCTCATGAAGCAGCAGTTATTTGGTGCAAGAATATGCTCTGTAGAATCTCTCCTGTAGCATGACAAGTATATGATAGAATGTTAGTCTCATGTCTTAAAAGATTATAGCCAACTTTCAAAATTAATTAGTAATAAGTAATTAGTAATAAGATCATGCAGTATTTATGTTCTAATTTGAATTTCATTTGGAATGTAACACATGAAAGAACAGTACTTTCTAATGCTGGTTAAAAACGCTTATAAATTGGGATAAATTGTCTTTGAGGATACTGTAAACCTCTTGACTATTGAGAAGTTTATCAGGGCACTTAACACTATCTGCCATTGCCCTTTGCCCAGAAACGATGACTGACTGACTGGCATATAGTATACTTCCGATGGACCTTCTTAGGTCAGGGACCCTAGCATAGTGAAACATGGCTGACAGAGCAAGGAAGCGAGGCTGAATTAGGTCAGGGAAGTGCTGCTGCTGTTTACAGGGTTACTTAGCTGTTAGTCTTGGAGAGCTAAATATACAAGCACTGACTGCCAGGCGCAAAGCTAGTTCTCTCCTTTCCTCAGTAGTAAGCTTTGTCCCCTGAGGTTAATTCGAAATCAAAACTTCACTTTGCGAAGCCCACAGATGAACCCATGTGAACACAGCAGGACTTCTTCAGTTCTTTCAGTGGCTCTCAGGTCCATTGCATCTTTAGAAGACAAAGTTCATTCTCATAGCATTCCTTACTTCTGTCTCTTATATTTTCATAAAGCATAGGTAAACAAAATTACATCTATTATTCTTGAATAGTTATCAATAACAAAATTAATGTCTGTGTGCTTTGCCTCTAAGAATATCTGTGTGCCATGTGTGTTTCTGATGCAGAAGCCAGAAGAGGGCATTGGACCCTCTGGAACTGGGTGTGCAGGCAGGTGTGAGCCTCCACAGTGTGCTGAGAACCAAACCCTGATCTCCACATGTGCATCTGCATCTGCACACATATGTGCTCCTGTACCTGCACATGTTTCTGCACATTCCTTTCCACACATACTAAAACAGCAAGACAAAACAAAATCCAGTATATTCCTTGTAAAATAGCTTAAGTAAGCATTGGAAATATACAGAGTGTCTCTTCTGGAACCATGGATTTTTTTGTTGCTTTGCAAATTGTCTTATGCATTTTGCATATTTCTCATTATTCTCTAATCAGGAGAAAATACCATTACTTTGTTATAGGTATCCAGTATTATGTTGAGAGATATTTTATGATATATTCAGGAGCCATTTTGACCTGTAGGATAAATAAATCCATTCAATAAGATAGATGTACGTTTGAGGTATTACAGTCTTTACTATCTAGTACTTAATGCGCCACAGTTGTTTTAAAATTACAGTTAAATTCTTAATGGGGTGTTCATATATTGCTTAATTTTTCTTTGTTGAATTTCTTAGGTACAACGTTAGCTGTTCTAAAAAATTTGCACTTAGTCGTTGGAATCGTAAGCCTGATAATCAAAGTCTTGGGCATCGGGGCCGTCGTCCAAGTGGCCCTGAAGGGACAGCAAGAGAACATATCCTTAGGCAGGTTTGTAGAAATTTTGCTTCAATATACAATGTCCTTTTAAGAAATGCAAGGAAAATGCAATGCTGTATTTTACTTTACTGCATTTTCCAGCTTCCAATTACTTATCCATCTGCAGAAGAAGACTTGGCTTCTCATGAAGATTCTGTGCCCTCTGCAATGACAACTCGTCTGCGCAGGCAAAGTGAGCGGGAAAGAGAACGTGAGCTTCGAGATGTAAGAATTAGGAAAATGCCTGAGAACAGTGACTTGCTCCCAGTTGCACAGACAGAGCCCTCTATATGGACGGTTGATGATGTCTGGGCCTTCATCCATTCTTTGCCCGGTATGTGACTCACCACACTAGCATGGATGTTTTTCTTGTGCCTTCACAAGAAACTGATGTTAAGTTCATCCATACCTGTGGCATTAAAGGCTAGAGAAAATGTGTGTGTAAATAAAATGGCGTTTGCTATTGAAATGGAATCTGCTTCCTCTTACTTATCCCTCAGCATGACTCTATGCTCTTTCATACCCCCAAATTAGTAAAAATGGATTAGTCCAGCCATTGCTCTGGCGCCCCAGCTGGCAGATGGTAAGGTTTTCTCTTCTCCAGTCTGATTCTCTTGAGAAGGCAGGAGAAGGAATCAGACACTTCTCCCCTTCTGCTTCTCTATTTCCTAATAATTTTCCTCTTCATTTCTTCAGCTAACCTTTTTTGAAACTGAAACAAGAAAGTTGAGTGTGTGTGTGTGTGTGTTTTCAAAAGCTAATCAATACTGTAGAGTAGGGTAAACTCTTGGTTTCTTTGTAAAACGTTACATCCTTCTTATGCCTGCTTGATTTCTCTACGTACCCACCAGCTTCAGCTTCCTTTCTCTTTAGGAAGCAGTGTTTGTGATGGCCAAAGATGGTGGGGCCTTTGTTTGCAATGAGACCCACACTAAATGTATGTTAGGATAGTGTATTTCTTTTAAATTTGTAAAACTCTGGCCTTATGAATCTAGAAAATGAGTTGTGAGTTGTATCATTCCCTTTCTTCAAGCTTTCTAGACGAGTACATCTCACTTGGGCTATTTATCAGACACTTAAAAAAACATAATTCTATATTGATTCTTTGGGAATTTCACATCATGCAAAATTTCTAACAAAACAAGATATTTTTAACAAATTTATTTTAACGAAACAAGTAGAAGGAATTGTTTAAAGGAAGTATATTTCATGTAAATTTATAAGTACCTGTATAAGAAAACTAAGGTGTATATTAATAGCTGTTAGACTCTGCTAAACTTGATCTCTTAGGGGTTAGTGGACCTTACTGATGATTGTTTTAATTTTAAAGAAATAAAACCAGATTTTAGTTTCAGACCAGTTTAGCTGTCTTAACACTGGAGTCCACCCCACCCTGACCACCCAGGGCTGGGCGTCTTGCCCTCCTTGGTAGTCTGTTTCCCGAGGGGTGTATAGTATGTCTGTGAGCCTGGGTTCTTACTGTGGCAAAGGTGTCTTTCCCTTTGGGTAGGGGAGTTGCTTTATAGCCTAATGAAATTAATTGTCCCAAATAACCAACAAATTGTCCTTACTACTGAGCCATAAGGACAATACTTCAAGTGTTATTTTATGGCAATTTCCCAGCAACTAGGTGCTGTACCACTCTGGACTGCTTTATTAGATCAGACCTTGGCCTTGCTCTTCCTTCATTTGACTTCAGCAGCCATAGCCCAAACTGGACATCCCATTCTTATCTTAGAGTTCATAATGCACTTACTACATGTCATCGAGAAGAAACAGAGTTGATTGGTTCTATTTAGCCAATCCTTCCTTCCTTCCTTCCTTCCTTCCTTCCTTCCTTCCTTCCTTCCTTCCTTCCTTCCTTCCTCCCTCCCTTTCTCCCTCCCTCCCTTCCCTGATGAAATGGGAGTATTTCTGAATTGCTTTAATGAACTAAATAATACTATATTTGTGCAATCAGAGTAGCTTAGTATAAATGTTACACCAGAAAATTGTGTTTCTCTTTCTTTCTGCCTCTTCGGCATTTATAAATAACTTTCTGAGCTTCTTCAAGGCTGTTTCTTTTGCCTGAGTATTTTTACAAGCTTTTCTCAATAGTAGGAACGAGTTTATACATTTTGTGAACTCTTAATTTTCTTTCCAGATAGGATGAGCTTCCTTGTAATCAGGGCACCTGTATTTACCCCTGGGTTTCTGTTATCTTTGTGTTATCATGTTATTGAATACTCATTGGGACTATGTTAAAGTTTCCAAGTAGCAAATTCATATCTCAGAATTGCTATCAGAGAGAAAATTAACACAACTTGGGTGCATTAGAAGTTCTCCACAGAGGACTTCTGGTTACCTTCTGTATTACCCTTTAGTGAACTTCCCTTTCAGAAAGATTATTCTATAGTGATCTGTGAATCCAGATTGAATTTCTCTGAAGGAATTATTTCTTTAAAGTATAACGGTTTACTGTCTTTGGGGATGGTTATTCTGTAATACTAAGTGGCACTCTGTGTCTTTCCTGCAACTTCAGTGAGGTCAGTTTGTGCATAGAATGTTTTCATTTAGATTTCAAAGTGGGAGAAGTGATTGTGGACATTGGAAAGTTCAGATGGAACTTGAGCAGGGCCAGTGTCTTATCTAGAGCTCTCCACTTGGTCAGGGTGAGTGAGGCAGCCTCATTTGTATGTGTGTACTCAGTGCTTGGCTTCAGACACAGTGAGAGCTGCTGTCTGTCAGGTGTCAGTCTCTCAGAACTTTAACCCAGAGTATCTTGAATACTTAAACTTAAAAATAAAATATTTTTTCCCACTGAGTTCTAGATGTCTGCTTGCTTGTCTCCCTCCCTTTCTATAAATAAGTCACTTTATTTTCTGTGCTAATGATACTTTTTGTGGTTGGCTTGAGAAAATTGGGATCTAAAATGACAAAAATGTGTGTTATTTAATCTTGCTGTTTCCCAATACACTTTAAAACTATTTTGCCAATCCTTTTACTATCTACCTACAAGCCGCCATCTGGAAATGAACCCAGTCAAGAGGAAGGAGATCATGCTGAGTGTTTCCTCTTGGGAGCTCTTGTGGTCCTCACTCTCCTCACTCCTTATTTCCGAATCTAAGTAAGCCTACCCTCTCTCTTCTTTCCTTACCTGGTTCTTATAAATAAGACTGGAGAGAAGAGTGTTAGTTCCTCCATAAAAAACCGACGAAGTCACAACTAAATGCAAGATTAGTCAGTTTTGTTGAGAGCTACCTCTGGGAAAAGAAAAAGGGCTTTTCTATGGTGAGTAACCGTGTTTCATTACATGGTCTCTTATATGTGGTACATGGGCAAAGCCATACAAATTTTATACAGGATCTTGAAATACAAATTTTTCAAAGTCTGAGAAATTACCAAAATAGAGAAATTGAAAAGCTGGCTGCTGTATAAGATGCAGTAAAGAGAAATAGCAGCCAGTGAGGAACTCTGAGGAAAATGATGGCCACACAAATGAACACACAGTGAAACATATCACTGCCACAGATAGCTCTCAGCAGTGGGTGACATTTGTCCAGTTCATCATTTCTTCACACATCCTTCTGTAAATGCATGTATGCTGCACTGTAGTGCTTTGGGTCTGTAGGGTTAGGCCTAGTTATCTTAATACAAGCTAGAGGGCGACATTTACAATGGAAAGGAGAACCATTCTACCAAAATAGTGTATTCCAAGGTGCAAATTAACCATTTCCTTTTCCCATCATCTGTTTCCTGTGATTTCCCATGGAACACTGATTTGGATACAGAAGGGCAGTAAAGCTGTTAGATGTTGTTTTTAAGCCAACTTTTAAAATTTTCCTATCAGAAAAGCACCTTTCATGCTCTTGCATTCTCTCCTCTTTGGGCTCCTTAGTTCATTGCCTAACTTAGAGGTCTCTTTCCCATGATAGGGATTGATTGGGTATTTTGGTAGGCCATAGAACAGTCAGGTTCGGTTGGCAAGAGCCTGATTTAGGGTGTGGCTATGCACTGTTTACTTGGCAGGAGATTGCCCTGCAGCTTCATGATTTCGGAGACAACTTGTTTTGTTCATTTGATTTTTTACCAGAAAGTGAAGGTGAGGAGTGCCGAGGACTGTGGTAATGTGCTCAGGGGTAGAGCACTTGCTTGCCATCCCCAGGGCTCTGGTTTCTGTTCCAGCACCACTAAAGGGGGGGGGGGAGGCTATGGCACTTTGCTGTAATCCCAGGATGTATGTGGGAAAACAGGATAAGTTCAAATCAGCCTACAAGCTACATAGACTGTTACAAATGAATAGAAATTAGCTCGGTGATGTTAAACTTTGAAGTTGATGTTAGAAGTTGAGCAGTATGATGTGTGTCAGCAGTACTGCAACAAGTTAGTGTAACAATCTTGGGAGGTTTGTACTGTCCTGAGGGAAAAATAAAGTATTTTAAACATACTTGGAGTTAGGTGAATTCAAAGAAGGTACAGGTAATAATGAAAGCTTAATCTGACCCTTAGAAAATATTTCCAGATTATTATTTATGGCAAAAAAATTTATTCCTCTCTGCCTATATATGAAGTTATGTTATGGGAAAATGAACCCATGAAGTGTAAAACCTCCGAATGAAGTCCTTTTTGCATGGGAAATAAAATGTATTTCTGATCCCTTTTACCCCTTGCTATTTTTTAGAGCAAGTAAACTCTTTCCTTGGTTTTGACTTCTTCAGCCATGAACCCTAGGCTTGCCAGGACATTGGTTTATCAGCCTCTGTTATAAACTCACAGGCCCAGGAACAGCAGAACTGTCACTGCTAGGAGCTCCATCGAATTGTGTAAACTCTAACTTTCCTCTCTTGGAATTACAGGCTGCCAGGATGTTGCAGATGAATTCCGAGCACAAGAGATTGATGGACAGGCCCTGCTCTTGCTAAAAGAAGACCATCTCATGAGTGCAATGAACATCAAGCTGGGCCCAGCCCTGAAGATTTGTGCACGCATTAACTCTCTGAAGGACTCGTAACAGGAGACCAAGGCTTTCATGTAATATCACTTTTATTGCTCTTAGTAGGTAAAGGTAAAGCCTCATTTGGCTGCGAATATTAGACTGGTGATGGAAGGCCAAGCACGCTGGGACCGCCACTTCCAGTGCTGACATTTCTCTTCAGAAACCCTAACTCATCATACATTTTCATAATAGCCAACATTGGTGAAGTTCATTTTACCAATTACATACCACACTGAAAGACTTGTTACAGAGGCTCTTATTTTTCAAAGAAACGTGTTATACTAGATAATTTTTAAAGGTAATATTTATCATTAATATAAAAGAATCCTTTTAAAATAATTATTGATTTACACTCCCCCTCCTTTGATTCTGTTTTCTTATATGTTTTTCTACCATGTTTGTTTTCCAAAGGTTATCATAGAGATATAGAGTAATTTAGGAGCCCATTGACAGAATTGGATGCAATGAAATATCATTATGTTTTAAAAACCATATCTTCCAGACAAATGCTTTGGCTGTGAAGAAAGAGTGTGTTCTTGCATAAGCAGTGTTTATGGAAGTCACAAGAGTTTATTCTAGACTTCCCTGTGATCGGCATGACTGATAGTGTTTCTCTTGGTTTTGTACATTAAGAGCAATAGTTCTTAGTGGAGGTCTCTTTTTGTCCTTCAGGGTGCTTTTGGCAATATCTGGACACATTCTGGTTGCCGCAGTTTGTGGTTGAGTTTGGGGAGGGTTGTTACGGGAATTGAGGTGGTAGTGGCAGCCAGAGATGTTGCTGAATATCCCTCAGTGCACAGCACTATTACCAAGAATGATACATTATAGATGCCAGTAGTGCCAAGGTTGAGAAGCCCCGGTGAA
This sequence comes from Mesocricetus auratus, assembly GCF_017639785.1. NCBI lineage: Eukaryota > Metazoa > Chordata > Mammalia > Rodentia > Cricetidae > Mesocricetus > Mesocricetus auratus. Next base: position 33,400,753 of record NW_024429195.1, on the reverse strand, counting down.
CAAAGAGTGCTGCATGTTGCTCTTTCTCACCTTCAGGGACATACTTAAAGATAGGGTATGATAAGGAGTACATGCTTAGTGAAGTATTATTCAAATGGCAATGTTCTGAAGTTTTTTGTTTTGTTTTTCAGTTTTACTGTATACTAGAAAAGGGAAGAAAATCCATAAAATTGGTATGTAAGATTAGGCTAATTTACAGAACATGTGACTGATATGGCATTGGCCCATGTTCACCTTTTCCTGACTGTTGCTCTGCACTGATGGAGGTGTAAGATGCCATCATGCCTGGGAGAGTTGGTAGTGGAGGTGTGATCCCTTCCTCGTGGCTCTCTCAAATCGACCCTGCTGAATCTGTCTACAATGCACATTGCTTTCTCCCTTACTAAGTCCTTGGATTCTTCCCACAAACATTTAAAGTGATTTCTCTTAATCCAAAGTTTTCACTCAGCAGTTATTTTTCTGTAGAGTTAGGACATTAGGACAGGATTGTCTGTGGGTGCTCTGAGAGCCTTAAAGTGTTGGCATCGGAAGACTTGATGACACGCTTGTTTTCTCTATCTTTACTGCATCATTGAGAAATCTGAACATTAAAGGAGCAGATGGCAGATCCTTGGCCACAGATGTAAGAGACCTCAAGAGTCTGAGCTCACATTTTCATTGCTCTTTTCAGAAGAAGACTAAAAGACGTCACAAAGGTATCACAGATAAAATTTATCTTTTGGCTTTGTGTACATTAGAAAATGTCAGTTATTTTTATACAAAAATATAGTGGGTAATTTTTTTAATCTTTAGATGCTTCTTATTTGAATGTATGCATTGTGGACTTGTTAGTGTAGTAGTTTAAGAGGTGTTCACTGGTAGTCCTGTGTAGACTCAAAATGTTTAAGTAGCGTGAGGCTCATGTTTCAAACCTAAGGTAGTGTTAGTCTCTGTTACTTATTTCTTTGTATCACATTTTGTTATTAATGTTTCAAGGAAGGTAGGTACTTTATAGTCCATCTCATTTATTAGCAACAAGTCATCATGGCAGTGTTACATTTTCCTTTCATTCTCCTAAACATAGGCTAAGCAGCACTAAGAGATTGCCTACTACATGAAAGAGGCACAAAGGCAGATTTCCTCTGGAATTAAAACTGTATTGTAGTAATCCAGTTAATACAGACTTAATTGTCCTGTATAGACCTCCAGCAATAATGCTTCCCTCCTACAAATACTTACATATACCCTTTAAGGTATTAGCTCTACACTTCTACTAGAATCAGTCCATTGTGTGCTTATGAGAAACCCCTGGGCCTAGCACTGTCTTTAAGCATCCGTAAGCATCTTACAAGATAAGTTTCTATTGCAAAATGCCTTCTTATCCGGATCTTCTGTTGTCTGCACTTAAATTCAACTAGAAAATGCACTTTTTTCTACAGGTGGGTTGTTTCATGTAAAAGTGGCTCATTTGTTGTTATTTGGTAGTTCTCCCATTGCTGCAGGTATTTCTTTCTAGATAATTTAATCATCCTAACCTGAAAACTTCAATTACATGTGATGGGGACACACACCCTATGTCCACCTGTCTCCTGAGCATTAGACTGTTCAATATGACACAGATAGAAAGGATGCCATTTGCTTTTCCTTTGTATTACCAAGTGCTTTACAAACTTTCTTTGAGGAAAAAATGACAAGCAGAAAGGGAACATGGGTTCTTTCTATTTTTGCTACCTGAGTTTATATTTCCTTTAAACCCCTTTTGCACTAGAACATACTCTTCACATTTTAAGTTCTGTGTTCTTAGGAAAATGCAGTTGGCTTGTAAAAGTTACTTTATATGACAATACTTAGAAGCTTTGTGTAGACATGTGTAGAGCACAGCTACACAGCTCCATTATAAACTAACACAGCACAAGAATGCTGTCTCCATACTTGACAGCTTTGGTGACATGTAACTGTGATGGTTACATTCACTTCCATTTGCTGTGGAGTTTTTCTGAACAGAACGGTAGTCTGGGTTAAAGCTGTCACCTAGGAGGAGATGCTAGAAAAGAGGAAAGAGATAGTAGTGAATGAACTAGAGAGGGCTAACAGGCAAATGGAACCTCCCACTTGTTCATTCCATCTTTGCAACACTGAACAAATGCTGCACTTTTGACGTTAAAATTCATGTTTTCCTAAATAAATAGAAGTGGTTTCTTGTGTTTTGGGAATCCTGCTGCTTTCCTCTTTGTTTCTTTGTATTGGAAGACTAATGCATGAGACCATGCCTTTGAATAATTTGTTTTACATAGTCTTCATATATTAAGTGCAAAATTATAGTCACCTATCTGTTTACAAATACAAATCTTGGATTGAAGTCTTTCAGAGGACACAGTTTTTCAAGTTTGTTTAGTTGTGTGCCTCGGAACTCAGAGCCCTTAAGAGTGTTATTCTGGACCAGAGTGGTAGGAAGGAAATATAGTCAAGTAATTTTAGGCTTTGATTTCATGTGTGCAGGTGATTTTAGAAAGAAGAAACTCTTACTGATGCATGTGAATGAAGCTGGTCTTGCAGCTATGGCCAGTGTATGCAACCTCTGACTGGTCACACGGTTAAATCATTTCAGACATGTTTTCAACCCAAGAGGCTGGCTGTATGTGACTTCATCCTTTGTGAATACCCACAACACCTGCTTCCAACTGGTATTGTTAGTGGCATGGAATGGCCTTGTCTTATTTCCTTCATTAAGCCCCTTTTATCCCCAGCCCTACCCCAAATAAACCACACAGGGCTTTCTTCTTAGTTCTTGGCTTGGAGTTGGGTAGCATCCTGGCCTGGAAATCTTCATGATTTTGTAACAGGGATAGACCTTTATAATTTTACCAGTTGCATTTCAATGAAAGCCTTCTCCCTCTATGCAAATCATTTCCTAGTTATGTTTCTTGTGCACCATAGGTCTGTGTGACTAGTTGTACCCTAAAGCGTGTTTTTTTCTTGTGTGTGTGTGTGTGTGTGTGTGTGTGTGTGTGTGTGATTTGGTTTTTTTTTTTTTTGGTGGTGGTGGTGGGCAGATAGGAGGGCGACACTGCCGGCTAAATGAAGACATTTAGCATGATCCATGGTAATGGGTGGCTCAACTGCCATTATAGCAATGCAAAGGTCTTAGGGTATGTTAGTTGGTTTGTTTGCTGGTACCAGGGACTGAAGTCAGTGTTTCACACTCCACCCCTGAGCTTGCATACTATGTTTTTGCTTGTTTGCCTAGACTAACCTGGAAATGTTATCCTCTGACCTTTTCTCAAGTGCAAAGGTCTGTGCCACCATGCCAAATCTAGCCCTGGTAGCTTTAAATGTCAAGATTCTCCTGTAATCAAATGAGTTCTCTTCTTATCACCTGACCCTGCTGTGAGGCGCTTTGATGTTATTAGTACCACTGGTCCCCAAGTGAGTGATCCTGAATTTCTGAAGATAACTAGTAAGAGGAAGAGAGAGTACTGTCAAAATTTAGAAGTCTGTTGTGTGTAGCCAGATTAGAGAGGATTTCCACATCAGATAGCACAACTGATGCATGCAGTCTTGCAGCTGGTCGTGAGGGGAAAGGCACTGTAAGGTAGTTTGTTGTGTCTCAGTCTGAAACCAGCTGTTCCTCCTGACTGGGTCCCAGGAAGCACAGGCCTGCCTGTGTTCTTGGTGTAAAGCAGAATGACTCATGACATGAACTATTTAACTCACAATCTTCAATGCTGATACTTTATCAGTCCATTTGGAATATTTTACTTCATCTCAAAGATTGGTTTTCAGTTTATATGAATATAAATATTAGAAATGGTAAATAAATTTTCTTATTAATTAACTTTAAGCCATTGAACCATACTTCTTAAGAAATTCTCTGGGAAGATATTTCTCTTGTGTTAGAAGATTATAAAATGCATTATCCTATAGTTTATAGTTGAAATAAAAGCGGTTTCTTTAATTTAAAAAGTTGGAAATGACATTAACTTTAAAAAAGTTACCTAAAACGTTAAAATCTTACAAGTGTGCATATTAGTTCTAGAGTTCAATCTACTTTAAAAGTATACTAAGAGAAAATTTTCTTTCTTTTTGAAAGTCACGAGGTACCAAGTGAAGTACAAGTAGTGCCATCATGTTCCAGAAAAGAACGTCAGGAGGCCCTGCCCTCTGTAGTGATGTGCTCCTAGCCTCCCTAAGACAGAGTCCCAAAATGCACATACACACTTTCTGGCAAGTGCCATAGTGATGGGAAATTATTTCCACAGGGGTTTTATTTTTTCCCTTTTGATAGCTTGTGGACATTTTGTTTTATTTTAAAATACAATTTTAATAAAATGTGAGGTCCACAATGAGCTTCTACCACCTTATATTTTAGGCTGAGGTCTTTCTATTGCTTTTCAAATGCTGCCCATGATATTGCTGGCATTGGGTATGAATCTATAGAAAGATAAAACTTTAAATAAGTATGTACTAAATTAATTTTAATTTTGAAAAAACCAGTATGAATTTAAAACATTATGCTAGCATGGCATAATTTTAATGAAATGTAAGAGGGATATAGTTAAGTCCTTTTATACTGTCTGAATTAATGCCAGTCATCATCTTAGATACAGTACCTATTGCTTATTAGCTTAATGGAATACGTCAGTGTTAACCTGTGCTTTGTAGACCTTTCTCTGACAGTGGTGAAGAGGGATGGAGATTATAACATCATTGACACAAACATGAACCCACTGTAGCAGGAAGGGACTTTTTTAGTCTTGCCTCAAGTAACCTAAATATGTACGGTGTTTAAAGTCCTTGTACATAGTGCCTGTGTTAAATGTTTTGGTAGTACTAAAGAGTGAGCAAAATTACTATTTTTATTCAGTAGTGAGTGACATAAATACACTTGCTGCATTATCTTGTTGAGTGGCAATGAAACACTGTGGCTTTGAGACTTGGTATTACTCCAGATAGCAAATTAGCTGTGTGACACCTTGGGCAATTATTTGGCTTTTAATCTCATCTGAATGAATACCTGCACTGGCAAATATGTTGACTTTTGGCTTTAGTCATCATTGAAGAAACCTTCCTCCAGCTCTAAAATTACATTCCTGAGCTACATAATTGGTATTACCACTAGCCTGACCGAATGACACTCATGCACTTATTCATCCATTTGTAAACTATTTGAAAACTTGGGTTGTGTGTAGCATATACAACTAAAAAAAAAAAAAAAATCAAGTCTTCCCAAACAGCCTCACTGCTGCTTAAGCATATATGTACTAACTCCCAGTCAATGCCCTGTTGCCTGGGAACTGGGATTTAATAACACCCAAGGGGTCCAAATCCCATCACCACTCTCAGACCACCTTTCACATACTGCATGTCTGCTGACCATCTACTTACTGTCGACAGACAACAGTAAGAACACCTACCATAACCAACTCTGAGTGTTGCGACAGGCGGTGTCAGGACTAGTCCTGTGCATGGTATGTGGCAGGATGACAGAAGCTGATGTGGAATCAGTATGCATCTTTAATTGCAAAGATTTATATCCAGTATTGATTGATGGATAGTGGGGCAGTTTTCCAAAACGGACATCTGACAGGAGGCCAGGAGAACAGGCTGCTGCCACCGCTTCCTACAGTCGATTGCATTGTGTGCTATAGCCAGTCAGAGGGGGGTATGCACTGCATCATGAAATAAGGCAGAGCTGGTAACAAGGCAGATCCTGCTGCGCTGGCCAGCATTTGAGGAGTAAAGATGGAATCAGATTTAATTGGGTAAATTCCCTTGTCACTCTGGGATTCTGTGAATCAGGTTGTAACTTTTGCTTTAAATACTAACATCAGTTGTTACTAACATTCTTTATAAAGATATAAAAATATATTTTAAAAACTTTTATGTATCATAGCTGTAGCTTTTTAAGGTGGGAAAATGTCCAAATAAAGTGTTTGATTACTATATATAACAGATGCTTTCAAACAGGTTTTTTTTTTAAAGGTATACTAATCTAAATAGCCCAAATAATCTAGCCTTTGCAAATTGCTCTTTGATGATGGTTACTTTCAAAGTGTTTTAAGTTCTTTAAAGTATACCTAAGTTGTGAAGTGTCCCATGCTGTTTAGATCTCTGTTGCATTGATGCTGTTTTTAAACATGTATTCTTGGAACTTCAGAGTTCAGTCAAAAATACAGAGATTGAAATTTTGTGTGTGATTTCTCACAATGATCACCTCTGTCAAAAGATGACTCTCCTTTTTCTTTTTCAAAAGATGGGCTTTTTCCAAAATTCTGAAATTCTTGGAAAGTGCAGGATTGTACTACAAATGAAGGTTGCATGTTGCAGACAGCTGTGCACAGGGGTAGATGCTGACAGGAGGAAAAGGTACTTGAAAGCCTCTTGATTCAGTTAGAATGTTTTGTCTTTTTACTGCTTAAAATTTGTTTCACAGGGGCAAGCTGCTGTGACTACTTTTTTTTTAATGTTTTAAGCACATTAAAAAAATCTTCCTTTTGGTTCTTCCCATTGTTCTAAAATCAAAGTTTTATAATAAAAAAAATCTCAGAAGATGATTCATAAAGGAAAAAAGCACCACCAAGGGGGAAGGAAAATGTGTTTTAATCTTACAGAAAGCAAATATTAAGGTTCTATGAATGCGTCTTACATGAGTGTTGTATAGTCCTCACAGGAAATGACATAGTTGTAGCACCTTAGCATAGACTTCCTAGACTGGTGTTCATAGCTACAGTTTTGCAATGTAGAACCTGAAGATGAAGTTAATTTTGCATTATAAGAGCACACCATTATCTATGTAAAAAGTGTTCATTTGATGTATTTTTTTAAGAAAAGAGAAAGCACTTTCATATTAAGTCGCATGTGTATGAATTTTAGACTTCCTGTTTGTGTGTCTATTCAGTGACTAAAATAGAGCATCAGATGTTTGCTGGCAGCGTAAACTGCTAATGGAAGCACCTTATACTCTGCTGCTTAAACTTGCTTGGATTGCACCTTGTCACCTGCACACTTTCACAAAGAGTATTGTAACATGGCTTCGAGTGGCTCTGGGTGGAAGATCAGTGGTGGGCCTACAGGATCTTTTATTTATGTTGTTTATATTACAATAATATATTGTAGACCAGTTGTAACTTCAGTTCTTTGCAAATAAAAATCTGACTGGTTATTGAATTTTTACTTCTTTAAGCTTTTGAGAGATTGTGGGAAAATCTAAGCAAAGACATTGACGGCTGAACTGGTTATAAATTTGCTGGCATATAATATCCAGAAAGAGTATACACTAAATTCAGTATAGCTAAGTATATTTTATTCTCATGTTATGGCTAATTGGAAGGAAAAAAAAATGCCGGGCGTTGGTGGCTTGGCGCCTTTAATCCCAGCACTCGGGGAGGC